>NC_053491.1:303205332-303542832 GCF_905171775.1 Rana temporaria
AGGTGCTGGCGGTGCCCCTGCTGCGTTGGCGACCTCTTCCTCCTCCTCTGCCTTCACCTTCTGCTTCCATTGTGCCCCCGCTGCCAGGTGGGAATTGCACCAGCAGCGCGTCTACCAGCGTGCGCTTGTACTCGCGCATCTTGCGTTCACGCTCCAGTGAGGGGATTAAGGACAGTACATTGTCCTTGTAACAGGGATCCAGCAGCGTGGCCACCCAGTAATCAGCACCTGTTATAATGTGCGAAACACGCCGGTCATTGCGGAGACACTGCAGCATGTAATTGCTCATGTGTGCCAGGCTGCCCAGAGGCAACGAACAGCTGTCCTCTGTGGGAGGTGTATCATCTGTGTCCTCTGTATCCCCCCAGCCACGCACCAGTAGCTGGCACAGATTGACCACGTCCTCTCCCTGTAACAGGAGCTCCACCAGCAGCACCACGACCGCGGCCACGTCCCTTATTTGACGTTTTCCTCATATTTCTCAAATTTAGGGTCTTGCCCTAATTTTGAGAAATTTTAAATACAAAAATAGTGTAATGTGGTGAAATAGGCAGAGATTCACCTATATATGTCTCTACCTATAAAAAATAAGCAGGAAGCCAGCCCTAAACAATGTACTGCACAGACAGTATATCACAGGGGACAGGTGGAGTGCTGGTGAAATGGGCAGAGATTCACCTATATATTTCTCTACCTATAGCAATAAGCAGGAAGCCAGCCCTAAACAATGTACTGCACAGACAGTATATCACAGGGGACAGGTAGAGTGCTGGTGAAATGGGCAGAGATTCACCTATATATTTCTCTACCTATAGCAATAAGCAGGAAGCCAGCCCTAAACAATGTACTGCACAGACAGTATATCACAGGGGACAGGTAGAGTGCTGGTGAATTGGGCAGAGATTCACCTATATATTTATCTACCTATAGCAATAAGCAGGAAGCCAGCCCTAAACAATGTACTGCACAGACAGTATATCACAGGGGACAGGTGGAGTGCTGGTGAAATGGGCAGAGATTCACCTATATATTTCTCTACCTATAGCAATAAGCAGGAAGCCAGCCCTAAACAATGTACTGCACAGACAGTATATCACAGGGGACAGGTAGAGTGCTGGTGAAATGGGCAGAGATTCACCTATATAGCAGGATACAACTCTCTGACACTGTCCCTAAGAATCAGCAGCAGCCTCTCCCTATCATAACTACAGCAGAGTTCTATGAATAAAGAGTGCTTATTTTAGATTTCGGAGGCAGGATACAACTCTCTGACACTGTCCCTAAGAATCAGCAGCAGCCTCTCCCTATTATAACTACAGAAGAGTGACGATGAATAAAGTGTGCTTGTTTAGATTTCTCAAGCAGGATACAACTCTCTGACACTGTCCCTAAGAATAAGCAGCAGCCTCTCCCTATCATAACTACAGCAGAGTGACGATCTGTGCTGTGTGCCTCTATCTAATATAGAGGCTGGTCACATGCTGGCACTGGCCAATCACAGCCATGCCATAAGTAGGCATGACTGTGATCAGTTCCCAGTCACAGTAGTAAAACGAATGGCGATTGGCTGCCGTGCAGCGTGCCAAAACATACCCGAACTCCGAACCCGGACTTTTTCCAATTATTCGGGTTCGGGTTCGGGAGCAAAAAAAAACCAAAGTTCGTACCGAACCCAAACTTTACAGTTCGGGTTCGCTCAACCCTACTTGTGATGTGTGCAACAATTTGTTTCGAATTGTGTCTTGCCGAGGATATGAAACAGTATGTCGCTGATGCAACCAGGATTCAAATCGGGCCGTCGTAGAGTGTTAGGGTGCCACCCCCTCCTCCAAAACCGAACACATACCAACCAACCAGCCCCCGAGGCTAATCAAAATGCAGACAAGGCACCAGGTGAGTCAAATTAAAATCTTAACCAGCCACAGAACCTGTGCAATGAATACATGCTCATCTCCAAATGGATGAGACGGCAACCCCATGGACTATGAATCCTATATCCAGTGAAGCCTGTGTCGAGTAATATCAGACAATAACCAACAGCAGCTTGGAGGCTTGGATGTACGAATGAATCGTATGTTTGTAGATGGGATGACAAACAAGGCAGAGGCAACCTACCAATCTACTACGCCTGTGCCAAATTACGTCGGGACATGACCGATAACAACTCGGAGGCAGCTAACTACGAAAGCAATGTGGGTAAGAAAACATAACGAATTACAACATTGTGTATGATACGAAAAAGGTTTGAACAGTGCACTGCAACAGTGAGTGAGAACCGCCAATGAAGACCACGAACAGAGAAGCCGCAAAACACTTGTAATTAAAAGTACAGATTAACGAAAACGAAGTGAGCTGGGAAGAGTCAGCCTAGTGACGTGTAGTATCCCACACCTGGACCAACAAGGCATACAGGTGAGTGGGCTGCTTAACCACTTGCTTACTGGACACTTAAACCCCCTCCTACCCAGACCAATTTTCTGCTTTCAGCACTCTCACTTTTTGAACGTCAAATACGTGGTCATACAACACTGTACCCAAATGAATGAACAGATAGAGCTTTCTTTTGGTGGTATTTGATTACCTTAAAAAAAAATACAAAACCGTTTTATATTTTGTTATAACATTTTGCAAACAGGTAATTTTTCTCCTTCATTGATGTACGCTGATGAGGCTGCACTGATGAGCATTGATAGGCTGCACTGATGGGCACTGATAGGCTGCACTTATGGGCTGCACTGATGGGCACAGATAAGGTGGCACTGGTGGGCACTGAGAGTTGACACTGAAAGGTGGCACTGAAGGGCATTTATAGGTGGCACTGGTGGGCACTGAGAAGTGGCACTAATAGGTAGCACTGATGAGGCACTGATTGGCACCACTGGTGGGCATTGATAGGTGGCATTAATGGGCATTGATAGGTAGCACTGTTTTGCACTGGTGGGCACTGATTTGTGGCACTGTGGGCACTGGCAGGTGGCACTGGCAGGCAGTACTGGTGGGCACGGATGAGGCGGATGTGCCCCTTCCTCTTCGGGACCGATGTCCCTTTTACAGAAGCCGGCTTTTTTTCTCCTCTATTGACGGCCTTCCGGCAAAGTAGGTCCACTCTGTAGCCGTCATTTGGCTACAGCGTGGATCTGAAGGAGTTAAATATCCCTCCCGGCTCCTCCCTTAAATTTAGGCCACCATACTGGCCTTCTATATATATTGTTATTGTCTGTTACTTTTACACAGAAAACCTTATAGTAAAGCCAATTTCTGTGTTTTATCATAACGTCTGTATTTCTTATTGGTCCTTGCACTTACACTATTGCCCGGTGTGCCAGGTGGGGTTGAGAGGCATAGTGCGGAACCAAACATACTTAAAGTGGATGGAAACTCGATTCATGAAATTTGAGCTAAGCACATATATCTACAGTATTTTGTTATGTCTCTTCAATGAGCTAAGTCCCATAGCTTTCTCCTGAACTGTTCTTCTGTTATAAGTCCTGACAAATTCTCAGACACTTATTATTTCAACTCTGCTTTTTGTTGTTGTTATGTAATTTAAATTCAAATAAAATCATTGTCCACATCCTATAGGTAATGATAAAGAACATACCACATTATAATATTTATAATAATATAAGAAACATAAAACACATTACATAAAAAAACATATACCAACACACTGCGGGAGTCCCTACTAAAGGGAGACAAGAGAGGAGAGAGCGTCCCGCGCTGAACGAACTGCGCATGCGCCGTCCGTAAAAACTCCCAGGGTGCATTGCTCCAAATGATGTCGCAAGGACGTCATTGGTTTCGACGTGAACGTAAATGGCGTCCAGCCCCATTCATGGACGACTTACGCAAACGACGTAAAATTTTCAAAATTATACGCGGGAACGACGGCCATACTTAACATTGAGTACGCCACCATATAGCAGCTTTAACTATACGCCGGAAAAAGCCGAACGGAAACGACGTAAAAAAATGCGACGGCCGGTCGTACGTTCGTGGATGCTAATTTGCATACTCGATGCGGATTACGACGGGAACGCCACCTAGCGGACGCCGAAAAATTGCATCTTAGATCCGACGGCGTACGAAGACGTACGCCTGTCGGATCTAGCCGAGATGCCGTCGTATCTTGTTTTGAGGATTCAAAACAAAGATACGACGCAGGAATTTTGAAATTACGCCGGCGTATCAGTAGATACGCTGGCGTAATTTCTTTGTGGATCTACCCCTGAATCTTCAGTCCAGGGAGGTTGCTAAAACAGATTAGCAGGGAACAGGTCTGATTATAAAACACCTTTGAGAGTATCTGCCTATGATGAGAAGGGGTGTGTGCCTTTTTCTCAAGTCAGCAATGTTAGCTATCTTGGCTGTATGCCCAGACATTACACAGGGGGGCTGATTTACTATGCTCTGTGCGCTGCGCTGGTTCATGCCTTAATTAGTGCGCCGGGTGGAGGCTTAATTAGGCGCATGAACCAGCGTAGCAGCCGGCGCATTGAAAGTAACATGTAAAGCCGTGCCGATCTCCCTATAGAAGTCTATGGGAGAATTCAAAAGTGTTTTATATTAAAGGCTAATCTGCAAGTTTTGTCCTAAAAAGTGTTTGGGGACCTCAGTCCTGCCCCAGGGGACATGTAACAATGTTTTTTTTTTTTTTTAAAACGGCCGTTTTTTCGGGAGCAGTGAAATTAATAATTCTTAAAGTGAAACAATAAAAGTGAAATATTCCTTTAAATTTCGTACCTAGGGGGGGGTGTAATGTCAGCATGTGAAATAGCGCATTTTTCCCGCACTTAGAACTGCCCCTGCACAAAGTGACAATCAGAAGGAAAAAAAGCCATTTAAAATTCACACGCGGCTATAATGAATTGTCGGCTCTGACAATTCTGACAGGATTAATTCATAAAACAAACAAAAAAATGTGTAGGGGTTCCCCCAAATTAAATTACCAGGCCCTTCAGGTCTGGAATGGATATTAAGGGGAACCCCGCCGTAAAAAAAAAAAAAAAAAAGATGTGCGGTTCCCGGCAAATATCCATTCCAGGCCCTTCAGGTCTGGTGTGGATTTTAAGGGGAACTCCACCCCAAATTTAAAAAAAAATGGCGTGGAGTCCCCCTAAAAATCCACACCAGACCCTTATCCGAGCACGTTAACCTGGCCGGCCGCAGAAAAGAGGGGGGGACAGAGTGCGCCCCCCCCCTCTCCTGAACCGCACCAGGCCACATGCCCTCAACATGGGGAGGATGTCCCCATGTTGATGGGGACAAGGGCCTCATCCCCACAACCCTTGCCCGGTGGTTGTGGGGGTCTGCGGGCGGGGGGCTTATCAGAATCTGGAAGACCCCTTTAACAAAGGGGTCCCCCAGATCCCGGCCCCCCCCTGTGTGAAATGGTAATGGGGTACATTGTACCTCTACCATTTCACCCCCAAAAAAATGTCAAAGTGTTAAAAATGACAGTAGCCGGTTTTTGACAAATCTTTTAATAAAATCTTCTTTTCTTCTTCCATTCGGGTTTCTTCCGCTGCTTCTTTCTTGGGTCTTCTCGTCTACATCTTGCCCGACGTCTTCTTCTATCTTCTCCGTCCGTCCTTCAGCCTCCTCGTCTGCCCGGTGTCTTCTCCTATCTTCTTCTCCTCCAGCCTCCTCGTCTGCCCGGTGTCTTCTCCTGTCTTCTCCGTCCTTCAGCCTTGTCATCTGCCCGGTGTCTTCTCCTATCTTCTTCTCCTTCCGTCGGCCTCCTCGTCCGCATCTTGTGTGTTCTCCTGTCTTCTTCTCGGTCCGCCAGCGCTTGAATTTGAATTGGCCGCCGTGTTCTGCTCCTGGGACCCGCCCCCCTCTGACGCCACAAGTAAACTCCTTAGAAGGTCATGTGCGTCAGAGGGGGGCGGGGTCACAGAGCATCACACGGCGGGGGAATTCGATTTGAATCGCGACGTCCGGAGAAGAAAAACCCGTCGCAGCTTCCAATTGAAGTTCCCGCCGTGTCACACTCATGTGACCCGCCCCCCTCTGACGCACATATGCCACACACGGACTTTCAGATGAGTTAACCTGTGGCGTCAGAGGGGGCGGGTCCCAGGAGCGGGAACATGGCGGGATCTTCAATTTCAAGCGCAGCACCCAGAAGATCAAGAAGATGTGGACGAGAAGGTTAACGGACAGAGAAGAAGATGGGAGAAGACGGCAAGATGGCAAGATGTGGACGAGAAGACCCAAGAAAGAAGCAGAGGAAGAAACCCGAATTAAAGAAGAAGAAGGAACCGCGGAAAGAAGATTTTATTAAAGGAATTGTCAAAAACCGGCTACTGTCATTTTTCACACTTTTGTCACTTTTTTTTTGTAAAATGGTAGGGGTACAATGTACCCCATTACCATTTCACATAG
This sequence comes from Rana temporaria, assembly GCF_905171775.1. Classification (NCBI taxonomy): domain Eukaryota; kingdom Metazoa; phylum Chordata; class Amphibia; order Anura; family Ranidae; genus Rana; species Rana temporaria. Next base: position 303,211,720 of record NC_053491.1, read on the forward strand.
GGGGGGGGCAGGATCTGGGGGCCCCCTTTGTTAAAGGGGTCTTCCAGATTCTGATAAGCCCCCCGCCCGCAGACCCCCACAACCACTGGGCAAGGGTTGTGGGGATGAGGCCCTTGTCCCCATCAACATGGGGACATCCTCCCCATGTTGAGGGCATGTGGCCTGGTGCGGTTCAGGAGAGGGGGGGCGCACTCTGTCCCCCCCTCTTTTCTGTGGCCGGCCAGGTTAACGTGCTCGGATAAGGGTCTGGTGTGGATTTTTAGGGGGACTCCACGCCATTTTTTTTAAATTTGGGGTGGAGTTCCCCTTAAAATCCACACCAGACCTGAAGGGCCTGGTATGGATATTTGGGGGGACCCCACGCCATTTTTTTGGGGGGTTTTTACGGCGGGGTTCCCCTTAATATCCATTCCAGACCTGAAGGGCCTGGTAATTTAATTTGGGGGGACCCCCATACATTTTTTTTTTTGTTTTAATGAGCAATGACTGTATTCTTTATAGCCATGAGTACTTTAAACTTACTTTTTTTTCACTTCAGAAATGACATCTTGTACAGGGACAGTTCTAAGCACGGGAAACATGCGTGTAAACCCCCTCCCCCCCTGTATGAAATTTAAAGGAATATTTCACTTTTATTATTTCACTTTAACCACTTGTAAACATCCCTTGTAATAGGACTAGTGTGTGACAGGTCCTCTTTATGGAGAGAGGCGGGGTCAATAAGGCTGGAAAGCATGGTATTGGAGATAAAAAAAGATCTCATGCTTTCAGCTGCAATCATGTTCGTTCAGCACAGTGGTGTAGTGTATAGCACTTTGACCTAGCAGCAAAAGGGTCGCTGGTTCGAATCCCGCCCGTGACACCATCTGCATGGAGTTTGCATGTTCTCCCTGTGCCTGCGTGGGTTTCCTCCCACACTATAAAAACATGCTGTAAATCGGATCCGGTCTAAATAAGCCCTAATATGCAGTAGTATATTTAGGTTTTGTGCTGCCCTAGGCCTGACTACATTTCTGCACCTCCTAATAGAAAAATGACCCACCCCTTCCTGTCAAAGCCACACCCTGTTTTTGTATCACCCGTCCAGGAATTTTCAGGGCACACACACACACTAGTTCTGGGGGGGAGGGGGTTACTGGGGTGGCCTCTGCACTGCCTCCTGGCGTGGTGGCCATCTGTAAGCCAGAGGGGCCCCATAAACTTCTATTGCCCGGGGGCCCCATGAGTTGTCAGTCCGCCCCTGGTTCTAGTTTCATAGAGTTTTATTGAGAGGCCTAAGAATATATAACCATGCCAATAGGCCAGGATACAGCGTGGCTAATATGTATGAATGTGTGTGTTAGAGCACCCCACCCAATGTTAACTAAAAAATTATTAATTTGCAAATAAGTATTATCTGCTCATTTTTTTGGGGATGTCTGCACCCCTGATAGTGACAACATTTGTGAGGTGTCTTCACCCTTTCTAATTCATTCACTTCCTGTCACATAGCCAAACATGGGGACACAGAGATCAATCTAAATAGTTTCCCATTATGTAAATTGCACTCTAGCATTTTGCTGTGTACACCCCAAATTATTAGGGATCTTGGACTTTGGGGTCCATTTACTAAAGGCAAATCCACTTTGCACTACAAGTGCAAAGCAAGGAAGAAAGAAACAAAACAACTTTGCTTCTACAGGATTGGATGTTAAAACCATCAGTGCTTCCTCTCTGATTTTCAGCAACTATGCTTGTACTGCAGAGTGGCTTTGCCTTTACTAAACCCCAAACTAAATAATCATTTGGGGCAGGGATCCTCAAACTACGGCCCTCCAGCTGTTTTAGAACTACACATCCCATGAGGCCTTGTAATGCACTGACATTCACAGACATGACTAGGCATGATGGGAATTGTAGTTCCTGAACAACTGGAGGGCCGTAGTTTGAAGACCCATGATTTGGGGTGTACACAGCAGTGCTGGAGTGCAATTTGCTTAATGGGGACACTAGTTAGATTGACCTGTGTCCCCAAGAAATGACACTGGTAGGGTTTTAACCTCACTTCCTGTTCAGCTGTGTGACAGGAAGTGAAGCCAATTTTAAGAAAAGGGACACAAAGCTCAACCCAAAAAAAAAACACAAAGCAGGGGTTCTAACACTCACTTGGCTTCCCTCAAACACCCACAATTATAGGATAGGATTGCCTTGCGCTAGATTTAAGCACAGTGCTGTAAATCAGCACGTCAAGCCTGTCCACCAATAGCAATGCCCCCCCCCCCACACAGGCCATGTTTGCAGGTTTTCCTTCATCTTGCACATGTGCTTTAAAAGACAGTCTGGACAGCAATTCTTGATAAGAGAAATCCACAAAACATGTCCTGTCGGGGGTACTTGAGGGCTGAGGACCACTGCAGAAAAAAGAAAATACTTACCACTTTGTCTTTAAAGTCATGGAGAATAAACATGGCAAACATTTCATGATTACACACCAGGAAAGAAGCTTAGACAAAAATCAGACCTAATTTGTTAGGCCCAAACCTATTTCAGCTGCAGCTGTCAACATATGTAGCATGAAAAAGTAACAAAAGACAAACTTAACAATTTTAAAGTAATTTTTATTGGTCAACAAAACAAGTAAAGCAAAAAAAGACAAACAAACAAACACATACAAAAATACATTTCAAAAATCTAAATAACCATAGCTTTAACATCTTCACACATTTTTCATAAAATAAGGCCACATAGACAAATACATCAAAGTGAACATCATTTAAAAATAAACCAAAACCATTGGCAAAATAAAACAAAAACCATGCAACAAACCACATTTGTGTTTAGCAACAGCATTTCTGCCAGCCTGCCCCTTCTGAGGGCAACTGAGGAATGATCGATCCCTGCTTTTTACGGCTGGGTTCACACTACTACACTACTTTCATCCTACTTTGCTCTGCTACATTGGTCCTACATTTATCCTACATTGGTCCTACATCCATCCTACTTTCATGAACAGGATACTACTTTGGTCCGACTTCAATGATATTCAATGGGCCTGAAGTAGGATCAATGTAGGACCAAAAGTAGTACAGGGAGCATTTTCAAAGTCGGACCGACTTGTGTAGGACGCTACAAGACGCTCTCATAGGGAAACATTGAACACAGAGCAAAGTAGGATGAAAGTAGTGTAGTAGTGTGAACCCAGCCTATAACAGTGCTAGTAATGAAGCAATTGAAATCACATGAACAAATTGCAGTCTCTAGTTTGGGTGAGCTTGTAATTGCGCACACCTGGTATTAACCCAAACCACGCTCTATGAGCATCCAAGTGTTTTTTCACCTTTTAAAAAGAAAGGATAATTTTTTTCTAAGTGTTTGAGCATGCTCAGTTCATCACACATGTAGGAACCAAGCTGCAATGGCATGAGAGCTTTTTTTTTTTTCCCCCTGATCTGATGCTTTCCAGCCTGAAGGGGAGGTGTTAAAGACAGAAGTAAACACGCACATTTAATAATCTATTTGTGGGAAAAAAAAGGTTGCCAATTTTGTTTGGGAGCCACGTCGACCTGTGCAATTGTCAGTTAAAGCGACGCCGTGCCGAATCACAAAAACTGGCCCGGTCATTGACCAGCAAAACATCATCTTTCACATTATCACCAAAAATTGGGCTAACTTTAGTGTTTTGTGAATTTTTAACCACTTGAGCCCCGGACCATATTGCTGGTCAATGACCGGGCCAGTTTTTGTGATTCGGCACGGCGTCGCTTTAACTGACAATTGCGCAGTCGTGCGACGTGGCTCCCAAAAAAATTGGCAACCTTTTTTTTCCCACAAAGAGAGCTTTATTTTGGTGGTATTTGATCACCTCTGCGTTTTTTATTTTTCGAGCTATAACCAAAAATAGAGCGACAATTTAAAAATAAAAAGATAATTTTGACTTTTTGCTATAATAAATATCCCCAAAAATATATATTCTAAAAAATAAAAAATCCCTCAGTTTAGGCCGATACATATTCTACATCTTTTTGGTTCCAAAAAATCGCAAATAGCGTTTATTGATTGGTTTTGGCAAAAGTCTCCAAAATATGGCATTTTTGTTTATTTTTTATTTAACTAGTTATTGCGGCGATCAGCGATTTTTTACGGTACTGCGACATTATGGCGGACACATCGGACACTTTTTTGGAACCATTGGCATTTTTCTAGCGATCAGTGCTATAAAAATGCATTGCTTACTATAAAAATGCCACTGGCAGGGAAGGGGTTAACACTAGGTGCGAGGGAGGGGTTAAATATGTTCCCTGGGTGTGTTCTAACTGAAGGGGGGGGACTGACATGGGTAAATGACAGATCGCTGTTCATGAAGGGGAACTCCAGACCAAAGCAGTAATTCCGTTGGTGTGAGGACCTGCTGCTGGAGCTCCTGGAGATCCAGGAAGCAATGGAGGCTTCAAGCCCAGGGGATGGCTCTTATCCCCAGGCCGTGGTTAAGTCTTTGCCGGTGGAGAGTGGGCCTGGAGGCCGCACAAGATTTCAGTGTTGTTGGATGACCTAAAGCCGAGCAAGATTGAAGTAATGTACCTGCAGACCCAAGAGAAATTTTGTTGGCTTGCAAACATGTCGGGGGAAGATGCAAATGAAAGGGATCTTAGGATCCAGGCTGTGTATGGCTTAATGGAGAAGGTGGTGATCTATCTGGAGGCAGTGTATGCTGACCTGGCCCGGCTGAGGAGCACCAGAGACTCAATTAACAAAAACCGGAGGAAAGGATTTCGGTCAAGTATCCAAATCCTAAGGGGTATTACTGTTGAGTACACCACCTTACTGAATGGACTTGGCAAGTCTGCTGGTGTTGCAACTCCTGAGATGGTTGAGTTTAACAGGCGGATCATGGTTGCCCATGACAACGGCAGCCAGGCCGTCAGATGGGGCTCCCAGGCCGGGACCTCCGTCATGTCTCAGCCACTAGGTGGCGCTGTTCCCGTTCCCAACCAGGAAGTGTCTGCAGCGTGTGTGATGGACGGAGGTGCTGCTGCTGCTACAGCGTGTATGGAGGACGGAGGTGCCGTGATGGAGGATGAGGGAGCCGCGATGGAGGTCACAGGGAGGTGAGAGACCCGATCCGGCGGTGGTTGCAGTTGTGGAGGTTCCACATGAACTGTCTGGTGTAGTGGCTGCGGTGACAGCAAGATCCCCAGAAATGGAACTTACACAGCCAGGTGCTGTCCCCCCAGTGAAGTTGCCCCCTGTGTCCCCCCCTGTGTCCCCCCCTGTGTGTCCCCACCCCGTGAGTCCCCAGCTTTGACATGTTCAGCTGCGGCGATGACCCCCCAGCTTGGTGAGTGGGGTGAGTATGAGCAGGGTGTATCACCAGGCTCAAGTCTTGCCGTCAATTACATCAGACAGCTGGAGGGTGAGCCGCCTAAAGTGGACCAGGGTGTTGGTGGTGTGTCCATGGACAGTTTGACATCTCATGTTGCAGCGGTCCCCTCCGGGGTTAACCAACAAAATGGACTGGATCAATCCCAGGGGGGTTCAGTGGGCAGTGCGGGGGCGCCTTTGGTGGCCGGGGGTACTCCTGGCTCTGGTGCACCTGATATGCCTGCTGCTCCCGGGGGTGACCAGGGTATGGACAATAATGTATTAGGTGGTGATGTAAATAGTGTAAATAATGTTTTGATGAATGAAGGTACCCCACCTGTTATACTCCCTGTTGTGCCCCCAGTTGTCTCTCCCGTTCCTGCTGCCCTCCCTGCCCCCCCTGTCCCCTTTGCTTCCCCTACCCCCCCTCCCCCCCAGATTAGTGGGTCTCAAGAGGCCCAAGTTGTGTCTGCCTTGAAAACAGGCATGTCTTTTGCAGATGTCGCTGGTGACAGAGTGCAGCTTAGGCGGTTTTATGCCCAGCATGGTACCATGGCCTTTACGGGCACGGTGCCAGCTGCCACTCGCGCTGCGGCTGTAGAGAGAAAACGCCGCAATGTGGTGCAGCTGCGCTGGCAGGGTGGTCTATGTGTCCAAGATCGTGCTCCGGGGAGGGATGCGGTGGTGGATATGGTGCTGGCCCTGGGTTTCGGGGTGGCAGACATTTTTGCCATTATTCACCCCGCGGGCTCCCCGGAGTATGACATAAGTTTTTCAACTGCCACCCTGATGGAGAGCTTCCTCTCTAAGTTGGAGGTAGTGAAAAATCGTCCGGCCTGGAAGCCTTTTAAGGCAACCCCCTTGTCCCGTCAGGATGACGTTAAGAAAATAACGGTTATGGTCCGCAATGAGTCTGTGCCAGCGGAGGATATAACAACATGGTTGGGGAGGTATGGGCAGGTCATGGCCCCCCCAAAAAAGGAGTTGGATTCCAAGGGGATCTGGACGGGGGCATGGTTTGTCCCTGTCAAACTCAGGAGGGTAGGTTCAACTGTTACCCATGTTCCAGCCTCCGGATACATTGGGCGGGATAGACTGGTGGCTTTTTATTTGGGGCAACCGAAGCTGTGCTTCAAATGTGGTAGCCCTTTGCACTTTAGTGCGGAGTGTACTGCCACACGTTGCTCTAAATGTAATGAGGTTGGGCATAGGGCGGAGGGGTGCACCCGGATTCAATGTAATCTGTGCGGGGTCATGGGGCACCCCTTCAGCCGTTGCCCTGCAGCTTTTAGGGCACCTGAGGGGGTCACTTCTCCTGTGGGCCCAGTGCCCTCGGTGGGGGTGACAGTCCCACCGCTGCCGGCTGCTGGCCAAAGTGCTCAACACCAGGGGTTTGTGGTTGGTTCTGGGGTCCCGGGACCATCCACAAGTTGTGGGCCGGCTTCAGGAACCAGGGACCCCAGAGTTCTGCTCCTAGGTTGAGGAGAGAAAGAAACAAAAATCCTCCCTTGGGGTTAGAGGCACTAGGTCCTGGGGTGCCAGGGGAGAAACAGCCTGTCACAGAGGTACCTCAGGAGGTATTCAAGGTACCTGCACCCCAAGTTATAAGTTCTGTTGAGCCTGTTAAACAAATTCAGGGTGGTATGGACCTAAGTGGGCAAGTAAAGAAACCCAAAATGGTACGTGTACCTGTGGTGGTGCTCCACCCATTAGATGGTGGTTCGCGGCCCATTCCTACCTGGACCCCATCCCCTGCCCCATCCCCTGCCCATCCCTGCCCCATCCTCTGCCCCATCCCTTGCCTCCTCACAATGTGGGGATGAAGAGTTCTATCTGGATGAGGAATTCTGTATGGATGGTATGGATGAAGGGGTATCTCTGGGTGCTTGTCCCATTTCAGATTCAGACTCGGATCTCTATGCAGATTCTGAGTCTTCTGACCTCTCTGATGCCCCTGGTCCTCGTGGGGAAAAGAGGGTGAGAGAAAAGTCTGTCATAAAACCAGATAAAAAAAGTAGGGACAATGAATGGGAGGCTGTTAAAGGGAGGGGCAAAGGCAGTAAGACCAAGCAGGTTCCTGATGCCTGTGCTGGTCTGGGACCTGGTCCCCCTCCTTCTAACCCTGTGTCCTTGCACAATAAATTTTTAGTGCTGGACACAGCGGTTGTGGGTCCTTCAGATGAAGACCCCAACATGGAGGTAAATGCTGAATAAATTTAATATACTAAAGTAATAATTTTATTGTAAGCCTGTTTTGATGTATTAAGTTTAAGTTGTAAGTACTGTTTATTGTTTGGTAAAGTATAACCTATGTATTGTCTTTCTGTATATAATGTCGTAGTCTCTAAAATAAAAAAACCTCCAGACCAAAAAAAGCTTCCAGCTCCTCCCAGTTTGGTCATTCCACTTCCTGCTGGAGTAGAGAGTAGAGAGAAGACCTGTCTTCCAGAGCTCCTGTGTTCCAGAGGATCCAGCCACCAGGACCAGCCTCCAGCCCCAGCCCCCAGCCCCAGAAGAGGGGAGGGATGGCCTCCCTCAGCCCAGGAGAAGGACCTGCATCCGGCCTCCGGAGTAACCAGCAGCACCTGCCCTCCTCCAGCCAGACGAAGATCAGCAGGGATGACCGCCTCTTCCTGGGCACCCAGCAGGGTCTCTTAGACTGGACTACCACACTACCAGGTGAGACTGAGGCCAAAGCCAGGAAGAGGTGTGATAAGATCAAGTCCCTGCTGGTTAGGATAGCCCAGGCCTGCGTGGAAAAAATGACAGCTCTCGCAGGCCTGAGGGACAAGAGGGACAGGTGCTCTAGTAGTAAGAGGTCGGAGTACAGGGAGGCCATTAACACCCACCGGCTGCAGGTGAAGGAGATTTGGGATTATCTTGGGGGATTTTGTGAACGTGGGGCTGGAGAAGTTGCTTTCCTTGAGGAGCTCAGGAAGACCCTCCAGCAGGCCAGCCAGGAAGGAAGTCAGACGGCAAGGAGGAGCAGCGGGCGGTCGGGGTCCCAACCCTCCAAGCAGCCGGGGAAGTCAGGAGAGCCTGGGTGTAGTGGGGGGGGTGGAAGCTCTGGTGGTGCAGGGCCCAGTAAGGCCATAAAACCTGGGGAGGGCTCCCGAGAGCCGATCCCTCGGTCCGTGAAAAAAGGGGCTGGGGGGTTGGCTATGACAGGGGAGCCCAGTGATCCAGGAGGCCGCAGGGCCCAGGCGCCGCCGGAGGTACCCCCCCGGTGTCTTCGGGTCAGCATGCCCAGGCTCCCTCAGGATGGTCACGCTGCCACAGCTGGGGCCCACCATGTGCCGGCCTCCATGACCCCTCAGCGTGCAGTAGAGTGGGATGATCTGGCAGTGAAAGTGTCAGGGACTGCTCCTGCAGCTGCTATGTCACCGGGAGAGAGGCAGGTACATGGTGGAGGTATAATAACAAAGTCAGCTTCAGGCAAACAGCTGGTGTGTAGTGTGACCAAGATGGCGCCGGCTGCTGGGGGAGGAGCAGCTGAGGCCACATTCCCCAGTGGGAACCAACCCCTTTTCAGGGAAGGGGGATGTGGCCAGCTCCCATCCAGTGCTCGGGACCCGGAAGTGACCGCCCGCGAACCGGAAGTGACCGCCCGCGAACCGGAAGTGCACCCCCCGCGAACCGGAAGTGCACCCCCCGCGACCGGAAGTGCACCCCCCGCGACCGGAAGTGACCCCCCACGATCAGAACTGCCCCACTGCGAATCTGCGGCTGGTGTCACCGGCTTGGAGGACCTGGGGGATGAGAGGCCGGGGGTGCGGGGGTGCCTAGTCCCGGATGCTGCAGCAGGCACCTCCAGGCACCCCCGGCAAGTAATGGACAGCATGGACGGTAACATGGACGGTAAGCTGCCACCCCCCCAGGTCCCCATGGACATTACCACAAGCCCCGAGGGGCTCCCTGCAGGACAGGCGGGGTGGGGGGAATGTCAGGTGGGACCCCTCCCGGTGGACTGTGCAGCTTATGACTTTATCCGGCAGTTGGAGGGGTCCCAGGGGGGCATCCCCCCAATACGGGTTGAGTCCCAAGGGGCTGGTGAGGTCGCAGAGGGGTCTGGTTGGGGGAGTTTGGTGGGGGAGGTACCCCCCTCTGCTGTGGCCCCAGGGGGGAGGGGCCTGTAGTCAGGCCAAGGGTGGTGGGTCAGGGGGGTCAGGGTAGTTCAGTGGGGGTGGGTGCAACACCACCGGCAGGGATGGGGGCCCCCCCGTTCCCCCCCACTTCTGGGGGTGCTGAGGGGGGTGCCCCGCTTCCGGAGAACATCTTTCGGGGGTCTCCGGAGGCCAACTTATTATCTGCCCTAAAGGGGGGTCGCTCTTTCGCCCAGGTGGCGGGCTCTCGTGCCCCTCTGGACCACCTGTACAGCCGGTTTGGCGCCCAGAATTTCCGCGCCCCCCCTGCTGACCAGGAGAGGACGCAGGGGTCGGCGTGGACGAGGGGTACAGGTGGTCCAGAGAGGAGGCGTAGGAATGTTGTCCAGCTTCGGTACGAGGGTCCGGACCCCTGCCCCGCCCGAGGGGAGGTGGTGGACCTGGTACTCTCCTTGGGTTTTGGGGTGGGTGACCTTTTTGCTGTCATCCACCCCACCAACACACGGGAGTTTGACATCAGTTTTGTCACTCCCGTGTGTATGGAACGCTTCATCACCAGCTTTGGGCTGGTGAGGGGCGTTGACCCTTGGAAGAAGTACAGGCTCATTCCCATCTCCAGGCAGGAGGAGGTAAAGAACATCACCATCCTGGTGAGGAATGAGTCGCTCCCTCCGGAGGACATTGCCACCTGGCTTGGGAGGTACGGGCAGTTGCAAACCCCCCTGAGAAAGAACCTCGATGAGCGCGGGGTCTGGACCGGGGCTTGGTTGGCCAGGATCCGGCTTAAGAGGGAGGGCAACAGTGTTGCCCACCTCCCTGGCAGCGCCTTCCTGGGAAGAGACCGGATCCTGGCCTTCTACCCGGGACAGCCCCGTCGTTGCTTCAAGTGCGGCAGCCCGACCCACATGAGCTCGGACTGCACGGTGGTCAGATGTGGCCGGTGCCACGAGTTTGGCCACCAGTCCGAGTCATGTGGGAAGATATGCTGCAATTTGTGTGGTGAGATGGGGCACCCATTCAGTCGGTGCCCCAAAGCATATCGGGGTTCTTTCTCAGGGGGGGGACCTCCCGGGCCGGGAGCGGCCGAAGCCCCCCCGGCGAGTGATGGCCGGGGGGGGTGGGGATCCTGGGGCCCCTAATGCCCCTCCGGAGGGACCAACAGGCCCACAGCCTCAAAGAAGGCGGAGCAGGCGTGGGCGAGGGGCTCCCCCCCCGGGAGATACGGGCTCAGTTGGCCAGGAGGCTCCCGATCCTCCGGAAGGCGAAGCCGGTGGGGAGGAGTCGGGGAGGCCTGGGGGTCCCGGGCCTGAGGGTCCGGGGCCCCGGCTTTCCCCTCCTTTAGTTGCAGGGCCGATCCCCCCCCCTCCACCTGTTCTATCTGCCTCCCCATGCAGCCCCCCCTCATCTTCCCCTCCCCGTCCCCCCCCCCTCGTCCCCCCCCTCCCAAGTCCCGTCCCCCCCCTCCCCCTTCTTCTGCCGATCCCCTTTCTGTCCCCCCCCCTGTCTCTGGCCCCCCTCCTGCCTCTCCCATCCCCCCCCTTCTGGACCCAAAGTCTCCTCTGGCCTTGTGGCCATGGGGACGGAAGCTGCTCGAGCCTCATCTAAGAGGGAAATCTCGAGCAGCGGGTCCGAGGAGGGGGGTGGCGTAGTCACCTCAGAGAGATGGCAGGAGTGGGAGCAGGTGAGACGCAGGAAGAAGGGGAAGGCTGTGAAATCTGGGGGCGGGAGGTCCCCTGTGAAGGGTGGGGTTCCCCCAGGGGCACGAAGTGGGGTGTCCCTGGGGAACCCGTTTGGTGTCCTCTCCTCCTCCTCGGACTCAGAGGAGGAGGAGGGAGTGTAAATATGTAAATATGTTTTGGTGTTTGTAGTATGAAGGAGAACGTGACCCTTTCAATCATTTTGATGGCGGTACCCTCTCCAATACGGCTTGCGACCATTAATGTCGCAAGTATTCGTTCTGCACGAGCTCGTTTTATGGCCTTTGATTTTCTCAGCCGTGTTGAAGCTGACATTTTGTTTTTGCAGGAGACCTGGCTGGCATCTGTGGCAGAGATGCATCTAGCAAAGAGGGAGTGGAGATGTGGGCCCTCCCTCTGGTCTCTTGCGGCCGAGCCCTGCAGTGGTGTTGCGGTCCTTTTTAAGACTGGTTCGGTGGCTTGCCGGCGAGTGATTGAAGTGGAGATTGGTAGATGTCTGGTGGTGGACGCTGTCGTGAGGGGGCAATTCCTCCGGCTCATTAATTTTTATGGGCCTCAAACCAAGAGGGAGAGGAAGAGCCTCCTTACGGCGGTTAAGCCTTATCTTTTTACATCCCAGCAGGTGATCTTTGGTGGTGACTTCAATATGATCACTAGGCCCAAAGACCGGGCAGGTGCCGCCAACCCTCTGGGATATGATAGTATTTTTTTGAATAGCGTAGTGAGGGAGGCCGGGTTGGTGGATGTGCACGTTCGTCACCTCCCCAACCTCACTGGTTTCACATTTTCCCGAGGTAGTTCTAAGAGTAGATTAGATAGGTTTTTTTTAAAGGGGGACTCTGCTTGCTCGGCTCCAGAGCTGCAGTCGGTGGAGTTCTCCGATCACTGTATGGTATCTGTGGCCCTGAATGTCGCCGACACTCCTCAGAAAGGGAGGGGTATGTGGCGCCTGAATGGGTCGCTACTGGAGGATCCTGAGGTTAGGGAAGCCTATGAGGTTTTCTTCCTGGACCAGACCTCGCTCCTTGAGGGCAACTGCTCCCGCCTTGAATGGTGGGAAGTAGTTAAAAAGAGGTCTGGTGACTTTTTCCGGGAAATCTCTGGGTACAGGGCAGCTTCCAAGTACCAGGCCTACCAGAGACTACGCAGGCAGCTTGACCGCCTGGTGTCCTCTGGGGGCTCTCGGGAACAGATATCCGGTCTGAAGGCGCAGATGAAGGAGTGTCAGTACGACCGTCTCGCCTCCCTGGTTTTTGAGAGGGATTATGGGAAGTTTATCTCTCCTGATCCCTACAGGAGCTGTGGTGAGGCGGCGAGTTCGAAGGTCGTACACGGCCTGAAGGATGCCTCGGGATCTCTGGTCCGGTCCAGATCAGGGATCCTGGGTGTCGTCAGAGACCACTTTTCGGACCTCCTGAAGAAGCGGCCTCTAGACATGGAGAAAGTCAGGGAATTCCTTGATGAGACCCCACTGGAAGTGAGGTCTGACCTTCCTGACTCTCTGACAGAAGAGATCTCGGTGGCTGAAGTCGAGCAGGCTATCAGCTCTTTAGCATCTAAAAAGTCGCCTGGGCCCGATGGGCTCACGGCAGAGTTTTACAAAACCTTTAAGAGCCTCTTGGCTCCTCATTTGAGGGACGTGTACCGTGAATGTTTGGCCTATGGCCTGCTGCCTCCCTCAATGAGAAGGTCAGCTCTGATCCTTCTGTCAAAGGGAAAAGACCCGTCTGTGGTGGAGAATTGGCGTCCGATCGCCCTTCTTACCACAGATAGGAAGATACTGGCAAAGATCTTGTTTACACGTCTGTCTGCTTTGGCGGGCAGGATGCTGTCTCCCTCTCAGCACTGCACAATTCCTGGCCGGGGCACTTTTGGTGCCGTCCTGAACGTCCGGGAGGCTGTGGAAAGGTGCAGGGCTGATGGCAGCGAGCGGTATCTGCTTGCACTGGATCAGGCTAAGGCGTTTGATCGGGTGAACCATGAGTACCTTTGGCTGCTTCTGAGGAGATACGGTCTGCCTGATCAATTTGTTGATTGGCTACAGGTATTGTATAGGGGAGCTGAGAGCTTCCCTCTTGTCAACGGTTGGGTGGGTCGGGCCTTTTCTGTGGACTCTGGCGTCCGGCAGGGCTGCCCGTTGAGCCCCCTCCTGTACGTCTTTGCGGTTGACCCCTTCGTAAGGAGGCTAGACTGCGAGCGTCTTGTGGGGGTTCCGGTGGGACCTGTCGGGGGTCCGGTTTCGGCAGTGAAGGTTGTGGCCTACGCGGATGACGTCTCGGTGGTGGTATCTGGTCGTGAGGAGGCCCATTATGTGGAATCCCAGATCGGGTGCTACTCTGAGGCGTCAGGTTCGCTGGTCAATTGGGACAAGAGTGAAGTTTTCTGGATGGGGAAGGAGGGGGAGCAGTTCCCCCTTCCGGACGTGTTCCCCACGCCCGTACCAGAGATTCGAGTACTTGGCATTCATTTCGGCCCGGGTGATTATCCCAAGCTAAATTGGGAGCGCAGGCTGGTGAGTGCCACTCGGAAGGTGAAGGCCTGGAGAGGTTGGAAACTTTCCCTGAGGGAAAGGGTATGCTTGGTCAAGACGTACTTACTGCCTGAGTTTCTCTTTGTGAGCTACGTGTGTCTTTTGCCAGCATCTCTCTATGCTCGGGTCTCTGGTCTGTTCTTCCTGCTGTTGTGGGGAAACAGACTGAACCTGATCAAGAGGGAGGTCACATACCGCCAGCGAAGGCAAGGAGGGTTGGACATGGTCAACCCGGTGGTGTTCTTCATCATCATTTTTGTAAAGTACAACTTGCAGTCCATCTTTGTGGACGCACCTTCCTGGTGGGAATGTTCATGCAAGGACTGGCTCTTGCTGTTCCTGAGGAGGTGGGGGGAGGGGGGGAGGCCCGGCGATCTGAGGAGATCGCATGGGTATCTCCCATCCTACGTCCCCCTGGCATTGAAGGCACTGAGGCAGTGGCGGATAACTGCCCTTGAGGTGGGCTCTCTGGGTCGGCGTGAGCTGTACCTGAGGGTCATGGCCTCGGACATTTTGAAGCCCCTGTCTTTAAGGGACTGTCCTGAGAGGGTCCTCACGGAGGGGTTAGCCCTCTTGAATTCTTCCAGAATTCCAAACAAGTTTTGGGATCTTGCATGGAGGTCGTTCCATGGACGACTGTACGTCCGTGCAAATCTCATATATCTGAACCTAGGGGACAGGGGCTGTCCCCGACGGGAATGTGGAGGGACATTGGAGACCATGGACCATTTTCTGGTCCAATGTCCCTTCAACATGGAGGTTCTTACGGGGGTAGGGGGTGCCATTGGCTACCCCCGCCTTCCGGCCCTGACCTATGCTGAGCGGGTGTATGGTGACTTCGGGGTCCGCAGGGGTTTTGAGTTATCGTCACTTTATTTAGTCAGCGTAGTTGTGCTTTACTACACTTGGCACGCTCGGTGTTTGGTGTCCACTAGGGACAAAATCCTGTCTGTGCATGAGGTGGTGGGCGATATCTTTCGGGAGTTGGTGAAGGTGCGGGATCTGGAAAGGAGCAGGGTCGGGCCTGAGAGGTGTGCCCATTTATGGAGGGGGTTCCTCTTCCAGCCCCCTTAGGCCATGACCCTGCCCCTCTCCATGGGTAGGGGCAACTTTCCTTTCTCACCCCCCTTAGATTTTGTTTATAGTTTATTTTTGAAATAAGGCTACAGACATGTCTGATTATCATGTTCTCGCTCATACGTGGGTTGTAGGTATTTGTTGTTCTGGTGGTGGGGTGTGTTGTGGGTTGGCGATGATCTGGACAGTAGTGGTTTTTATGGACTTTAATATTTCCCTACTGTACCAGTGAGCCGTTTTAAGTTGGTTTTGTTCTTTTTTTTTGTTGGCAATGATCTGGACAAGCTTTTTCTGATGGACTGTAAAGACTTTTTCTTGTACCAGTGAGCCTGTTGTAAATACCCGTTCTAATGTTGTTGTGTTTTTTTTTTTTTTTTTTTTTTTTTGCAGTTATTTTCTTGGAGGGTGGTATGATGGTTTGTGTGTGTTGTTTGTTTTGTGTTATTTAGTTTATTTTGTATATTAACTTTTTTATGGTCGTAGTTTAAAAAAATAAAAATCTCCAGACCAAAAAAAGCTTCCAGCTCCTCCCAGTTTGGTCATTCCACTTCCTGCTGGAGTAGAGAGTAGAGAGAAGACCTGTCTTCCAGAGCTCCTGTGTTCCAGAGGATCCAGCCACCAGGACCAGCCTCCAGCCCCAGCCCCCAGCCCCAGAAGAGGGGAGGGATGGCCTCCCTCAGCCCAGGAGAAGGACCAGCATCCGGCCTCCGGAGTAACCAGCAGCACCTGCCCTCCTCCAGCCAGACGAAGATCAGCAGGGATGACCGCCTCTTCCTGGGCACCCAGCAGGGTCTCTTAGACTGGACTACCACACTACCAGGTGAGACTGAGGCCAAAGCCAGGAAGAGGTGTGATAAGATCAAGTCCCTGCTGGTTAGGATAGCCCAGGCCTGCGTGGAAAAAATGACAGCTCTCGCAGGCCTGAGGGACAAGAGGGACAGGTGCTCTAGTAGTAAGAGGTCGGAGTACAGGGAGGCCATTAACACCCACCGGCTGCAGGTGAAGGAGATTTGGGATTATCTTGGGGGATTTTGTGAACGTGGGGCTGGAGAAGTTGCTTTCCTTGAGGAGCTCAGGAAGACCCTCCAGCAGGCCAGCCAGGAAGGAAGTCAGACGGCAAGGAGGAGCAGCGGGCGGTCGGGGTCCCAACCCTCCAAGCAGCCGGGGAAGTCAGGAGAGCCTGGGTGTAGTGGGGGGGGTGGAAGCTCTGGTGGTGCAGGGCCCAGTAAGGCCATAAAACCTGGGGAGGGCTCCCGAGAGCCGATCCCTCGGTCCGTGAAAAAAGGGGCTGGGGGGTTGGCTATGACAGGGGAGCCCAGTGATCCAGGAGGCCGCAGGGCCCAGGCGCCGCCGGAGGTACCCCCCCGGTGTCTTCGGGTCAGCATGCCCAGGCTCCCTCAGGATGGTCACGCTGCCACAGCTGGGGCCCACCATGTGCCGGCCTCCATGACCCCTCAGCGTGCAGTAGAGCGGGATGATCTGGCAGTGAAAGTGTCAGGGACTGCTCCTGCAGCTGCTATGTCACCGGGAGAGAGGCAGGTACATGGTGGAGGTATAATAACAAAGTCAGCTTCAGGCAAACAGCTGGTGTGTAGTGTGACCAAGATGGCGCCGGCTGCTGGGGGAGGAGCAGCTGAGGCCACATTCCCCAGTGGGAACCAACCCCTTTTCAGGGAAGGGGGATGTGGCCAGCTCCCATCCAGTGCTCGGGACCCGGAAGTGACCGCCCGCGAACCGGAAGTGCACCCCCCGCGAACCGGAAGTGCACCCCCCGCGACCGGAAGTGCACCCCCCCGCGACCGGAAGTGCACCCCCCGCGACCGGAAGTGACCCCCCACGATCAGAACTGCCCCACTGCGAATCTGCGGCTGGTGTCACCGGCTTGGAGGACCTGGGGGATGAGAGGCCGGGGGTGCGGGGGTGCCTAGTCCCGGATGCTGCAGCAGGCACCTCCAGGCACCCCCGGCAAGTAATGGACAGCATGGACGGTAACATGGACGGTAAGCTGCCACCCCCCCAGGTCCCCATGGACATTACCACAAGCCCCGAGGGGCTCCCTGCAGGACAGGCGGGGTGGGGGGAATGTCAGGTGGGACCCCTCCCGGTGGACTGTGCAGCTTATGACTTTATCCGGCAGTTGGAGGGGTCCCAGGGGGGCATCCCCCCAATACGGGTTGAGTCCCAAGGGGCTGGTGAGGTCGCAGAGGGGTCTGGTTGGGGGAGTTTGGTGGGGGAGGTACCCCCCTCTGCTGTGGCCCCAGGGGGGAGGGGCCTGTAGTCAGGCCAAGGGTGGTGGGTCAGGGGGGTCAGGGTAGTTCAGTGGGGGTGGGTGCAACACCACCGGCAGGGATGGGGGCCCCCCCGTTCCCCCCCACTTCTGGGGGTGCTGAGGGGGGTGCCCCGCTTCCGGAGAACATCTTTCGGGGGTCTCCGGAGGCCAACTTATTATCTGCCCTAAAGGGGGGTCGCTCTTTCGCCCAGGTGGCGGGCTCTCGTGCCCCTCTGGACCACCTGTACAGCCGGTTTGGCGCCCAGAATTTCCGCGCCCCCCCTGCTGACCAGGAGAGGACGCAGGGGTCGGCGTGGACGAGGGGTACAGGTGGTCCAGAGAGGAGGCGTAGGAATGTTGTCCAGCTTCGGTACGAGGGTCCGGACCCCTGCCCCGCCCGAGGGGAGGTGGTGGACCTGGTACTCTCCTTGGGTTTTGGGGTGGGTGACCTTTTTGCTGTCATCCACCCCACCAACACACGGGAGTTTGACATCAGTTTTGTCACTCCCGTGTGTATGGAACGCTTCATCACCAGCTTTGGGCTGGTGAGGGGCGTTGACCCTTGGAAGAAGTACAGGCTCATTCCCATCTCCAGGCAGGAGGAGGTAAAGAACATCACCATCCTGGTGAGGAATGAGTCGCTCCCTCCGGAGGACATTGCCACCTGGCTTGGGAGGTACGGGCAGTTGCAAACCCCCCTGAGAAAGAACCTCGATGAGCGCGGGGTCTGGACCGGGGCTTGGTTGGCCAGGATCCGGCTTAAGAGGGAGGGCAACAGTGTTGCCCACCTCCCTGGCAGCGCCTTCCTGGGCAGAGACCGGATCCTGGCCTTCTACCCGGGACAGCCCCGTCGTTGCTTCAAGTGCGGCAGCCCGACCCACATGAGCTCGGACTGCACGGTGGTCAGATGTGGCCGGTGCCACGAGTTTGGCCACCAGTCCGACTCATGTGGGAAGATATGCTGCAATTTGTGTGGTGAGATGGGGCACCCATTCAGTCGGTGCCCCAAAGCATATCGGGGTTCTTTCTCAGGGGGGGGACCTCCCGGGCCGGGAGCGGCCGAAGCCCCCCCGGCGCGTGATGGCCGGGGGGGTGGGGATCCTGGGGCCCCTAATGCCCCTCCGGAGGGACCAACAGGCCCACAGCCTCAAAGAAGGCGGAGCAGGCGTGGGCGAGGGGCTCCCCCCCCGGGAGATACGGGCTCAGTTGGCCAGGAGGCTCCCGATCCTCCGGAAGGTGAAGCCGGTGGGGAGGAGTCGGGGAGGCCTGGGGGTCCCGGGCCTGAGGGTCCGGGGCCCCGGCTTTCCCCTCCTTTAGTTGCAGGGCCGATCCCCCCCCCTCCACCTGTTCTATCTGCCTCCCCATGCAGCCCCCCCTCATCTTCCCATCCCCGTCCCCCCCCCCTCGTCCCCCCCCTCCCAAGTCCCGTCCCCCCCCTCCCCCTTCTTCTGCCGATCCCCTTTCTGTCCCCCCCCCTGTCTCTGGCCCCCCTCCTGCCTCTCCCATCCCCCCCCCTTCTGGACCCAAAGTCTCCTCTGGCCTTGTGGCCATGGAGACGGAAGCTGCTCGAGCCTCATCTAAGAGGGAAATCTCGAGCAGCGGGTCCGAGGAGGGGGGTGGCGTAGTCACCTCAGAGAGATGGCAGGAGTGGGAGCAGGTGAGACGCAGGAAGAAGGGGAAGGCTGTGAAATCTGGGGGCGGGAGGTCCCCTGTGAAGGGTGGGGTTCCCCCAGGGGCACGAAGTGGGGTGTCCCTGGGGAACCCGTTTGGTGTCCTCTCCTCCTCCTCGGACTCAGAGGAGGAGGAGGGAGTGTAAATATGTAAATATGTTTTGGTGTTTGTAGTATGAAGGAGAACGTGACCCTTTCAATCATTTTGATGGCGGTACCCTCTCCAATACGGCTTGCGACCATTAATGTCGCAAGTATTCGTTCTGCACGAGCTCGTTTTATGGCCTTTGATTTTCTCAGCCGTGTTGAAGCTGACATTTTGTTTTTGCAGGAGACCTGGCTGGCATCTGTGGCAGAGATGCATCTAGCAAAGAGGGAGTGGAGATGTGGGCCCTCCCTCTGGTCTCTTGCGGCCGAGCCCTGCAGTGGTGTTGCGGTCCTTTTTAAGACTGGTTCGGTGGCTTGCCGGCGAGTGATTGAAGTGGAGATTGGTAGATGTCTGGTGGTGGACGCTGTCGTGAGGGGGCAATTCCTCCGGCTCATTAATTTTTATGGGCCTCAAACCAAGAGGGAGAGGAAGAGCCTCCTTACGGCGGTTAAGCCTTATCTTTTTACATCCCAGCAGGTGATCTTTGGTGGTGACTTCAATATGATCACTAGGCCCAAAGACCGGGCAGGTGCCGCCAACCCTCTGGGATATGATAGTACTTTTTTGAATAGCGTAGTGAGGGAGGCCGGGTTGGTGGATGTGCACGTTCGTCACCTCCCCAACCTCACTGGTTTCACATTTTCCCGAGGTAGTTCTAAGAGTAGATTAGATAGGTTTTTTTTAAAGGGGGACTCTGCTTGCTCGGCTCCAGAGCTGCAGTCGGTGGAGTTCTCCGATCACTGTATGGTATCTGTGGCCCTGAATGTCGCCGACACTCCTCAGAAAGGGAGGGGTTTGTGGCGCCTGAATGGGTCGCTACTGGAGGATCCTGAGGTTAGGGAAGCCTATGAGGTTTTCTTCCTGGACCAGACCTCGCTCCTTGAGGGCAACTGCTCCCGCCTTGAATGGTGGGAAGTAGTTAAAAAGAGGTCTGGTGACTTTTTCCGGGAAATCTCTGGGTACAGGGCAGCTTCCAAGTACCAGGCCTACCAGAGACTACGCAGGCAGCTTGACCGCCTGGTGTCCTCTGGGGGCTCTCGGGAACAGATATCCGGTCTGAAGGCGCAGATGAAGGAGTGTCAGTACGACCGTCTCGCCTCCCTGGTTTTTGAGAGGGATTATGGGAAGTTTATCTCTCCTGATCCCTACAGGAGCTGTGGTGAGGCGGCGAGTTCGAAGGTCGTACACGGCCTGAAGGATGCCTCGGGATCTCTGGTCCGGTCCAGATCGGGGATCCTGGGTGTCGTCAGAGACCACTTTTCAGACCTCCTGAAGAAGCGGCCTCTAGACATGGAGAAAGTCAGGGTATTCCTTGATGAGACCCCACTGGAAGTGGGGTCTGACCTTCCTGACTCTCTGACAGAAGAGATCTCGGTAGCTGAAGTCGAGCAGGCTATCAGCTCTTTAGCATCTAAAAAGTCGCCTGGGCCCGATGGACTCACGGCAGAGTTTTACAAAACCTTTAAGAGCCTCTTGGCTCCTCATTTGAGGGACGTGTACCGTGAATGTTTGGCCTATGGCCTGCTGCCTCCCTCAATGAGAAGGTCAGCTCTGATCGTTCTGTCAAAGGGGAAAGACCCGTCTGTGGTGGAGAATTGGCGTCCGATCGCCCTTCTTACCACAGATAGGAAGATACTGGCAAAGATCTTGTTTACACGTCTGTCTGCTTTGGCGGGCAGGATGCTGTCTCCCTCTCAGCACTGCACAATTCCTGGCCGGGGCACTTTTGGTGCCGTCCTGAACGTCCGGGAGGCTGTGGAAAGGTGCAGGGCTGATGGCAGCGAGCGGTATCTGCTTGCACTGGATCAGGCTAAGGCGTTTGATCGGGTGAACCATGAGTACCTTTGGCTGCTTCTGAGGAGATACGGTCTGCCTGATCAATTTGTTGATTGGCTACAGGTATTGTATAGGGGAGCTGAGAGCTTCCCTCTTGTCAACGGTTGGGTGGGTCGGGCCTTTGCTGTGGACTCTGGCGTCCGGCAGGGCTGCCCGTTGAGCCCCCTCCTGTACGTCTTTGCGGTTGACCCCTTCGTAAGGAGGCTAGACTGCGAGCGTCTTGTGGGGGTTCCGGTGGGACCTGTCGGGGGTCCGGTTTCGGCAGTGAAGGTCGTGGCCTACGCGGATGACGTCTCGGTGGTGGTATCTGGTCGTGAGGAGGCCCATTATGTGGAATCCCAGATCGGGTGCTACTCTGAGGCGTCAGGTTCGCTGGTCAATTGGGACAAGAGTGAAGTTTTCTGGATGGGGAAGGAGGGGGAGCAGTTCCCCCTTCCGGACGTGTTCCCCGCGCCCGTACCAGAGATTCGAGTACTTGGCATTCATTTCGGCCCGGGTGATTATCCCAAGCTAAATTGGGAGCGCAGGCTGGTGAGTGCCACTCGGAAGGTGAAGGCCTGGAAAGGTTGGAAACTTTCCCTGAGGGAAAGGGTATGCTTGGTCAAGACGTACTTACTGCCTGAGTTTCTCTTTGTGAGCTACGTGTGTCTTTTGCCAGCATCTCTCTATGCTCGGGTCTATGGTCTGTTCTTCCTGCTGTTGTGGGGAAACAGACTGAACCTGATCAAGAGGGAGGTCACATACCGCCAGCGAAGGCAAGGAGGGTTGGACATGGTCAACCCGGTGGTGTTCTTCATCATCATTTTTGTAAAGTACAACTTGCAGTCCATCTTTGTGGATGCGCCTTCCTGGTGGGAATGTTCATGCAAGGACTGGCTCTTGCTGTTCCTGAGGAGGTGGGAGGAGGGGGGGAGGCCCGGCGATCTGAGGAGATCGCATGGGTATCTCCCATCCTACGTCCCCCTGGCATTGAAGGTACTGAGGCAGTGGCGGATAACTGCCCTTGAGGTGGGCTCTCTGGGTCGGCGTGAGCTGTACCTGAGGGTCATGGCCTCGGACTTTTTGAAGCCCCTGTCTTTAAGGGACTGTCCTGAGAGGGTCCTCACGGAGGGGTTAGCCCTCTTGAATTCTTCCAGAATTCCGAACAAGTTTTGGGATCTTGCATGGAGGTCGTTCCATGGACGACTGTACGTCCGTGCAAATCTCATATATCTGAACCTAGGGGACAGGGGCTGTCCCCGACGGGAATGTGGAGGGACATTGGAGACCATGGACCATTTTCTGGTCCAATGTCCCTTCAACATGGAGGTTCTTACGGGGGTAGGGGGTGCCATTGGCTACCCCCGCCTTCCGGCCCTGACCTATGCTGAGCGGGTGTATGGTGACTTCGGGGTCCGCAGGGGTTTTGAGTTATCGTCACTTTATTTAGTCAGCGTAGTTGTGCTTTACTACACTTGGCACGCTCGGTGTTTGGTGTCCACTAGGGACAAAATCCTGTCTGTGCATGAGGTGGTGGGCGATATCTTTCGGGAGTTGGTGAAGGTGCGGGATCTGGAGAGGAGCAGGGTCGGGCCTGAGAGGTGTGCCCATTTATGGAGGGGGTTCCTCTTCCAGCCCCCTTAGGCCATGACCCTGCCCCTCTCCATGGGTAGGGGCAACTTTCCTTTCTCACCCCCCTTAGATTTTGTTTATAGTTTATTTTTGAAATAAGGCTACAGACATGTCTGATTATCATGTTCTCGCTCATACGTGGGTTGTAGGTATTTGTTGTTCTGGTGGTGGGGTGTGTTGTGGGTTGGCGATGATCTGGACAGTAGTGGTTTTTATGGACTTTAATATTTCCCTACTGTACCATTGAGCCGTTTTAAGTTGGTTTTGTTATTTTTGTTGGCAATGATCTGGACAAGCTTTTATGATGGACTATAAAGACTTTTTCTTGTACCAGTGAGCCTGTTGTAAATACCCGTTCTAATGTTGTTGTGGTTATTTTTTTTTTTAATTTTATTTTTTATTTTTTATTTTTTTTGCAGTTATTTTCTTGGAGGGTGGTATGATGGTTTGTGTGTGTTGTTTGTTTTGTGTTATTTAGTTTATTTTGTATATTAACTTTTTTATGGTCGTAGTTTTAAAAATAAAAATCTCCAGACCCCCCCCAAAAAAAATAAGGTGGGTTCCCTCCAGGTGCATACCAGGCTCTTAGGCTTGGTCTGGAACATAAGGGGTTAAACCCGCGCAAAAAAAAATAGCGTGGGGTCCCCCCCAAGATCCAAACCAAGCCCTTATCCCAGGCACGCAGTCTGGTCAGACAGGAATGGGGGTGGGGACGAGCGAGCGCCCCCCTCCCTCCTGAGCCATACCAGACCACATGCCCTCAACATGGGGGAGTGTGTGCTGTGGGGGAGGGGGGCACTGCCCCCCCACCCCAAAGCACTCTTGTCCCCATGTCGATAGGGACAAGAGCCTCTTCCCGACAACCCTGGCCGTTGGTTGTCGGGGTATGCGGGCGGAGGGCTTATCAGAATCTGAGAGACCCCTTTAATAAAGGGGTCCCCAGATTCCGGCCCCCCACCCTATGTGAATGAGTATGGGGTACATTGTACCCCTACCCATTCACCTGGGGAAAAAAATGGAAAAAAATAATACACCACACACATTTAAAAATTAATTTATTAGTCAGCCGGGGGTCTTCTGCCGGGGCCCCCCACCACCACCCCATTAGGCCCCGGGCTTCGCCATCTTCTGCCGGAACCCCCTTCACCAGTGAGGCTCCTGCCTTTGGGGGAGGGTCCCGGGCTTCCACGACGGTTTCTGCGGGGGGGGTGCACTGGCACCCCACCCCCGTCTTCAGCGACGTAATTCACCGGGACCCCCTTCACCAGTGAGGCTCCTGCCTTTGGGGGAGGGTCCCGGGCTTCCACGACGGTTTCTGCGGGGGGGTGCACTGGCACCCCACCCCCGTCTTCAGCGACGTAATTCACCGGGACCCCCTTCACCAGTGAGGCTCCTGCCTTTGGGGGAGGGTCCCGGGCTTCCACGACGGTTTCTGCGGGGGGGTGCACTGGCACCCCACCCCCGTCTTCAGCGACGTAATTCACCGGGACCCCCTTCACCAGTGAGGCTCCTGCCTTTGGGGGAGGGTCCCGGGCTTCCACGACGGTTTCTGCGGGGGGGGGGGTGCACTGGCACCCCACCCCCGTCTTCAGCGATGTAATTCACCGGGACCCCCTTCACCAGTGAGGCTCCTGCCTTTGGGGGAGGGTCCCGGGCTTGTACGGTGTCTTCCGCCGGGGGGCGACACCCGCGGGCTTCTGCGATGCCTTTCGCTTCTGCCTGTCTCCTCCGCGGAGCCCAGGGCTTGTCTCCGCTGTCTTCTCCCTTCTTTTCCATTCGATGTTGACACGACGAGGTCCGGCGCTGGAATGCCGTCTGAGCAGTGGGCATGGACTTATATAGGGCAATGCCACCATGTGACCTCAACCCATGTGACATCACATTCCCATCATGCCCAGGGAATGTGATGTCACATGGGTTGAGGTCACATGGTGGCATTACCCTATATAAGTCCATGCCCGCCGCTGACACGGCATGTCAGCGCGGAACCTCGTCGTGTCAACATCCAATGGAAGAGAAGGAAGAGGACAGCGGAGACAAGCCCTGTGCTCCCGGAGGAGACAGGCAGAAGAAGGAAGAGAGAAGAAAGAAGACGGAAGAAAGCCCTGGCTCCGCGGGGGAGCCAGGCAGAAGAGGGAGCAGAGAAAAGACCGGGGAGTTGGCGCACCCCCGGCAGAAGACCAGGAAGACCGGAACCCTGGCGGAAGGCACCGGAAAGACCGGGGGATAGGCGCCATCCCCCGGCAGAAGACCCCGAAGTCCGGATGCCTCTCCCTAATGAAAAAGAGCTTAAATGGGGTGGGGGCATCCGGCGGAAGGCTCCGGAGAGGACCGAGGGATGGCGCCCTCCCCCGGCAGAAATCACCGAAGCCCAGGGTCCCGGCGGAAGATCGGGAGAGAAGAAACCCCCCCTTGTAAGAGAGCCAAAGAAGAAAGGGGGGGCTCCGGAGCAGATTAATAAAATATTTTATTCTGTATGGTGTGTTTTTTTTACTTTACATTTTCCCCCAGGTGAATGGGTAGAGGTACGATGTACCCCATACTCATTCACATAGGGTGGGGGGCCGGCATCTGGGGGCCCCCTTATTAAAGGGAGCTCGCAGATTCCGATTAGCCCCGCCCGCATACCCCGACAACCAATGGCAAGGGTTGTCGGGAAGAGGCTCTTGTCCCTATCGACATGGGGGCAAGAGTGCTGTGGGGTGGGGGGGCAGTGCCCCCCTCCCCCACAGCACACACTCCCCCATGTTGAGGGCATGCGGTCTGGTACGGCTCAGGAGGGGGGGGGGCGCTCGCTCGTCCCCGCCCCCATTCCTGTCCGGGCCAGACTGCATGCTTGGGATGAGGGCTTGATTTGGATCTGGGGGGGACCCCCGCGCCGAATCGGCACGGGTTTAACCCCTCACGTTCCGGACCAAGCCTAAGAGCCTAATGTAGCCCTGGAGGGGGACCCGCGCCGATTTCAAGTTTGAAATTTGGCGCGGAGTTCCCCTTCAGGGCTGAAAACAGCTCGGAGATTCCCGTGCTCCGCGTCACGCAGCGCATTCACGGGTACGCCGCTTGGTATTTACCAAGATTTTCACGGCGTACTGACAAGGCGCACGGGAATCCCTGACTTTTCTCTCTGCGCATGCCCAGTATGCAAATGAACCTCCCGAGGTTCAGGCGCACTGTGCAAGCGTACGGGGATCTGTTTTCAAAAAACACTTTCCCTTTCAATTCGGCCCGCCAAACACTTCAAAACACATGTCACTTCACTTCCCCTGCATCCCCCCACCTCCCCCCTAATAAACTCCCGCCCAAACCCCCGCAATTTACAGTTCAATGTGCCGTGCGCCAGGTCTGTACTGGTGCACAATGCACCCTCTCCTGGGCGCACGGAGCACATTAGTAACTAGGGAAATACACTGCACTAGCAGCGTATTTCTTTAGTAAATGGCCAAACGGCTGCTACTCCTGCTTTTACTCCATGAGTCATGGAGTAAAGGCTTGGTAAATCAGCCCCATTGCCTCTACGTTAAACTCGAAAAATGTGTCTTTAGTCAGACCAGTGTTTCTTTCCTTGGGTACCAAATCACCCCGGAAGGTATACAGATGGACGATTCAAAAGTTAATTGTATTCTCTCCTGGCCAGTTCCCCATTCTAGGAAGGCCTTGCAGCGCTTCCTTGGCTTTTCAAATTATTACCGTAAATTCATTAAAAACTTCTCACAGATTGTGAAGCCCCTGAATTCTTTAACAATTAAAAACACACCTTTCAAATGGACAAATGAGGCGCAAGTAGCATTTGAGACACTCAAACAATCTTATACTACTGCTCCAATCCTCCAACTACCTAATCCTTCATTCTTCTTCATTTTAGAAGTTGATGCGTCACATTTCGCATTAGGCGCAGTACTCTGTCAACAACAAAATGCATCTGAACCTTTACATCCAGTGGCTTTTTATTCCAGAACTTTAACCAGTGCAGAAAGGAATTACCCAATTGGAGAAAAAGAACTCCTAGCAATCAGAGATGCTCTAGCCAATTGGAGACACCTTCTTGAAGGTTCCACTCACCCAATCACCATTCTGACAGATCATCGAAATCTGCAACATCTGAAGGCCTGCAAAACTTTGTCCGCCCGTCAGGTAAGATGGAGCTTGTTCTTTGACCGATTTGATTTTCAGATTTCCTATAGACCAGGTACACAAAATTTAAAGGCGGATTCCTTATCCCACATGAATGAAGATCGCTCTACCGAGTTACCACCACATTCTATCATTCCTAATAACCGTTTCATAGGAATAACTACTTCCTTTAAACAGTTACTCTCTCAAACTATATCCACAGATGCTTCTGAACTTCCTAATGGTGTTACAAAACAATCAGATGGATTATACACTTATAAAGACAAATTGTATGTCCCTCCAAAATTACGGTTGTTGTTACTTAAACAATTACATGATTCTCCATTAGCTGGTCATCCCGGAATCACCAAGACAATACATCTTGTTAAAAGACACTATTGGTGGCCCCAATTAGCTAAAATGGTTCAAGAATATGTTACTTCCTGCGAGACTTGTGCTAGCAACAAACCCTCAAGGAAACCGCCATTTGGTCTCCTAGCCTCCATCCCAATACCCAACAGACCATGGGAGGTTGTGTCAATGGACTTTATAGTCGAGCTCCCCAGATTAAATGGAGCAAATACCATCATGGTCACTGTAGATCTATTCACCAAAATGGCACACTTTATTCCCTTAAAAAATCTTCCAACCTCACTAGAGACAGCAACAACTTTCATAAATAATGTTCTTAAATTGCATGGGTTACCTACTCAGATTATTTCTGATCGAGGATCTCAATTTATCTCCAAGTTCTGGAAGGCTTTGTGTAAAGCATTAAAAATTGATCATAGGATGTCCACTGCCTATCATCCCCAAACAAATGGGCAGACGGAACGTATTAACCAAATCTTAGAACAATATTTGCGTTGTTATTGTACTCATCTCCAAGATGACTGGTTCCAACTCCTTCTCTATGCGGAATTTGCATATAATAATTCAACCAGCTCTTCATCACGATTTTCACCATTTTTTGCCAACTATGGGTTCCACCCAAACAATTTACCAACTTCCTTCCTCTCAAACAAAGTACCTGCAGTAGACCAATATCTTACCACCCTAAAAGATACAATTCCAATCATACGTTCAAACCTAGAAGCCGCTCAATCACGACAAAAACGAAATTATGATCTTCACAGATCAGTACCTCCTTCCTATAATGTTGGTGATTTAGTTTGGCTTTCTACCAGAAACTTACGTCTAAATTTACCATCGAAAAAATTGGGTCGTCAATTCATAGGGCCATATCCTATTTCTCAAGTGATTAACCCTAATGCAGTAAAACTACATTTACCTCTGGATTGGAAGATACATCCAGTTTTTCATGTCTCCCTTATAAAACCATATATATCTAATCCATTTCCTAACAGAATTTCTCGACCTCCTCCACCAGTTGAAGTTATGGGTGAAACAGAATATGAAGTAGAAAAGATTCTGGACTCTAGAAAAAGAGGTTCTGACATCCAATATTTAATACGTTGGAAAGGTTACTCCCAACTTGAAGATTCCTGGGAAAATTCTTCTCACCTTCATGCTCCCCGTTTAATCAGACAATTCCATCATAGGTACCCCACTCGTCCTTCGCCTACTACTGGCACTGGTGGTGCCCCCTTGAGGAGGGGAGTATGTAACGCCATTAGCGTTATACTATGTAAGACGAGTGCAGCTTTACCTGACTCATACAGCTGCGCTCGTCTCCCTGACTCCGCCGTGTCACTTCCGGTGCGGCGCGGCTTGCGTTCCACGCTGGAACGCGGAAGCGCGCCCCAGCGTGGTTCCTCCTTTCCCACGCTGCGCAGGCTATTTAAACCTACAGCAATGACGGCAGGGTGTTCCGCTATTTTGTTGGACCCCTGCCGTCACCCGGGACCTGTTCTCAAGACCCCTGAAGGACTGCTCGTGCTGACGCCCGAACCCTCGTCCTGGTCTGCGCCCAGCATCCCCTACAGGCTCTCCTCTCCACTTCCAGCCTCCAGCTCACCCTTACCAGCTTTCAGGGTTACAGACATCCC
Organism: Rana temporaria; assembly: GCF_905171775.1. Lineage (NCBI taxonomy): Eukaryota > Metazoa > Chordata > Amphibia > Anura > Ranidae > Rana > Rana temporaria. The sequence goes on from NC_053491.1 coordinate 303,240,117, forward strand.
TCCACAGCATTCCAGATTGCAGCTGACACCCTCACCAGCCTTCAGCGTTCCAGGCATTCCTTCACAGCACTCCAGCTCACAGCTATCTCCTGTGGAAGACCAGCAGTACCGCAAGTATTTGTATCAATGATGTAATTGTTACTAGGGGATTATATGCCCACCTTCTATGGAACTCTGTAGATGCATGCTACCCTATCTGCATACTTGACACCGGCCACAAGGTACATCGGTTAGTGCTATGACTGACCAACAATCAGATTTACTAATACTGCTCTTGAACCATAGACTTTTGTTTGAATCAAGTTAACGCTTAATATATGATTTATGTGTTTTGGCGCAACCCTGTGCTGCTAATACTAGCTTACGGAATCAGAAGCTCCTTGATTGTATTGGTATTCCATCAGAGGTTGTGATGATATAAACCATCAACTCTTACCAAATAATAGAGTGACTATTGGTTTACACCTGAGAAACCTCCGCAGCTGAGATCCAATAAATCAATCATATATATATATATTAGACAGGATCGTCACACTGGGTGGGTCTGATGTTGTGGTGGGACATGCGTCTCAGGATTGCAGGGACAACCTGGTGCACACATCTGCTCATGCTGGTTTGTGATATCCCAGCCACGTCTCCACTTGTTCTTTGAAAAGAGCCAGTGGCCAGGAAATGCAGTGTTGCCAGGACCTTCACCAGTGGCTGCACTGCATGTGAGCGTTGTGTTGGGCTGGTGATGTCATCCTGCAGGGCTCTGGTAATTTCCAGGATGGCATGAGGGGTAAATCTGAAACGGCGATACACCTCCAAATCACCCATGCCAAAGAGGCTAATGCGCTGTGGGTATACCCTCTCACGTGCCCTCCTACGTGCCCTCCTCCTTCTACGCGTCTCTGCCTCTTCCTCTGCCTCTGCACACACTAGTAGTGCTAAGACCTCGCCTGCCCCTGGCATGTTGGCATACGAATATGTTGTCCTATAAGTGTGGTTGCTCAGCTCGTCCGGGATGGTGCTGCTGTATTTGCTTTCAAGCTGACTTACTCAGGTCTGGAGCAAAGTTAACCGAGCTTTATGAGGGGTAACTTTCCGCCGGCCATTCGTCTTACGCGCACAGCGCGTAGCCTACGACGATCGCGCGTAGGTTCGGGAATCAGCTTATGTACATCATTTGCATATTTGAATACTAATTCTATGGCCGCGTAGGATGCCATCAGCGGAAATATGCGCCTAAGCTGCGTAAACTTAAACGAGTTAAGACGGACGGGAGAAGCCTTGTTTCTGGCGGATCTGGTTCTGTGACTACGGCGCATAGATAGGACGGCGCTTCTTTACACTTACGCCGCGCATCTCGGAACTTCTTTGAGAATATGGCCCACTACTGTGCTTATCGAATCCCTTGATGATATTTTATACATGTTCCTTTATTCTCACTCTTAGGCCGCGTACACACCATCGGTCCAAACCGATGAAAACGGACCGAAGTTCATCGGTCCAAACCGTCCGTGTGTACGCCCCATCTGTCTTTTGTCCTTCGGACAAAAATTAGAGAACTTGCTTTAAAATCGAACCGATGGACCGCTGACAGATAGGTCCAAACCGATGGTTAGTACACACAAGCATTGGTTCAAAACCTGGGCATGCTCAGAATCAAGTCGACGCATGCTTGGAAGCATTGAACTTTGTTTTTTTCAGCACGTCATGTGTTTTACGTTTACCGCGTTCTGACCGGATCGGATTTTGAACTGATGGTGTGTACGCACATCAGACCATCAGGCCACTTCAGTGGTGAACCGATGAAAACTGTCCGTCAGACCATTCTCATCGGATGGATCGACCGTGTGTACGCGGCCTAAGAGGTCTTTTCGTACGTCCGATGTACTGTAGGCCACAGCTACATTCAAGGGCATAGACTGCTCCTTCTGTATTGCAACAGAAGAAGTCACTGGCCCAGATTCAAGAAGCACTTGCGCGGGAGCAAGTGTGATTTGCGCCGCGCAAGTACTGATTTGCTCCCATGCAAATTTGCAGCTGATTCTGTAAACCAGTTAAGCCTGAAATGCGGCCATTTTCCCGCGCACGCAGCCTAGCTGCTCCGGCGCAATTATAGCGCAATTTTGCGCGGGGTGTAAGTTGCGCCTTCATGGAATTCCCTCAGCGAATATGCAAATTAGGTACTGCCGATGATTCAGAAACATTCGCGTGTGATGCGCATCTTGCGCTGGAAGCGCGCAAGCTTTTTTCCCCGGGCAAACTTGCTCCTGCTAAAAGCAGGGGCAAGTTAGCAAAAGATGGCCAAATGTCATCTGAAGGAGCGCGCAACTTCAGCAGCACCTAGACAGACGAGCTGAACAAGCAGAGCATCCACATTTTCGGAACCTCACATCTGTGCACCAACATGCCAGGGGCAGCTATGGTTCTTGATATTCTATTGACTGAGCCGACTCGTAGGAGGGCACGGGAGAGGATTTACAGAGGGCGCTACAACCTTTTTGAGATGAGTGATAATGAGGTGTATCGCATGTTTCGCTTCAGCCCTGAAGTCATCCTTGAGTTGGTAACAATCCTGCAGGATGACATCAGCAGCCCGACCCATCGGGGACAGGCAGTGCAGCCACTGGTGAAGGTAGTGGCAACCCTTCATTTTTTGGCAAGTGGCTCATTTCAGCGCACAGGTGGAGTGGTGGCGGGGATGTCCCAATCCAGCATGAGCAGGTGTGTGCACCAAGTGATCCCTGCAATACTCAGACGCATGGGCACACAATTTATCAAACCAACCACGGCTGACCTGCGGCAGAAGGCAATCAGTGATTTTTATGAAATAGCCAGATTTCCACGCACTGTGGGTGCAATAGATTGTACCCATGTGGCACTACGCCCCCCCCGGCTCCTCGAGCATATCTACTGCAACAGGAAACATTGGCATTCGATAAATGTGCAGGTTATTGTGGATGCACATGGCCTCATATGGCATGTCCGTGCCAAACACCCAGGGTCAAGCCATGACAGTTTTATTTACCGACACAGCCCCATCCCAACCGAGTTTGACCAGAACATGTATGGAGACAGCTGGCTGATTGGTGAGTGACATGGGTGTCAGGTATGACTGCCCCCCCCCCCCCCCATGATGCAGACATCACAAGGGGCACATGCACGACTAACATCCTCCTGTCTTTTCCCTTCCAGGTGACTCTGCATATGCCCTGGGACCTCACATGATGACCCCATATCGTAACCCTCAAACACCAGGAGAGGAAAGATTTAACGAAGCCCATGCACGTACCCGTGCGGTGGTGGAGCGCACATTTGGCATCCTTAAATCTCGATTCAGATGTCTGGATAAATCAGGGGGGACCCTGTTGTATTCACCCAACTTTGTGTGCCAAATCGTCGGGGCATGTTGTATTCTCCACAATTTTGCTGAGAGAAGGGGCATGCACATTGAGCTACGCAATGACCTTACCCCCGAACCACGCAACCCCCCCCCCCCCAAGAAACACTACCGGATCTTCTGAGGGAAGAGCAATCCGGAATGGTCTTGTGGAACGTCTCTTTGCACATTAAACACACCCTGATCTTGTCACAAGTATAATGCATGTATGCACACCACTGTAGTCCCTAGCACACACCCGACACATGCACCCCAAATTGGATTAGACCCAACAATACCCCATGGTATTAGGGAGCAGCAACGCCGCGTCAAGGCTCCAATTATGTTGCTGTCCATTCATACACCTTTCACATGGCAGAGGGTGACACCCCTTTTCCAGCAGGAGTGCCACCCCCCCCCCCATTCACACACCAGTCACACTGTAGTATACACTACTCACCGTGTGTAGGGACTACAAATAAATATAAAAGCTCATATCCTGAGCATATATCAAAAATAAATTAAACTCATATCCTGAGCATATATCAACAAAAAAAAATCATATTCTGAGCATAAAATAAATGTAGAAATTAGATCATTTTTTGTTTTTTTTCTTTGGGCCAAGGGTGCCCCGGCTCTGGCTCCTCAATCTCCGTGGTGCGGAGGAGGCATGGGGTGGGGATTGAGGGGGGGAGGAGCATCAACCCCTACTTCCACACTCCTCGCAGGTGGTGGCTGCATGCCCTCCATGGCGTTGGCCAGGCGGGCGAGGATGGTGTTGGTCTGGGCCAACATCCGCATTTGGCGGGTGGTGGTATCCCGCTGATGACGGCGGGTAACTCTCCCCTCCTCCCGCACTGCAGCGGTGTTGGCCTGCACAGCAGCGGTGTTGGCCTCCACCGCAGCTGCCATCCTGCTTAATAAAGCGGGGGCGTTCTCCTGAGCCACCAAGCAGGTGACTATGGCCTTGGAGTTGCCACTTATTTCCGCCAGGCTCTGTGAGACATGTTTGTCCCGGTCTGCATGCAGGGTGAGGGCATGCTGCACAGAGGTGGAGGTTGATGCCATGCTGTCCGCCAGACGTCGAACATCTCCCACCATGGCCCCTATATGGCGGGTCTGCAGGGCCTGCTCCTCCAGCAGACCGTCACGGAGGCTGGAGGATATATGCCTCGTTTTGGACAGAGCCTTCCTGGGAGGAGAGGCTCGGGCACGGACAGAGGGAGAAGGGGAGGGGTCCACAATGGAGGGGCTTGCCCTGGAGGGGGATGACGTGCTTGGGTTGCTCAGGGATGGTGGTATCCTCCTGGAGGGAGCCAGAGTCCTCCTGGATGAGGAAAAAGGAATCCTCCTCCAAAACAACTTCCTCCACCATACTTGGCCCCGGTAGGATCTCCTCCTGGACCAGCATAGCCATAATGTCCATGGGGCCTGACTGGACCCCTGGCTCTGGTATGGATGGCGTGGGTCGACCCGCAGCCGAAGACGGCCCAGCTTCATCATCATCATCACCACCTGTGGATGACACCAAAACGAAATATTTTGCTGGTGCAACACACTGCTCACATGTTCACTTCTACCCCCTCCCATGATGCACAGCAGATATGAAACAAAAATAATAGTTCCATCTTCACTTCTACCCACAAATATGTTCACTTCTACCCCCTCCCATGATGCACAGCAGATATGAAACAAAAATAATAGTTCCATCTTCACTTCTACCCACAAATATGTTCACTTCTACCCCCTCCCATGATGCACAGCAGATATGAAACAAAAATAACTTACCAGTCCCCAAGTTCCCAAGAGTGGAGTCGTACCCTGCAAGTCCCTCCACCTGCTCCTGCACAAAAGTTTGGGCAATAAGCTCCTCCTCATGATTAAGACGGATCTTACATCGCGGTCCACCTCCCGTGCCACCGGTATGTTTTCTGATAAGAGCCAGTTTATCCCGGACCCTGCGCCTCATATCATTCAGTTTTTTTTAATGTCATCCCAGGAACGCTCTTCATTACCCAGGGCATTGATGTCCAGGGCTATGGCTTCAAAGATAGCCCTCCTTTGGGCAACGGTGGTGTTTGCCCGCTGGGCACCATATAGAAGTTCTTTATGTTGCTGGAGTGCAGCAATTAAGATGTCCATCTCCGCAGCCACAAAGTTTGCCTTTCTTTTTTTAGTTCCTTTGGGAGGTGCCATCTCTTCAAAATGGGCTGAATTTCCTTGCTCAGGGGGGGTTGGAAAAAGCAGGATGAAATTCAGCAAAGAACCTGCGCAAGTCTGCTCCTATTTATTTGCTCAGTGCAAGCAGCTGAGCATGATTTGCCCTGAAATTATGCTAGGCGCAGTTTGACGCATGCGCAGACGGCAGTGCTATAACTGCGCATGCGCGCGCCCGGCGCAAACCTCTGCTGAGCCGAAAAATCCTCATTTACATAGGGGCACACCCACTTTGACTTGCACGGCCTTGCGCCCTCAGCTTTGCCTTAAACAGGAGCAAATTAAATGAACAAACGATTCCTGAATCAGGTGGCAATTTGGCAAAATTGCCCCAGCGCAGAGAAATTCAGCTGAGCAGCTCATGTGTAAGTAATGGGCAAATCTACCTGAATCTGGGCCACTGACTTCATATGTATTCCCTGTGCTGGTTGATGTGAAGTTGAACTTTTTTTCTACTGGTCTTTTGGTCTTGGTACAAGCAAAACAACTTTTGCATGGGTAGAAGCCTTTTCCTGAAAAGAAAGTATAGCCAATTTTTGGTGGATCAGGAATATTTTTTACTATTTTGTCTCTTACGCCCTGTACACAGGATCGATGAAAACTGTCTGATGGATTTTTTCATCAGATATCCAATGAAGCTGTTTTTTATCAGTCGTGCCTACACACCATCGGTTAAAAAAACGATCGTGTCAGAACGCGGTCACGTAAACCATGTATGACAGCACTATAAAGGGGAAGTTCAAATCCCGTGGGGCTGCTTTTGCTGATTTTGTGTTACCGCGTGTTAGTAAAAGTTTGGTTAGAGCCGATTCGTGCTTTTCAGTCTCCGTGCTTTTCAGATCGTTTTCTGATGTTCAGTTCGTGCTTGTGGGTTCGTATCTGTCTTTCAGTGCTTGCAGTCAGGTCGTATCTGTTTTGCAGTGCGTTCCTGTCCGCTAATTTTCTGTTTTTCAGGCCGTTCTTTACAGACCTTGCTGTTCCTAGGTGTGTTCTGTTTTAAGTGCGTTCTCATTCTCGAGTTTGTGCTGCGTATGGGCTGTCTTCTGCAGTTCGTAATGTTACTGGATCTGTGGCCGTGAACAGGGCGAGGAGGAGTTCATTGGCCAAGAATTGGTTGCGCCAGTGTGACCAATTTTTTCATATGCCTCTGCTTAGTGAAATCCAGGAGAATAACCCTGATGATTTCAGGAACTTTCTCCATATGACGGACCCTGTTTTTCACTGTCTTTTGGATATTCTGTCCCCCTATATCATGAGGCAGGACACTGTGATGCGCCAAGCAAAAAAACGGCGTGGGTTCCCCTCTGGGGGGACATTAGGCCCTTCGGCTTGGTCTGGATCATAAGGGGGAAACCTACGCTGAAAAAAACAGAGTGGGGTTTCCCCCAAGATCCAGACCAAACCCTTATCCAAGCACGCAGTCTGGCCGGACAGGAATGGGGGTGGGGACGAGCGAGCCCCCCCACCTGAGCCGTACCAGACCGCATACCCTCAACATGGGGTAGTGTGTGCTTTGGGGCAGGGGGGCACTTCCCCCCCACCCCAAAGCACTCTTGTCCCCATGTTGATAGGGACAAGGGCCTCTTCCCAACAACCCTTGCCGTTGGTTGTCGGGGTATGCGGGCGGGGGGCGCCATGGGCTTCTCTGCTGCCTTCCGCCGGGGCCCCCACCCCCTTTAAGCTCTTTTGATTCGGGGGGGCATCCGGGCTTCGCCGTTTTCTGCCGGGGGTCGCCCCCCTGCTGAGCTTCTCCGCTGTCTTCCGCCGGGGGCCCCCCACCCACTTTAAGCTCTTTTTGATTCGGGGGGTCGCCGTTTTCTGCTGGGGGTGCGACACCCCTCCGGGCTTCTCCGCTGCCTTCCGCCGGGGCCCCGGGCTTCGCCGTTTTCTGCCGGGGGGTGGGCTTCTCTCTGCTTTCTTCTCTGTTCCCTCTTCTGCCTAGCTCCACCGCGGGGGCCAGGGCTTCTCTCCGCTATCTTCTTCCTTCTTCTGTTTCATTCGATGTTGACACGATGAGCTCTCCCGTTAAAATGCCGCCTAAGCGGTGTGCATCAACTTATATAGGCATAGGGCGTGGTCACCGGGTGATGCCACCCTGCGACCCCAACCTTTGTGACATCACATTCCCGGGGCATGATGGGAATGTGGTGTGGAGTTCCCCTTCAGCGTCCCCGCTTGCCCCTGGTCCCAGAGCGAGAATCGGAAGTTGTGTGTGTAAACACACAGCTCCCGGTCCTGTCAGGGGGACAAATGCCTGATCGTCATAGCGATCTGTCATTTCCCCTAGTCAGTCCCACCCCCCTTCAGTTAGAACACACACAGGGAACATTATTAACCCCTTTCTCGCCCCTAGTGTTGACCCCTTCCCTGCCAGTGGCATTTTTTATAGTAATCAATGCATTTTTATAGCACTCCTCGCTATAAAAATGCCAATGGTCCCAAAAATGTGTCCGATGTGTCCGCCATAATGTCGCAGTACCGATAAAAATCGCTGATCACCGCCATTACTAGTAAAAAAAAAAATATTTAGAAAAATGCCATGAAACTAACCCCTATTTTGTAGACACTATAACTTTTGCGCATTTTGCGATTTTTTATGAACCAAAAATGTGTAGAAGAAGACGCATCGGCCTAAACTGAGGAAAAAAAACGTTTTTTTTATAGATTTTTGGGGATATTTATTATAGCAAAAAGTAAAAAATATTCTTTTTTTTGTTTAAATTGTCGCTCTATTTTTGTTTATAGCGCAAAAAAAAAAAGGTGATCAAATACCACCAAAAGAAAGCTCTATTTGTGGGAAAAAAAGGACGCCAATTTTGGTTGGGAGCCACATCGCACGACCGCGCAATTGTCAGTTAAAACGATGCAGTGCCGAATCGCAAAAAAATGGCCCGGTCATTGACCAGCAAGTGGTTAAAAAATAACAAAACAGTAAAGTTAGCCCAATTTATTGTGATAATGTGAAAGATGATGTTACACCGAGTAAATAGATACCTAACTTGTCACGCTTTAATATTGCACAAACTCATGGAATGGCACCAAACTTCAGGACTTTAAAATCTCCATAGGCGACGCTTGTTTCTTTTTTACAGGTTACCAGTTTAGAGTTACAGAGGAGGTCTAGTGCTTAAAGTATTGCTCTCGCTCTAACGCACGCGTCAATACCTCACATGTGTGGTTTGAACAACGTTTACATATGTGGGCAGGACTTACATGCGTGTTCGCTTCTGAGTGTGAGCTACTAGGGACAGGGGCGTTTTAATTATTATTTTTTTATTTTTTTACGTAATAATTCAATTCATCTGTCCTTCAGGCTGGAAAGCATGCGATCGGGGAAAAAATAAACACTGATCTCATGCTTTCAGCCGTGAGTAGATATGCTTGAGTTCACGGGGGGGCCGTAGTACCACATGGGTACAATCAATGGCACCCACGGTGCATGGGAATCTTGCAATTTGATAGAAATCTGAGATTGCCTTCTGCCGCAGGTCATCCTGGGTGGGTTTGATGAACTGGTGGGACATGCGTCTCAGGATTGCAGGGATAACCTGGTGCACACACCTGCTCATGCTTGATTGGGACATCCCAGCCACAATTCCACCTGTGCGTTGAAATTATCCACTGGCCAGGAAATGCAGGGTTGCCACTACCTTGACCAGTGGCTGCACTGCATGTGCACGATGTGTCTGGCTGGTGATGTCATCATGCAGGATTGTGGCTAAGTCCAGGATGACTTCAGGGCTGAATGTAAACATGCGATACACCTCAATATCACTCAGGTCAAAGATGTTCCTGCGCACTCGGTATATCCTCTCCCGTGCCCTCCTACGAGTCGGTTCACTCTCTAGTATTGCTAGAACCATAGCTGCCCCTGGCATGTTGGCACACAGATTTGAGATCCAGAAAGTGTGGGTGTTCTGCTTGTTCAGCTCGTCCGTCTTGGTGCTGCTGTAGTTGCTCTCCAGCTGACCTGTGGCCATCTGTTGCTAACTTGCCACTGCTCTTATAAAGTGCAAATTTGCCCCGGCCAAACAGCTTGCGCGCTTTGGGCGCAAAATGCGCCTCACACGCGCAAGTTTATGAATCAGTGGCAGTTCCTCATTTGCATATTTGCTGAGGGAAAACCATGAGAGCGCAAGTTGCTCCCTGAGCAAAATTGCCCCTTAATTGCGCAGGGGCAGAGAAACTGCCTCCGTGCAAAAATGGCACATTTCAGGCTTAGCTTGCTTTCTGGGTCACCCGCAAATTTGCCTGGGCGCAAATCCGTACTTGCGCGGCACAAATCGCACTTGCTCCCGCGCAAGTCGTACCTGAATCTGGGCCATTGTCTCCACCTGTCCACTCCTCAAGAGGAGCTCTGAAGGTAACATTTCTAGATCAATGCACCTGGAACTACCACTAATCGCTATGTCTTTCTCACTCTTACCTTACAGTGGCCCAGATTCAGGTACGACTTGCGCGGGAGCAAGTGCGATTTGCGCCGCGCAAGTACGGATTTGCGCCCAGGCAAATTTGCGGGTGACCCAGAAAGCAAGCTAAGCCTGAAATGTGGCATTTTTGCACGGAGGCAGTTTCTCTGCCCCGGCGCAATTAAGGGGCAATTTTGCTCAGGGAGCAACTTGCGCTCTCATGGTTTTCCCTCAGCAAATATGCAAATGAGGAACTGCCACTGATTCATAAACTTGCACGTGTGAGGCGCATTTTGCACCCAAAGCGCGCAAGCTGTTTGGCCGGGGCAAATTTGCACTTTATAAATGTTAGCATACAAGGGCCCAGATTCAGGTAGATTTGCCCTTTAGTTACACCTGTGAAGAGCAGCTGATTTGCTTTGCGCTGGGGCAAATTGGAAAGATTGCCACCTGATTCAGGATTCCTTTTGTCTGCTAATTTGCTCCTTTGTAAGGCAAAAATCAGGGCGTAAGGCAGCGCAAGTGAAAGTGGGTGTGCCCTATGCAAATGATTTTTTTTCCACTCAGCAGTGGTTTGCGCCTATTTTCAGGGTAAATTTTGCCCACCTGCTTGCACTGAGCAAATAAATAGGGGCAGACCTGCGCAGGTCCTGTGCAAAATTACATCCTGCTTGTTCCGACCCCCCCCCCCCCCCCCCTGAGCAAGGTAATTTTGCCCTTTTTTCTGAGATGGCACCTCCTGATAAGAAAAAAAAAAGAAAAGCAAATTTTGTCTCTGCTGAGATGGATATACTGCTTGCGGCACTGACGCGCCATACTGCCATTCTTTTTGGTTCAGAGCGGAAGAATACCACCGTAGCCCAAAGGAGGGCAATATATGAGGCTATTACATTGGACATAAATGCCCTGGGCATTGAGGAGAGGTCCTGGGAGGACATCCAAAAAAAATTTACTGACATGCGTCGTCGAGTCAGGGACAAAATTGTCCTAATCAGAAAGCATAGCAGGGGCACGGGAGGAGGACCAGCCTGCTCTTTACGATTAAATCCAGAGGAGGAGGTTATCGCACAGAGTTTAGCGCTGGAGCAGGTGGAGGGACTCCCAGGCTATGACTCCACTGTTGGGGACTTGGGGACTGGTACGTTTTTTTTCTCATATTTGCTGTGTATCATGGGAGGGGGTAGAAGGGAACATATGAGGGGGTAGAAGGGAAGATGTAAAAAGTTTTTATTTCTCATATTTGCTGTGTATCATGGGAGGGGGTAGAAGGGAACATATGAGGGGGTAGAAGGGAAGATGTAAAAAGTTTTTATTTCTCATATTTGCTGTGTATCATGGGAGGGGGTAGAAGGGAACATGTGATAAGTGTTTTGCTCCAGCAACATATTTTTTTGTGTCATCCACAGATGTTGATGATGAGGCTGGGCCATCGTCGGCTGTAGGGCGACCCACGCCATCCCCAGAACATCATGGGGTCCAGTCAGGCCCCCTGCAGATACTGGGCATGTTGGTGGAGGAGGATATCGCCCATAGTCCATCTAGGGAGGAGGAAGTGGTGGAGGAGTCCATTATCCTCAACCTGGATGAATCTGTGTACCTCCAGGAGGATCCCACCATCCCTGACCTCCCCACCACCCCCCCGACCATAACGTCATCCCCCTTCAGGGCAAGCCCCTCCAGTGTCCCCCCTCCAGTGTCCCTCCCTCCAGTGTGGCCCACTCCCCTTCATCTCCCTCAGTTCGTGCCCCAGCCTCTCCTCCAAGGAAGGCTCTATGTAAAACGAGGGGTGTACCCTCCAGCCTCCGTGAAGGTCTGCAGGAGGAGCAGGCCCGGCAGACCCGCCATATAGGGGACATGGTGGGAGACTTGAGGCGGGTGGCGGACAGCCTGGCATCCTCCTCCTCCTCTCTGAAGCAGGCCCTCACCCTGCATGCTGACCGGGGGATACAAGATACTAAGAGCTTGGAGGAAGTCAGTGCCAACTGTGGAGCCATGGTCACCTGCATGGTCGAGCAGCAGGGCGCCATCGCTTTGCTAACAGCGGAGGTGAGCAGGTTGGCAGGTGCGGTGGAGGCCAACACTGCTGCTGTGCGGGAGGAGGGGAGATTAACCCGGCGGCAGCAGAGGACCAATACCACTCGGCAGCTGCGGATGTTGGCCCAAACCAACAGCGTGCTCACCCGCCTGGCCAACGCCATGGAGGGCATGCAGGCACCACCTGCCAGGAGTGAGGAAGTAGGGGTTGATGCTCCTCCCACCCCTCCATCCCCACCCCATGCTCCATCCCCACCACAGGCTCCATCCTCAGCCCAGGCTCCATCCCCACTACAGGCTCAACCACGCAGACTGAGGAGCCAGAGCCGGGGCACCCTTGGCACAAGGATGTCCAAAAAAAATATATATATATTTTCCTTTTATATTTTGTATTTTTTACCTATCCCTTGCTGCTCATATAATGAGCTGTTTCTATTTATTTTGATTATGCTTATATTTTTTTTTTTTGGGGATTTTTTTTTTTTTGCTCAGATTAGGAGCTTTTCTACATTTAGTTTATGCTCAAAGTTTTTTTTTTTTTTTGTAGTCCCTACACACGGTGAGGAGTGCTGTAGTTGCTCTCCAGCTGACCTGTGGCCATCTGTTGCTAACTTTCCCCTGCTTTTATAAAGTGCAAATTTGCCCCGGCCAAACAGCTTGCATGCTTTGGAAGCAAAATGCGCCTCACACGTGCAAGTTTATGAATCAGTGGCAGTTCCTCATTTGCATATTTGCTGAGGGAAAACCATGAGAGCGCAAGTTGCTCCCTGAGCAAAATTGCCCCTTAATTGCGCCGGGGCAGAGAAACTGCCTCCGTGCAAAAATGCCACATTTCAGGCTTAGCTTGCTTTCTGGGTCACCCGCAAATTTGCCTGGGCGCAAATCCGTACTTGCACGGCGCAAATCGCACTTGCTCCCACGCAAGTCGTACCTGAATCTGGGCCCCGGTTTGTATTTAATAAGCAACAACCACTATATGTCATTGCTGTGTGCCTACTACATTGTATGATCACTAGATGGCAGTGTTACGTTTGTGAGTTCATGTTTTGTCTATGCCTTATAAGTAATAAAATAGTTCCTGCTCCTGACGCAGTTTTTTCACAGAGAAACAACAGACTGTCTGCCTGTACTTTGTTTAGCCTCAAAAGATTATATCTAACAGGTTATGGGCCCAGGACATGTTACAGAAGCCCAGGATATAATACAGATTACCCCTGGATATAGCCAGATACAGTGAGCTAGAGCAATTGAGTGCAGGAGACAGCAACAGAAAGACAAACAGCAGAAATGGCTGCTGCCATCCCCTCAGCAAAGTTCTCCATTGCAAATCTGACGAATCAGAACTACCAATCTTGGAAATTCAAGATGAAAATGCTGCTTATAAGAGAAGGTACGTGGAAATGTATAAATGAACAAAGAACTGCACAGCCCACAGAGGAGTGGTTAGACAGAGATCAGAAGACGCAGAGCACAATCTCCCTGTGCATAGATGATGATCAAATCATACATATATGTAACTGTCAGACTGCTAAAGACATGTGGGAAGAGTTACAGAAAGCACATGAAAGAGTTAATCTCACCAATAAACTGTATTTAATCAGAAAGCTCTATCAGCTACAGAAAGACCAGGACATGCAGGACTATATAAGACAGACCTTAGAGATGGTGGAGAGACTGCGAGGGATTGGAGAAGAGATAAAAGATAAAAGATTTCCATGTTGCAGCGCTATTATTAAGTGGACTTCCTGAAAGTTATGAGACACTTGTAACAGCACTAGATGCACGTCCAGATCATGATCTGACACTGGAATATGTTAAAGGCAAGCTTGTGGATGAATACAAGCGCAAAACTGAAAGCATGAGTAATGTGAGTGTGTGTTCAGAGACGGCTTTAAAGACGAAATACAAAAATAAACACAGTAACGTGCAGCTAGAAAAGCGGGAATGCTTTGTGTGCAAGAAACCAGGACACCTAAAAGCAGATTGTAGAATCTGGAAAGCTAGAATGCAAAAACAAAGTGCATTGCAACAAGCTAAGAATGTCGTAGAAACAAAGGAGTATGCATTCGGATCCAAAAATGGTGTCACCTCTGTGCAAGCATGGTGTGTGGACTCAGGTGCTACAAGTCACATGACAAATGACCGAAGTTTCTTCGCTCATTTTGATGAAAGCAAAACCGAAGGGATAACTACAGCTAATGGACAATTCATGAAATCAGTGGGAATAGGAGATGGCTTTCTATACTGCCCTATCTCTCCAGATATCACTAAAAAGATCCATATGAGAAATGTTCTGTATGTGCCAGATCTTGAAAGCAACCTTTTTGTTAGTAAAGAAACTCACTAACCAAGGCAATGTAGTCACATTTCAGGGTGACAGTTGTATCATAACAAAAGGGGATTGCTTGCTTGCAAAGGCTAAAATCATAGATGAACTATATCAGCTGAACTGCAGTGAAATGGTTAAAATAGCCAAAGAGGATAAACATTCAAACTGCATCCACACTTGGCACAGACGATTGGGGCACAGAAATTCTGATACAATAAAGAAAATAGTTGAGAATAACTATGCAAGTGGTATTAAGATTAATCCATGTGATCACATAACCATTTGTACCAGCTGTATTAAAGGAAAAATGGCCTTTAATAACAAGGACACCTTTTCCCAAGCAGACCAACAGCAAAGCTCAAAAACCTCTGGACTTAATACATTCAGATCTTTGTGGTCCAATGAAAACTTTGACTCCAGGAAAGAAAAAATACTTCCTGACCTTCATTGATGATTACTCCAGATATACCACAGTATTTCTACTTCACAATAAGGATGAAGTGCCAGAGAAATTAGAAGAGTATCTCGCTCAAGTAAATAATATTTTTGGCCGAATGCCCAGAGTACTACGAACAGATAATGGCTCAGAATATACAAGTGGTAAAACACAAGCCATTCTCAGGAAGCATGGAATTATGTTCCAGACAACAGTTCCATATAACCCGGAGCAAAATGGAGTTGCAGAGAGAATGAACCGCACACTGTGTGAAAGTGGGAGGAGCATGCTATTTGATGCTGATATGCCAACTACATACTGGGGAGAAGCTATCACAACTGCATGTTATCTTCAAAATCGCTTGCCGGGAAAAGCAACAACAAAAACTCCATATGAACTGTGGAACAAAAGGAAACCAGATTTAAGACACATCAGAATTTTTGGAAGTAAAGCCTATGTACACATTCCAAAAGAAAAACGTACAAAATGGGATGCATGTGCAAAAGAAGGTGTACTTGTGGGGTACAGTGAATCTCAAAAAGGATACAGGATTTTACAAGACACGAACAAGGTAACAGTCAGCAGAAGTGTGATTATTGATGAAACTTCTATGTGCTCAAAGTTTGAACAACAGACACAAACTATTCAAACTGAGAAAGAATCAACATCAGTCACTCAAGAAAATAAGAAAAGTGATACAGAAATAGAAATTACTGCAGAAGAATCAAAACCTGAATCTGAACCAGAAATACCTTCAGTCAGAAAATCAACCAGAATCAATAAAGGTGTTCCAGCTGAACGTTTATCTTACATAGCTCGCAGAGCTGTTCAAACTGAACCAGGTTCATGGAAAGAGATGCAGAAACTGCCAATGCATGAGAAACAAGTATGGAATAAAGCCGCTGATGAAGAAATGACATCACTCAAAGATCTCCAGACATGGACACTTTCAGAGCTACCTCAAGGTAAACATGCCATAGGATGTAAATGGGTTTTTAAAACCAAATGTAACTCTGAAGGGAAAGTCTGTCAGTACAAGGCAAGGCTGGTTGCTAAAGGTTACTCACAGAAGTTCGGTGAGGACTATGATGCTACTTTTGCTCCAGTTGCTAAACAAAGTACTTTCAGAACACTAATGACAGTGGCTGCCATGCGTACAATGATTGTGAAACATCACGATATTAAGACAGCTTTTCTTAATGGTGATATTGAAGAAGAAATTTACATGTCACAGCCAGAAGGATATTTGAAAAAGGGACAAGAGCATCTTGTCTGCAAGTTGAATAAATCTCTTTATGGCCTTAAACAATCAGCTCGAGCATGGAACCTGAAGATTAATCAAGTTCTACTAAATGAAGGATTTACAAGGAGAAAAGCTGATCTGTGCCTATATGCTAAACAAGTAGACACTGAGTGGATGTATCTGCTAATTTATGTAGATGACCTGATCATTGCTCACAAAAACAACAATGAAATTGCAAAGTTAACAGGAGTACTCAACGAGCACTTTGAAACTAAAGACCTAGGTGAAGTGACATATTATCTTGGAATTGACATCCAGCGTGAGAAAGATGGAAGTTTCCTGTTGAATCAGAGTGCAATCTATTCTTCAGCAATTCAACATGACAGAGGCGAAAGGAGCAAGCACACCTATGGATACAGCCTATCCAAAGTTAGAAGGAGAAGATGATCTTCAAACATCCAATGAACAATATAGACAAGCAGTGGGGGCACTTCTCTACATTGCAACCACTACACGTCCAGACATTGCAGCCAGCATGTCTCTTCTTTGCAGACGAGTTGATAAACCACGTCAAAGAGACTGGAATGCGATCAAAAGAGTTATGAGATATCTGAAACAGACAAAAGACTTAAATTTGAAACTGTCAGCAAGTGGTGATTTAAACCTTGTGGGATATGTGGACTCCGATTGGGCAGGTGATCACAGCACACGCAAATCCACAAGTGGTTACTTATTAAAATTGGAAGACAGTCCTATATCATGGTCCAGCAAGAAACAGATGTCAGTGGCATTGTCCTCTACAGAAGCCGAATACATATCTGCAGCTTATGCCAGTCAAGAAGTTGTGTGGTTACAGCAATTACTCAAGGATCTTGGAGAAGCAACATCAGAACCTACCGTCTTATTTGAGGACAATCAGGGTTGCATTAAGCTTGCAACAAGTGAGAAGATTAATGGAAGAACCAAGCACATCGATGTCAGACATCATTACATTCATGACTTAGTTGATCAAAAAGTGATTGAACTTGTGTATTGTGAGTCGGAAAAAATGATTGCTGATGCTTTGACAAAGCCACTAGCTAGAAACAGATTTGTTGATCTTAGATCAGAAATGGGATTGACATAGATAGTAGTTGTTGAGTGGGGGTGTTAGCATACAAGGTTTGTATTTAATAAGCAATAACCACTATATGTCATTGCTGTGTGCCTACTACATTGTATGATCACTAGATGGCAGTGTTACGTTTGTGAGTTCATGTTTTGTCTATGCCTTATAAGTAATAAAAGAGTTCCTGCTCCTGACGCAGTTTTTTCACAGAGAAACAACAGACTGTCTGCCTGTACTTTGTTTAGCCCCAAAAGATTATATCTAACAATAAAAGCAGGGGCAAGTTAGCAACAGATGGCCACAGGTCAGCTGGAGAGCAACTACAGCAGCACCAAGACGGACGAGCTGAACAAGCAGAGCACCCACACTTTCTGGATCTCACATCTGTGTGCCCAGAATGGGGTTTGGTTGGTGGATGAATGAACTGAATTATTATACGCAAATTCTGCGGATGGTAGCAAAGAGGACCAGTCATCTTGCGATGAGGAGCAGAAGCAACGGAGATATTGTTCCAACCTTTGGTTGGTCCTCTCCGTCTGACCGTTGGACTGCGGATGGTAGGCCGATGAAAGGCAGGTTTTAATTTCCAGTGACTTGCAGAGCTCTTTCCAAAATTTCGATGTAAATTGCACACCTCTATCCGATACAATGGTTTTGGGTGCCCCATGGAGTCTTACGATCTCTTTAAAGAAAATTTGGGCGGTTTCTGCTGCAGAGGGTGTGCCAATCATGGGCAAAAAGTGTGCAAGTTTGGACAACCGGTCGACCACTTGCTCCCTTGCTTCCTGGTGTGTCCTAGGCAGGTACGAGCTGGAGGTCTGTTCCCAGAGGCCAGGGGGTCCTGATGTTCAGGTACTGGAGGGTTCAAGGGTGCTTCGTGCGGGGTCCCAGGTGACGGCAGGCGTCCAACAAGAATAGTGGAACAACCTGCCGTCATCCCTGGAGGTTTAAATAGGGCCAGGAGCGCGGGAGAAGGCACAGCACGCCAGGACACGCTTCCGCGTTCCAGCGTGGAACGCAAACGTCGGCGCACCGGGAGTGACGCGGACGCCTTACAGAGAGGAGCGCAGCTATTTGAAATAGGTAAAGCTGCACTCGTTCTGCATAGAATAACGCCAGTGGCGTTACATACTCCCCTCCTCAAGGGGGCAACACCAGTGCTCCTTCTAGGACACGGGCGATTAGGATACCTACGATGGAATTGCCTGATCAGGCGGGGAGCATGAAGGTGTGAAGAGTTTTCCCAGGAGTCATCAA
Organism: Rana temporaria; assembly: GCF_905171775.1. NCBI lineage: Eukaryota > Metazoa > Chordata > Amphibia > Anura > Ranidae > Rana > Rana temporaria. The sequence continues at coordinate 303,258,517 of NC_053491.1, forward strand.
GTTGAGTGTAGCCTTTCCATCGTATCAAATACTGAAAAGTAGAGCCCCTCTTTCTGGAATCCAGGATTTTCTCAATCTCATATTCAGTTTCACCCATGACGTCAACCGGAGGAGGGGGACGTGGAATTCTGTTGGGAAATGGGTTAGGTATGAATGGTTTGATGAGTGAAACATGAAATGAGGGATGTATTTTCCAATCAGGAGGTAGAAGCAGTTTAACAGCGTTAGGATTGATCACATGTGAAATAGGGAAAGGGCCAGTGAATTGACGGCCAAGTTTTTTCAAAGGTATTTTAAGGCGTCGATTTCTGGTGGAGAGCCAGACTAAATCGCCCACCTTATAGACAGGCGGTACTGTTCTGTGAGCATCGTAATATCGTTTTTGTCGTAGCTGGGCAGCTTCTAGGTTGGAACGAAGAATACCCAGAGTTTTCTTTAAATTTGAGAGATTGTGTTCTACTGCAGGAACATTATTTGGGTGGAAGGAGGATGGTAAACTGTTAGGGTGGAAACCGTAGTTCGCGTAGAATGGTGAATATCGGGACGAAGAGCTGGTGGTATTGTTATACGCAAATTCAGCGTGGGGAAGCAAATGAAACCAGTCATCCTGAAGATGGGTGCAATAACAACGTAAGTACTGTTCTAGAGTCTGGTTGACACGTTCTGTTTGTCCATTTGTCTGAGGGTGGTAAGCAGTAGACATGCGGTGATCAATTTGTAAAGCATCACATAGGGCTTTCCAGAACTTAGAAATGAACTGAGATCCACGGCCTGAAAGGATTTGAGAGGGTAATCCATGGAGTTTGAGTACGTTGCTAATGAAAGCTTTTGCTGTTTCGAAAGAGGTTGGCAATTTTTTTAAGGGAATGAAGCTTTTATGTTTTGTGTACCTGGCCGGTATGAGATATAGAAGTCAAATCTGTCAAAGAATAAACTCCACCTCACCTGGCGGGCGGACAAAGTTTTACAGGCCTTCAAATGTTGTAGATTACGGTGGTCTGTAAGGATGGTTATAGGGTGTGTGGTACCCTCCAATAGATGTCTCCAGTTCGCTAAAGCATCCTTTATTGCGAGGAGTTCCTTTTCCCCAATGGGGTAGTTCTTCTCTGCAGGTGTTAGAGTCCTGGAATAGAAAGCAACTGGGTGCAGAGGCTCAGATAAGGTCAGACTTTGGGAGAGTATGGCTCCCAAGGCGAAGTGGGAAGCGTCAACTTCTAGAGTAAAGTGAAGTAGCGGATTAGGGAGTTGGAGGATAGGAGCAGAGGTGTAAGAGAGCTTGAGAGAATCAAAAGACTTCTGCGCTTCATTTGACCAGGAGAAGGGTGTCTTCTTACTAGTTAAAGTAGTCAGTGGTTTCACGATTGCTGAGAAGTTATGGATGAACTTGCGATAATAGTTTGAAAATCCAAGGAACAAGATGGTATTATACGCCAGCGCGTCTAAATATATTTTTTCCTGAAATGTCAGATAGATGTTGGAGAGGTTGTGGGGAGAAAGGGACAATGTTGCATACATTCTGGGGATGTCCAATAATACGACAATTCTGGAAAACGGTACGGAGAATTACACAAGAATTTACGGAATACCAGATTCCAGATGACCCCTCGTTTTTCCTTTTACATCATACTGAAATTCCTCCGGGAGGATATATGGGATCAATGATATGTCATTTGATAAATGCGGCAAAAAGTTGTATCACAACAAAATGGAAAGACTCCATGGCACCTCCAATATCTATGTGGCTGAAAAAAGTAAGGAAAATAGGGATAATGGAGAAACTCCTTCCAAGAACAATAGATAAGAAAGAGCAAATTAAAATGATATGGGCACCCTGGGAATTATTTGTACAATCGGAGGAAGGCAAAAAGTTATTAGGGGAATAAGGATAAAGATTAACAGATGGAAGAAAGAAGGGAAATAGAAGAGAGATTATATTGCGTTCGGGGGGAGACAGCGGATTGGGGGGGAGGGTCGATGTATGTTTTCTTATTTTTTTTTCCTCCTTTATTATAATTATTATAGTTATATTTTTAATTTTTTTTAATTTTATTTTTTTTTCTCCCCGGTCTATGGATATCCACGGCTGGAGGAGGAGATGAGGTGGAGATGGGGGTCTAGAGGTGGGGATAAGAGGGGAGGGAAGGAGGGGTTTAAAATGAGGAAGGAAGCGTGACAGGGATACTGAGGGAATTGGTCCATTATATAGAGAATATATGGATAATTAGGGTGGAGATGGAATACTTGGGGAAGTCGGAAATTTAGTTAAAAGTAGTGAGTATTTTTGTTTATTATATCTCTCTTAGGGGAATGGTCTGAAATTATCAGTGATATAGATATTATAATCTCCTTCGGAAAGTAATTTATGAATAGAAAGTAAAGTTGAAGAGAGAGAACAAATGTAATATCCATATATATGTTGATGTATAGGACTGTGCCTAGTCCTTTCCTTATGTTTTCTGTATCGCTTTCTTGCTCTTTGTTTTTGTTTTTGAAAAGAAACAAAATGAAAATAAAAATATAGAATAAAAAAAAAAAAAAAAAATCCAAGGAAGCGCTGCAAAGCCTTCCTTGAATGCGGAATTGGCCAGGAAAGAATACATTCCACTTTGGAGCGATCCATCTGAATTCCTTCAGGGGTAATTTGGTATCCTAGGAAGGATATACTTGACTGACTGAAAACACATTTCTCAAGCTTGGCGTATAAGGAATGTGTTCTGAGTCTGGCCAAGACCCAACGTACGTGTTTGGTGTGTTCCTCAAGGGTGTCAGAAAAAATCAAAATGTCATCCAAGTAAATTACAACACAAATGTCCAGTAAATCACGGAAGATGTCGTTGATGAACCACTGGAAGGTTGCAGGTGCGTTACATAGTCCAAATGGCATTACTGTATACTCGAATAAGCCATATCGAGTCTTAAAAGCAGTCTTCCACTCATCTCCTGGACGGATCCTGATTAAGTTGTAGGCACCCCTGAGATCTAGCTTTGTGAAGATTTTGGAGGTCTGGAGACGTTCGATAAGTTCTGGGATAAGAGGTAAGTTTTCACATTCTAGTAAGTTTGAACAAACACATCATCTTTACAACAATGGGCATGACCACATGTGGTTTTCCTGAATCTGCGGAAAACATCGAATTTTGGAGGAACGATGTTTACTACGAACGTAAAAATACTACACTTTGGTCACTAACCTGAAATGTGCCATGTTCACAAGTACAACCAGGCCAAACAAGCACATGGGTAAAAACATGCAAAAATATCATACAGAAAATTGCAAAAAACACATGAAAAATTCGTACCTTTGTCAATAATTTTCTTGATCTTCCTATACTGCTCTGGCTCCCGCAACTTCAGGTCAGATCACCTTTTACGTAGCTGCTCCTTGGACCTCCTGACCCCAAATTTATGGTAAAGACTCTTCGCCACTTTGTCCATTATTTGGGCTTTCCTCAGATTAGGGGTGTGATATGGGCCATGATCGCCATCGTAATCTTTCCTCCGCAGTATGTCCACCATCTCCACCATCTCTTCAAGTGACATATTTGTTGCTTTGTATCATCTGGGCCTGGATCGGGACGTTCCCGCCTCCGGGCTTTCCTCGTCGGCACGGGGTATACCACGCACATGTGACACCGCCATATTGTCGTTTCACACTGAGAAGGGGTGTGGAATAGAGGAAAAAGTCGGTCATGGGTGGGCGAAGAGGGCGGCGTTTCACGCATGCGCTGGATATATAAGGAGAACGACGTGACTATGTTGGTTATGCGGAGTAAGGACGAGCGGAAGTGCCGACCGACTGAAACGAAGGTAAAAACTGAAAATGGGGCCAGCATGGGGCCTATATATACTTGAGTCATGATATCAAGGCAGGGATGGCGGGTTTATGTTGATTGGACCCTTGACCAATTTAATCTTGGGGCCCCATTTTTTTGCTCTCCATCTGCTCTGAGACATCTACAATATATATATGCGAGACTCAAAAACAGATTATTTTACTGTGTATGAGATCAGGCAATGATTGTGATTCTTGGACAGAGGTAATTAAGCAGTGTATCATCTCATCAATGCAGAGGGGCATGATATATACACATGAATGGTGCCTTGATGAATGCTCTCATTACTTTAGCATATTAATGCCACTTATTTATTTAGATGTAAACACAGGGGCCCAGATTCAGAAAGGACTTACGACTGCGCAGCGCCATGTACGCCGTCATAAGTCCTAATCCGAGCCGTCGGATCTATGCGCCTGATTCTTAGAATCAGTTACGCATAGATATCCATTAGATCCGACAGGCGTAAGTCTCTTACGCCGTCGGATCTTAACTGCATTGTTTTTTTGACCGCTAGGTGGCGCTTCCGTCGAATTCCGCGCTGAGTATGAAAATTAGCTAGATACGCGAATTCCCAAACGTACGCGCGGCCGAAGTTGGGTACAATAACACGGGAGGAGAACCACCCTGTGAGGGGCACGGGAGGAGGACCACCCTGTGCTGTGCGGTTGACCCCGGAGGACGAGATGATCGCCCAATGCCTGCAGCGTGAGCAGGTGGAGGGCATGGAGGGGTACGACTCCGGACACCAGGCCTTGAGGACAGGTAAGTGTGTTTTATCTCCTATACGGTGTGTAGCATGTGAGGGGGTGGAAGGGAACATGTGACAAGTGTGTGGGTCCACCAACATATGAATGCTTTGTGTCATCCACAGATGTGCAGGAGGGAGCTGGGCCGTCGTCGGCTGCAGGGCGACCCACGCCATCCAGGGTTGAGAGTGCCCATACCTCTCCCCTGGAGGAAGTAAAGGAGGAGCATGGGGACCTGGAGGATGACATTTTTATCCTGGAAAAAAATCCCAGCATCCCTGAACCCTCTCAACCCTCCTCCCCCATCCCTGAACCCTCTCAACCCTCCTCCCCCATCATGGGACCCTCACAACCCTCCTCCCCCCATCAGTGAACCCTCCCAACCCTCCTCCTCCATCAGGGGAAGCTCCTCACGGGCCTCCCCATATGCACGGCCCCAAGCCTGTCCTGCCCCCAGGAAGGCCACCAAAAAAACGAGAGGGGTTCCAGAGGCTGTGAGGGATGACAGAAGCTTAGTCCAGCTTATACTCCATTTTGTATGCATATACTCCATTTCTACAGACATATTTTAGCCACATAAGCAATATAAGTGTATACGTGTTTTTGCTGAGTTGTTCCATTTCTGATGCAATCAAGGGTCACGTAGAAGACTCAGACAGTCAGCTGCTTTTTTGCCTTGAGTTTCTATGTCTATATTCGGTGATATGCTTACACGCTTAAAAATCTAAAAATCCCCTAAATGACGATTGTTTTTCTCTGAAACATTTAACCCATAGGAACTGTTATATGTATTTTGAAAGCCATGATGTACGCCCCCATTTCCCCCCTATATAATCAGCAAACGAGCCAAAAATAAACAGAGTTTGGTTTCACAATTATATGTCTCCGTCTGTGTTACTTCTCTGAAACGAAACCAATCTCCCAGGCCTGCAGACACAACACGAGCGCGCCATCAGGTAGTCAGGGACTATCTGTGAGACCGGGGGTCTCAACCACCAACAGAGGCCATCAAGGAAACCCTTGCGAGGGATCAGGCCCGCCAGACCCAGCATGTGGGTGCTGTTGCACGGGACATAAAGTGGCTCGCAGACAGCCTGGCCTCCTCAGCCCAGATACCAGAGTGTTTGGGGGATATCAGTGCCAATTCTGCTGCAGTTGCAACATGTGTTGGGGAGCTGCAGGCCATGACCTTCTGCCTGGTGTCTGAGGTCAAGAGCCTCACTGTGGCTGTAAAGGCCAATACGGCAGAGGTGAGGCACATGAGGCGGCAACAAAATCTCAACACCACCCACCAGCTGCGGATGCACGCTGAGACCACCGCGGTGCTCACCCACATAGTGGTGGCATTGGAGGGCAGGCAGCCAGAACCTGCTAGGAGTGGGAGACTTGAGGAGGAGTCTCCTGATGATGCCCCACCCCCACCTGAAGTTGCCCCCAGGCAAGTGAGGAGCCAAAGACGGGGCACCAGACAGCGCCCACGACCGAGCAATTGATTATTTTATTTATTTTTTGTTCATTTCCGGTGACCAGATTTATTTTTATTTTATCTCCGGTGAGGAGATTTATTTTTATTTTAACTCTGGTGAGGAGCATTGTTTTATTTTAATACTGCACAAGATCAGTAGTGCAGGCTACAGTGTGACTGGTGTGTGAATGTGGGGGGGTGACACTCCTGACAGTAAGGGGTGTCACCCTCGGTCGTTGGGGAGAAGTGATCCCCACGACCGTGTGAATGTGGTATGAATGGTCAGCAACATAATTGGAGCCTTGACAAGACGTTGCTGCTCCCAAGTCCTGCATGGTGGACTTGGGCTAATCCAATGTGATGTGGATGTGGTGTGTGTGAGCTAGGGACCACAGTGGTGTGCATGCGTGCATTCTCCTTGTGCCATGATAAATGAGTGTGTTTAACGTGCAAACATGCCTACCACGAGGCATCTCCTGACTGCTGTTCCCTCAGCAGACGGGGTAGCCTCGGTTAGGGGGGGACTGTGTGGTTCTGGGTTCAGGTCATCATGTAGGTCAATCTCCAGGCCCTTTCTCATGGCGTAGTTGTGCAGAATGCAACATGCACCGATGATCTGGCACACGTTTGGGGAATACAACAGGGTCCCCCCGGACTTATCCAGGCATCGGAAACGGGACTTCAGGAGGCCAAATGTGTGTTCCACCACTGCACGGTATGTGTGTGTGCATCATTGTATTTTCTCACTTCTCTGGTTTCTGGATCCCGGAATGGAGTCATGAGATGGGGCCCAAGTGCATATGCTGTGTCACCTGGAAGGGAAAAGACAGGAGGATGTTAGTCGTGCATGTGCCCCTCGTGATGTCTGCATAATGGGGTCGGAGAGTCATGCCTGACTCCCATGTCACTCACCAACCAGCCAGCTGTTCCCATACACGTTCTGTTCGAATTCTGTTGGGATGTTGCTTTGACGGTATATGTAGCTGTTGTGGCTGGACCCTGGGTGTTTGGCACGGACGAGCCATATGAGGCATTGGGCATCGGCTATCACCTGTACGTTGATGGAATGCCAATGGTTACGATTGCGGAATATGTGCTCTGTGTCACGGGGGGGGGCCGTAGTGCCACATGGGTGCAATCAATGGCCCCCACGGTGCGTGGGAATCCGGCAATTCTAAAGAAATCCGCCATTGCCTTATGCCGCAGATGCTCCTGGGTGGGTTTGATGATGTGGTGGGACATGTGTGTGAGGATTGCGGGGACAACCTGTTGCACACATCTGCTCATGGTGGATTGTGACATCCCAGCCACAACTCCACATGTACGCTGAAAAGATCCACTTGCAAGGAAATGGAGTGTTGCCAGTACCTTGACCAGTGGCTGCACTGCATTTGAGCGTTTTGTCTTGCTGGTGATGTCATCATGCAGGGTTGTGGCTATTTCCTGGATGGCTTCAGGGCTGATCCTGAAGATGTGATACACTTCCAAATCACCCATACCAAAGACGTTCATGCGCATTCGTTATATCCTCTCCCTTGCCCTCCTCCGTGCCCTCCTACATGGCGGTGGACCCATTAGTAGTGCTAGGACCACGGCTGACATGTGTTGTCCTGCAAGTGTGGTTGCTCAGCTCGTCTGTAATGGTGCTGCTGAAGCTACTCTCCAGCTGACTTGTGCAAGTCTGGTGCAAAGTTACCCCTGCTTTCTGAGGGGTAACTTTAGGCCAGGCGTACAACTTACGAGCACCGCGCGTAGCCCTGCGCCGGACGCGCATATGTTCGTGAATCGGCGGATCTCCCTCATTTGCATATTTGCATACGAAATCAATGGGTGCGCCAGATACGTTCAGCGTAAATATGCGCCCACACTACGCCGGCGGAGAAAAGTTACGTCGGTCGGGAGAAGCCTATTTTCAGGCGTATCTAGTTCTGTGGGTACAGCGCAAAGATACGACGGCGCACATTTACACTTACGAGGCGTATCTCGAGATACGTCGGCGTAAGTCCTACCTGAATCTGGCCCAGAGGCGTTGCTAGGGGGGTGCGGTTCGCACCAGGTGACACCCGCTAGAGGGGTGACACTATCCCGTTTTTTTTTGTTTTTTTAGCTGACATGCCCAGCCTGCCCTGTGCAATCCCAGCCTGCCCTGTACCACCCCTGCCTGCTCTGTGACACCCCAGCCTGCCCTGTACCACCCCAGCCTGCCCTGTACCACCCCAGCCTGCCCTGTATCACCCAGCCTGCCCTGTACCACCCCAGCCTGCCCTGTACCACCCCAGCCTGCCCTGTACCACCCCAAACAGCCCTATAGCACCCCAGCCTGCCCTGTACCCCCCCCCAAACAGCCCTATACCACCCCAGCCTGCCCTGTACCACCACAGCCTGCCCTGTACCACCCCAGCCTGCCCTGTACCACCCCAGCCTGCCCTGTACCACCCCAACTTGCCCTGTGCCACCCTAACTTGCCCTGTGCCACCCCAATCTGCCCTATGCCACCATAACTTGCCCTATACCACCCCAACCTGCCCAATGCCACCCTAACTTGCCCTGTACCACCCCAACCTTTCCCATGCCATCCCAACTTGCCCTATGCCACCCTAACTTGCACTATACCACCCCAACCTGCCCTGTACCACCCTAACTTGTCCTTTACCACCCCAACCTGCCCTATGCAACCCTAACTTGCCCTATACCACCCCAAACTACCCTATATCACCCCAACATGCCCTATACCACCTTAACCTGTCCTATACCACCCCACTACACCAACCTGCCACTATACCACTCTATACTACCCTAACCTGCCACTATACTGCCCTATACTATCATTTACAGGGGCTGGTTTGGGGTGCGCCCCATGCCCGTGCGCTGCCTGCTTGGTGCTGGGCAGCCTAGACAGAGGGGGGGTGACACCATGTTTTACTGCACCGAGTGACACCAACCCTAGTGACGCCACTGATCTGGCCCACTGTGTTTAAAGGTCTAAATTGTGATAAGATTAGGACAATTTAAGCTGACATAGTGTTTATATGTTTTTATCTTCTATAAATTTACAGTATATATAAATTACGTGATGCCTGAAAACACAATGAAGTTCATTGATAAATACCGAGAACTGAGAAACCTGTGGGAGATTAAAAACAAGCATTATTATAACAGCAATGTTAGAAGGGCAACAATTGAGCAATTGGCCCTTTATATGCAGACATGGATCCCAGAGGCAGATTCAACCATGATAAACAACAAAATCAATAACATCAGGAATGCTTACAAGAAGCGATTTAAAGAGGTCCGCGCTTCTCGGAGGTCAGGAGCAGCAGCAGACCAAGTTCAGGAGCCAAAGCTGTGGTACTACAAACACCTCAATTTTCTGGAAAATTAGATAGAGGCCAGAGAATCACTTTCCAGTCTTCCTTCCACCCTTCCCTCCACCATTCCCTCCAGCGTTCTTCCACCGTTCCACCCACCCCTGCAGAGGGTGCCGAGGAGCAGGCTGAGATTGAAGAGCCAGATCTGAACATCTTCAGTCAGGTATAGTAGTTTAAAACATATTTCTTGGCCTCAAATTATTGTTGGTTTAACAAGATGTTTTTTGAACCAAAATGAAAGCTTGAAACCAAAAAAAAAAGTCGTGGGCAGAAATTATTGTGACAGGGATGCCAACTGCAGGGGTCAAAATGAGAGTCTGTTCAATTTAAAAAAAAAAAAACATTCTAATTGCAACAGTCATGAGCTTTAGAATGTGTGTGATTGATGAAGCAAAAAATAAAACCATGTCCCTTTTTTATACACAGAAAGAGCTCAGCCAAGATGAGGAGGCTCCGGAATGTGGCAGCCAGGAGGAGGAAGGGTTGAGTGGCAGACAGGAGGAGGCTGGGCCAAGTGGCAGTCAGCAGGTGCCCAGGCCCAGTGGGAGCACTGAATCACAGGTGCCTCCCCTCCAGATGCGAACAAAAAGACCTAAATGCATGTCCCAGCTGGAGGAGGAGTCTCTGCAGGTCATTAGGGAGGCAGCTGCAATCATGAAAGCACCCCTTAACCCTGTAGAGGGCTACAACTGCTATCTCGCAGACCAGCTGCAGAAAATGGAGGAGGGAAAACGGGCACTGGCAGAAGATTTTTGCCACTGTGATTCAGAGGGGAAAAAGGGGCCTGCTGACTGAGACCACACACCTCAGTGACCTGGCCCAGCCTTCTCCTCCTCCTCCTCCTCCTGATGCCACATTCTCACCACCAGCGCCACAGCCTGCAAGGGGCCGTGGAGGGAGCTGTGGAAGGAATGCTGCACTAATATTGTAGTAAAGCCTCCGGAAGGTGGTAGGTCTACAATAAAATCCATTGAAATGTCCGCCCAGGGGCGCTGAGGAACAGGAAGAGGTCTGAGTAAACCCCAGGATTTGGTGTTTGGACCCTTGTATCGCTGAAAACGGGAGCACGAAGACACGTAGTCCTTACAGTCCGACCTCCACTTCGGCCACCAGAAGGAGCGGCTAACCAGCTCCGCGGTTTTCCGTGCTCCAAAGTGGCCTGCTAACTTATGGTCATGGAACATGCTTAACACTAGTTGTCTTGTTTCCTCAGGTACAAAAACTTTACCTCGTGACCACAGCAAACTGTCTCGTTTTTCCAGAGAGAGTGAGGGCTGGTCGGCAATTTGACTGGAAGCCGTCTTCAGAGAGGTAAGTAGATCCAACTGGGAAACTAGAAAAAAGTTCTGGGGGGTCAGGATGGTACTGGGTTCTGACTGGTCGGCCGTTTTGGTGAACATCCTGGATAGGGCGTCTGCTTTCCCATTTTTAGATCCAGGTCTGAAAGTTATGTGGAAACTGAAGCGGGCAAAGAACAAGGCCCAACGGGCTTGTCTTGGTCTTAGACGCTTGGCAGATCGTAAATATTCTAAATTTTTATGATCTGTGAAGATCAAAATGGGATGAAGAGCACCTTCCAGGAGATACCTCCACTCTTCTAGGGCAAACTTGATGGCCAGCAGTTCCCGATCCCCAACATCATAGTTTTTTTCCGTGGAGCTTAGTTTCCGTAAAGCGTAGGCTACCGGATGTAGCAGGACCTTGGGTCCTTGTCTTTGTGACAGGATAGCACCAGTGGCGGTTTCTGAGGCATCAACCTCCAGGATAAAGGGTAAGCTCGGGTCCGGGTGCTTAAGGACAGGTGCAGAAGAGAACAGGACCTTCAGTCTTTCGAATGCTTCCTGAGCTTCCTGGGACCAATGGAAACGGGGCCCTTGGCGAGTTAGTCCGGTGATGGGAGCCACAATGGCTGAAAAGCCGACAATAAATCTTCGATAAAAATTGGCGAAGCCAATGAAGTGCTGTACCCCCTTTTTGTCAACTGGCGCTGGCCAATCTTGAACTGCCTTGACTTTCTGCGGATCCATGGATATTCCATCGGTAGAAATGATGAATCCCAAAAACTGAACTGTGTTTTTTTCAAATTCACATTTTTCCGCTTTAAGATAAAGCTTGTGTTCTCTGAGGATGGCTAGGACCTTTTTGACATGGAGACAGTGTAACTCAAGTGATACTGAAAAGATGAGGATGTCATCCAAATAAACGACCAAAAAGTCATCCAGGTATTGGTGAAAAATGTCGTTTACTAGGTGTTGGAACGTGGCAGGGGCGTTGCAAAGGCCGAACGGCATCACTAGGTATTCGAAGTGCCCGAACCTTGATCTAAAAGCGGTCTTCCACTCATCCCCGGGCCTGATCCGGATGAGGTTGTAAGCCCCCCGGAGATCGAGTTTAGAAAAGACCCGGGCTGACCGAAAACGTTGAAAAAGTTCCGGGATGAGAGGCAATGGGTACCTGTTTTTAATGGTGATCTTATTCAGCTCTCTGTAATCAATACAAGGCCTGAGAGAACCGTCCTTCTTTTCAACAAAAAAGATTCCGGCCCCGGCTGGGGAAGAAGAAGGGCGGATGAATTGCTTCTCTAAATTCTCGTCGATATAAGCCTTGAGGGCCACTAATTCAGTCTCGGAAAGCGGGAAGATCCGACCAAAGGGGATTTTAGAACCGGGTAGTAAGTCAATGGGGCAGTTGTATGGCTGATGTGGGGGAAGGCGGTCAGCTTGTTGTTTGCCGAAAACGTCCCTAAAATCCGAGTATGCAGCAGGAACGTGTTGAAGGTCCGCTGGTGCGGATATCAGGGTCGAGCAAGAAGCTTTGATGGGTTGAAGACAATGCTGAGAACAGTAGGAGGAAGGAAATGTGATGTCCTTCTCAAGCCAGTCTATGGAAGGTTGGTGCACCTGTAGCCATGGTAGACCCAAAATGATGGGGAACAAAGGGGATGGAATGAGGTCCAGGCACAGATATTCTTGGTGACTGGTGTCAGAAATGGCATGAATAGGCAGGGTTTCCAGGGTGACTAGTCTGGAGCGGGGTAGCAAGCTGTCTGCCAGATGGATCTGTAGATGAAAGTCTTTAGGCCGGTAGGGAACATGCAGCTTCTGGGCCAGGGCAGAATCCAAGAAGCAGCTGCAAGCCCCGAAATCAACGATGGCCGGCAGCTGGATTGCCCCCTGCGGGAGCTGTAGGGAAAGAAAAATAACGTAAGTCTGTGGTAAGTTGGAAATGTGGCAACTGAGGGTAGGTGGAGATCTTGACTTACTAGGTCTTATGGGACAGGTGCGAAGAAAGTGGCCTGCACCACCACAATACAGGCAGAGGTTGGACTGCCGTCTACGTTGCTTCTCTTCAGGAGTAAGAGGTGCCCGGACTAGCCCGAGCTGCATGGGTTCCGGACGGATGGAACCGGAAGAGGTGGAGGAGCTGGAGAGAACCTTGGTGGGGTCCAATTGGGACGGGATGCTTGGAACCGTTCCTGTCGTCGTTCCCGAAGGCGTCTGCCGAGCTGGGTGGCCGACTGAATTAAAGCTTCCAAAGTGGCAGGTGGATCGCCTCTGGCTAATTCGTCCTTGAGGGACTCTGACAAACCTTGGCGAAACTGGTATTTCAGGGCAGCTTCATTCCACCCTGTATCAGCAGACCATTTTCGAAATTCCGCAACATAGTCCTCCACAGGTCTCCTTCCTTGACCTAGTTGGTGAAGGGTAATTTCGGCCGTGGCCGAGCGGAGAGGATCGTCGTATAATTTAGATAAGTGTTCAAAGAAAATGTCTATAGTATCCAGGATTGGACTTCTTTGTTCCATCCGGCTGTGCGCCAAAGCTTGTGGTTCGTCTGCAAGGAGGGAAATCACAAAGCCGACCTTCACGGCTTCCGAACAGAAGGTTCTGGGTTGCAGAGCCAGGTACAAGGAACAAGCATTTTTAAAGGCCCGAAATTTCTTACGGTCACCAGCGAATCGCTCTGGAGTTGGTGCACGCGGCTCTGGATGAGTTACAACCACTGGAGGACCTGAAGAGGGTTGAGAGGTAGAAGGTCCCGTAGCTGGTCCGAAGGTCCAGGTGTGACATTCATCTGTTGGAGGCGACCGTCCATTTGTAGATAGCCTTCCTGTAGTTTTTGTACAGCTTCGGTCAGGGCTGAGACCTGTTGGCAGAGAGTCTCAAAAGACGAGCGCGCCCTGTCGGCCTCGGACATCTGGCTGGCTTGTACTATCAGAAGGTAACAGAAGTACACCAAGGCCAAGATGCTGAGGGCGGCTCCCTTTGCGACCTAGCGCGGTCCGCCCCCTGGAGTGAGGACAGGGGGAAAGACGCACCAGGAGGCACCGGTACCGGCAGGAAGGTGGAGGCCGGGTGCGTGGAGCAGGGTCAATCAGGAAGTAGTCCACTGGAAGTAGCTGGGAAGCAGTGTGTTGTTTAGGATGTTTGATCTATCTAGCTCTGGTGATAAGACCACATTGAAGTCTCCAATCAATATAAATTTTGCTGGGAGATGCTGAATAATTTTTTCCATTATCTTGCTTAGAACCCCCATGGAAGATGGAGGTGGGATATATACTGCCACCGTAACATATCTCTGTTTGCCAATCATGTACAGCAGGATAACATATTTTCCATTTATATCTTGTAAGATTGGGGGATCATACTCCAACGGTAGATGCGTTTTTCAGTGAGACGTCAATCCGGAGCTGAGTTTTAAGGGCCTGGTAGCCCACTTTTATTTAAAAGAAAAGTTCAAAGTTCACAAGAAACAAAAGCAGCCCTCGCAGGGGGGTTTCATCATTTCTGTATCTTGCAAAGAAAATCAACAGTCGCACACAGCGACTTATCTGCACACAGCATTTGATTCGCACACAGCGACTTGTCCTCTTGACACACACGGCTTCTAATTCGCACACAGCATCTAGCTTACATCTTTCTGCTCCAACAGTCATCACCTCTGCCTCCTGCAGAGATGCATCCACTCTGTCTTCTCTCACAGAGCTTTTGGGAGTCACCTGACTCCTTAGCACAGACCTCCTGTCTGTGGGGTGTGGCCCTGAATGCTGTTTAGATCAGCCTTCAAAAGCCCAAACCACAGCTGGCCAATTAACTTGTGTTTGTCTCTCCCAAAATATGGCAAAAACCCGCCATCATTCAGGTAAGACAGACCCAAACCACCACATACCCTCCCCCTCTGTTTCGAACCGGAGGGAGGAACACACAGACCCATCATCACAAATGGGTCACCTCTGGGCCAACCATTGGCTACACAGGCCCATTTTTTCCGGGTCTGTTTCCACCAACACTTCGCCATGGCGCCTTTGTGCCAACTATGAGCAGCAGGAGTCCTAATCTGCCCAACCCTTCCTCTAAAGGGGCACTCTACCCAGCTCTTCTTCCGGGTGTGCTTCCACCAGCACTTCTTCCTAAACCATGGGCTCTTACAAATCCCTCTATCCCTTCTATCTTCTGGCCTCAGAATCCCTCTTTTCCCTCCCATGGACCTACACTCCTGGGACTGTTGGGGACCTACTTCTATGGGATCTGTCAGGAACTGACCACTCTCACTACCTGACTCAACATTGTCAATGGGACCTCTGGTCCCCTTGTTTGTTAGGACAGAGTCTATGGAGGGACCACCTACAGGCAAGCAGTTACTCCCTATGGGACAGTCCCGCAGTTTCACATCGCCCCCTGTTGTCCAACACTCCAATAACAATTGTCCTACCAACACACATTTTTCCACACCAATCTCTTTAACCACTTCTGTGTCCATTGGTACCTCAACCAATAGCTCAGAATTGTCTGACAGTGCTCTACAGTGCTTCTCATACACTTTGTTACAGATATCATTACCGTTATTTCCTATCAAAGTGTCTCCGGGTACCTCAAACTGTACCTCTCTGAGAGTGATGGACTGAATTCCCACTACTGCCACGTCCATTCCGAGCCCTTCCTTTACATGAGGTCTAGAGGGTGAGACAGTACGCGCGCCATGTACCAACCACTGCTCAGCCGTACCTCGGACTGCACCAGTAGGAATACACTCCATCACATCAGCAGACGGAGAGACTTCCACTATGTCTATTACTTCTGATATCTCTAACAATTCCCCTGAGCGCCTTCCGCACCCAACCGCCGCTGGAAGCACTCTCGATGAGAACTGTGAGACAACTTTACACAAAATTAACCAACAGTAGAGCAACCAATTTTTATTAATATTGCTCAACAATGCCTGTACCACCTGTGTCCACCGATTGGTACTACGCAGTACCATGTCACCCTTCTGCTGTGGATACACGCAGGTGTACATTGGAAATATTGTCACCAATTCCAACAACATCTCAGTTATTTTTAAACATGTCACATCTAAACACAGAACTCTAGGAATTGTTCCTTTACTAACGATGTGGAGGGGCTCATTTGCTAAAGCGTGAGAGGCTGAGTCATTTAAAGAGACCTCTACCTCAGAGGCAACTGACAAAACTTGCGGCTTCCCTTGAGCACTGCAAATCGCATGTGCGACACTCATCCTCTCACTTTCAGCAACACTGAGCGATTCCAAATCGCTATCCATTACCATATCATTCTGAAGAGCAACATTCCTCATCTCTTTTGCTGAGGACAAAACTTCTGCCATGTATGCGCCCTTTTCAGATCCTTCCAACTGGAGAGGGTTAACTTCTGCAAAAGCCAATGCACCCGTGTCTACCGTCCCTGCAGTCTCTCCATTTTGCATAGCAGAATTTGTGTCCACCGCAAACACATTTTTAAACACAGCAGGCTGCAATAACATAACTTGACCACTGTGTGGCGCTTCATTAAACTCGTGAGGACTTTTTCTGTCAGCAGTGACAGACTGTAGTAACACATCACTACAAGCAAATTCAGACATTTCAGTTTTACCATTTTTCTCATCACGAAGGTCAAGTACCCTCTTATCCATCAGAGCGGCACGACCGTCGTCCCAGGCAACCTCTGGCTCCAACACACAGAGCTCCCTGGAGGTTTCTAAGGACACCTCTGCAACCTTACCTACTGTTGCTAAGGGAAATCGCATAACCTGTTTAGCGATCACCCCTACCTCATTACTAGTGAACACATCACCATAAGTGCATGTATCATCAACAACATCATCATCATTTATAAACATAGCAGTTCTATAACCTTTATCAGATTGACTTTTATCAGAACGCACGGCACCCTGCATGCGACTCAGCACATTAGCCTTCCTCTCTAACGGAACTATTTTGCCCACTAGGGCGGCTTCACAGTTGTCCTGGGAAACACCTTGCCTTACCAATACAGGCTCCTTGGCGGTTTCCCTTGGCAACTCCGCAGCAGCTGTCTCTATCACTAGGGAATATGACACACCAACTGTTTTGGTCACCCCTAACACATCTCCCTCAACATTCTGCTGGACTACCTTAGGTGCACCCATAGTCCATATGTCCATTTCAGACCTTGACCTTGCTGCAAGCAGGGCTTTACCCTGTGTCTCCCCACTGACCTGGGTAACACACTGCAGCAAGTCCATTTTTACAACTTCTGCCGATGTCCTCACCGGACACACTTCACTTGAAACAGAAACTGCAACAGTCTTACCATACTCTGAAGTCAGCAAATCGATCTTCACTTGAGGGCATCGTCTCTCAGTTGCATATTCACTGGTGAACCCCTCCTGGTGGCCACAGGACGAAATTACAGCAGGCATCTCCCACTGTTTAACACCCCCTGCAGACACAACAGAAGACTTCTTGTTGCCAGGGGTGACTGAAAACACATCTGAAAGGGAACCTTGGTCCACCAACGAAGAGTTCCGCTGGCCCATGATACGATGAAACTCTCCTCTAAGAAGGATTTCCTCTTTAAACTTGCAATAGTCATCCTGGTCACTGTCCATCAAATGGTAAACCGACCGGTACTCCACCGGCAACAAGGTTTGCAGCAATTTTGGCCACCGGTCTCTAGGCCATTTCCCCCTTACGGCAACTTTTTCAAATTTTCCCAAGAAGTCTCCAACCTCCTCTGCTGGTAGCATGGGCTGCATGTAATCAGAGGCACAAAGCATAGCACCTTGAACTGCATCTGACACCTTTTCTCCGGTTTCTAGCGGAAATGGTGCTCTCCTAGCTGCATGTTGCTGGCTCCCCGACACACGTAGACTTCTCTCTCCATGAAGCAGCGTTGCTTTAAACTTGCCAGGACTCTCTGTAGGCAATATCTTTGTCTTGCGGTCCACTGACCTGACATCATAGGCGTTGCTATGGGCAACTGCACCCATCTGTCACTCTTTACATTCAGAGCAGGCTTCTCATACCTTTGTTTTGTTGAAGCCTGGGACAAAGGGCATTTGGAAACTTCATGCCCCCACTCACTGCACTGCAAATAGCGCACTTGTTTCTTAATACTTTGCACATTAATAGCTGGCCGGCCTGCACCAGCGTTGCTAAGGGTAACAGCATGAACTTCCCCTTTATTTTGGTTCAGTGCGGTCAAGTGTCGCTTGCACCAATCCACTGCAGACTCAAACTTTGGTGGATTCTCTGCACTTGCAATCACCTGTGCACTCATTTCAACTGTGTTGCTAGGGACAACAGCATGAACTTTGACTTTGGCTTGGTTCAGCGCAGCCAAGTGCTTTTTGCATGATTCTGGGGCTTGTTCTGTCGGCAACAAACCCTCCAGCCACAAAGTCCTGTCTCTCATTTCAGCAAATATTGCTTTCTGTTTGCGATTTGACCTTCCCATCGCTGCAAACAGGGCAATGATTTATAACACAGTTCCTTTTAAAACACAGGAAAAAATGTTGGTGTACTTTCTACAAGACTTGCCAACAGCACACTTTCACACGCAGACTTCACTCTCTGCGATTCCAATTATCCATTCACTGGGCCTTCCCAAATGGATATGTCTTCTCAGGCCATGTGCAACACAGTCCATTAATTGAACTCCTGTGCAATGCAGTTCTCCTGACTGCCACACACAGCTAACAGAAGTTCACAGCAGAAACACTTTTAACTTCAAGTTCATATTGGCTGTTCATCATAGCATTGCTGCCAAAAACGCACGGTTGCTTTCTACTCACTGTTTGTTGGTATGCGTGGATCTGGAACTCTTCCAAACTGCCCGTAGCAATACCTCCACCAGATGTAAGATTGGGGGATCATACTCCAACGGTAGATGCGTTTTTCAGTGAGACGCCAATCCGGAGCTGAGTTTTAAGGGCCTGGTAGCCCACTTTTATTTAAAAGAAAAGTTCAAAGTTCACAAGAAACAAAAGCAGCCCTCGCAGGGGGGTTTCATCATTTCTGTATCTTGCAAAGAAAATCAACAGTCGCACACAGCGACTTATCTGCACACAGCATTTGATTCGCACACAGCGACTTGTCCTCTTGACACACACGGCTTCTAATTCGCACACAGCATCTAGCTTACATCTTTCTGCTCCAACAGTCATC
Organism: Rana temporaria; assembly: GCF_905171775.1. Taxonomy (NCBI): domain Eukaryota; kingdom Metazoa; phylum Chordata; class Amphibia; order Anura; family Ranidae; genus Rana; species Rana temporaria. The sequence goes on from NC_053491.1 coordinate 303,277,377, forward strand.
ACCTCTGCCTCCTGCAGAGATGCATCCACTCTGTCTTCTCTCACAGAGCTTTTGGGAGTCACCTGACTCCTTAGCACAGACCTCCTGTCTGTGGGGTGTGGCCCTGAATGCTGTTTAGATCAGCCTTCAAAAGCCCAAACCACAGCTGGCCAATTAACTTGTGTTTGTCTCTCCCAAAATATGGCAAAAACCCGCCATCATTCAGGTAAGACAGACCCAAACCACCACAATCTATATACGCCTTCTCTATTTTCCCCGGAAAGGTTTTGTTTACCAAAATTGATACCCCCCTAGCATATGGAGAGTAGGTAGAGTGGTATGTTTCTCGTAACCAGGTTTTTTTAACGTTCTTTACTTTTTTTCCCATTAAATGTGTCTCCTGTAAAATAATCAATTGCGGAGAATATTTTCTTATATACTGAAACATCAAGGCTCGTTTAAACTTTAAGTTTAGGCCTCGGACATTCCAATATAGTATCGAAAAACAATTGTTTTTCTCAGGCATTATATCTAGAGTATGTGAAGAACCCCTGCCTCCATTGTATCTTACACCTCCCTATTTCTTTGGGGGGCATCCATAGGGTAAGTACCCTATGTTTAAGTAAACCACACCATTGCAAACCCCATACATACATCCCCCATACTCTCCCTCCACCTCCCTCCTCCCTACCCACCCTGTCTCTCCCCACTCCCCTCTCTTGTGTACAATCCCATCTATTCGTGGATGAGAGTGGAGAGGAACTTTCCCTATCCCCTTTTTTACTGAGTATAATCTCTATTTCATGCTCAGTATCCTTCATAACTCAACCCACAACCTTCCATTCCTTTGTGTTGTGGGCTCCCTAGTAAACCATACATTTTATACCTCATTTATTTATCCTATTATGTTTCCTTAGGGACTTCTCTATTACTTGGACCTTATTGGTACGGCCAAAAAAAAAAGAACCCTCCCCCTACCCATAATTTATGCAAGGAGTTGATCTATACAGCTCCATGTAGTTCCCCGTGCAACTACTTCCCTGTCATTTACTCAGTATTATCTAGCATTTTATATCCCCCCCGTGCCCAGATAAGTATGTGAACATTTAAATATACTCATTTCATGTCGTTGAATTACTTAATGAATTACTTAATTAGTGATTACTTAGTGATTTATAATTAATCCCCACTCTTTAACTGGAGTAAGGAGAGAGAGAGGAAAACAGAGACAGAGGAAAAAAAAAGAATAATTATTTTCTCTCTCTCTCCCTCCCTCCCTCCAAACATCAAAAATACAACATTGTATGCATATTGAATCACATTGTGCCATTATCCAATTAGTGCTTACACCTTTATAATCATATTCCAAATATTATAAAAAAAAGAAAAAAAAATCAAGAAGGGGGAAATTCCTTTCCCCTCTTAAATGTCAAACTACCTTATTGTGTACTTAATCATTCCTTTGGAGGCATACTGCAAGTATCATTCACATATTATTCCCCCTCCATTCCTCTCCCACCCATAGGGGAGAGAGGAAGAGAGGAGAGAAAAAAAAAAGAAAGAAAAAAAAAAAGAAAGAAGAGAATTTTTTTTTATTAAATTGGTAAACTACATTATTATATACTTGTTCATTCATTAACAACATATTCAAGTGTTATTCAGATGTTTTTTTTCTCCATCCCCCTCCCACCCAAAGGCGGAGAAAATATATTGCCATATACCTCCCAAGTCCCATTATACCATTATTCCATTCAGTGCTTTCACCTTTATAGACATATTTCAAGTGTTATTTTTTCAAATTAGCCCCCCCCCCCCCCCCCCCCAAAAAAAAAAAAGTAATCGTTCGTTGCCATACTATGGATTCAGGAGAAAAATAAATAAAAAAGGTAGAGCCAGAAAATGTCCATCTATTTAGTATCTAACCATTCCGACGCTAATGTTGGTGTTTCAAAAAACATGGTATGTGTCCCATCTACCACTCGTAATTTACTAGGGTATAACAAACTGTACTTTAACCCCTTCTCTCTCAGTCTTTTCCGTATTTCTGTATATGCCCCTCTTTGCTGTTGTATCTCAACTGGGTAGTCGGGGAAAAATAGCAATTTGACATTTTCATACTGTATATCCACCCTCATCCTTGCTGTTGAAAGAATTTGATCTTGGTCCCTGTAATTCAATAAACGTATCAAAAAAGGACGGGGGGGGGCGCCCCTGGTTTGGGGATACGGAAGGAAATCCTATGTGCTCTTTCCACCACGAATGTTGAGGAACTGTTAATTTCAAAACTTCTGTTAATAATTTTTCCAAGAATATAATTGGGTTATCCCCTTCTACCCGCTCTGGCAGACCCAGAATTCGAACGCTGTTCCTTCTTAGGCGACTTTCTGTGTCTATTGCTCTGTCCTGCAATTCTCTAATTTGCTTTCCCAATCTTTGCCATTCCTTGTTATTAGGGTTGTCCCGATATCGATACTAGTATCGGTATTGGGACCGATACCGAGCATTTGCGTGAGTACTTGTACTCGTGCAAATGCTCCCGATGCCTGACCCGATACTTCAGATGAGAGAAGTTAGCGGGCGGCGGGCGGAGAGCGGGAGGGGATGAGGGTGGAGAGCATGGATTGGCATAGAGCGGAAAGGGGCGGAGTGCGCGGCAGGGGATCAGAGTGGACAGGGGCGGGTTGAGGGTGGAGAGCGTGGATTGGCGTAGAGCGGAAAGGGGCGGAGTGCGTGGCGTACAGCGGAGAGCAGGGCGGAGTGCGCGGCGGGGGATCAGAGTGGACAGGGGCGGAGAGCACAACGGGGATCAGAGCATTCTTCAGGCGGGCAAGTACAGTGACATGACAAGCGTGTATTCTGCTGTATTTTTGCCTGGGTGTCCCTTTCTGGGGAAGGAAACGAGTGATGTCTCTCTTACCCAGGAATATGGTGGAAGGAGTGCCTCCGTGCAACACATTTTCTCTGCCTAGGGTGCCATTTGGGAAGGCTTGTTTCTCTGCTTGAGCTAGCGCAGGATTTGAGCACTGGACACGGGACAGCTCAGAATTTTTGAACAGATAAAACAAAGTATGTCCCGCTGTGTAAATCCCATCACCCTGGCAGGTATTTTGCTGGATGTGACTCCTGCCTGTTTGTTTCAATGCTGGGGCAGGGAGTTTTGATAAGCAGTGCACTAAGAATGGCCCAGGGGGAGGAGAGACCTGTGTTTCTTTGGTGAATAAGAACTAACTCTTCAGGAGTGCAGGACATTCTTCCCACTGACCAGCAATGTAAGGAACATTCTTCCCACTGACCGCGAATGTAAGGGGCATTTTTCCCACTGACCAGCAATGTAAGGGACATTCTTCCCACTGACCGCCAATGTAAGGGGCATTTTTTCCCCTGACCGCCAATGTAAGGGGCATTCTTCCCACTGATCGTCAATGTAAGGGGTATTCTTCCCCCTGACCGCCAATGTAAGGGGTATTCTTCCCCTGACCGCCAATGTAAGGGGTATTCTTCCCCCTGACCGCCAATGTAAGGGGTATTCTTTCCCCTGACCGCCAATGTAAGGCGTATTCTTCCCCCTGACCGCCAATGTAAGGGGTATTCTTCCCCCTGACCGCCAATGTAAGGAACACTATTCTCACTGATCACCAATGTAAGGGGCATTCTTCAAAAAAGTATTGGTAATCGGTATCGGCGAGTACATGAAAAAAAGTATCGGTACTTGTACTCGGTCCTAAAAAAGTGGTATCGGGACAACCCTACTTGTTATCCTTTTGAATTTTTTCCTCAACTTTTGAGACGCGGATTTCTATTTCTGCTGTCTTTTTCTGTATTTTATCGAAATCGCGTTTTATTGAACACACATCTACTGCCAAGAAATCCATTTTGTTTGTCAGCACTTCACTGCTTGCTTTTATTGCTTCCAATATGTCTTTCCCAGAAGGCGTGTGCTCCCCCTCTATTCCTGCCGTCTGCGTCCCCGCTGTTATCCCTTTTACTGGGGATTTTTGCGGGGATTGTGGAGGTTTCTTTGCTGCCTTTGCCGCCATGGACGAGGGAGAGGAACAGGGGGTCACTATCTGTGGTTTCACGCAGGGTTTACTAGGGGCCATTTATCCTCATATTCATTTTAGAGGTAAGGAGAGGAAAAAAATAAGATTATTATTTCAGTCAAACCTAGATTCAAAAAGAAACCGACTAGAACCGGACTGAAAAAGAAAGGAGAGCCCAGTCCTCCAAGTATTACTGTTTAGGTACCTTTGAGTTTACAGCAAAAAAAGGCATAGATTAAAGACTTCCAGACTTTCAAGCTTCCAGATAGGAATCCAGATAATAATCCAGGAATCCAGATAATAATCCAAAGCTAAAATGCCAGGAAAGCTGATAATCAGGGAATTACAAGCCAGTGTCCAGAGAGTATATATTTCCATCCCTTACTTTTACTCAATTTACATTTATATACCCCTCACCTGGCTTTTCCCTGGCTTCTTGTCCTTCACAGTTCTCCCCCCTCCACAACCAGGGAGACAGCGAAAAAAAAAAACTGTTTAGGTCTTACCGTTTATCTGTATATGATGCCTGGAATGCCTGTTAGAATGTCTGGAATGTCTGATATGTACCCAAGGAAGAACACAGGAGCCGGCCACCAAACTTCCAAGGTCTGCAACTTGCAGATATCTGAGGAGATGACAGGCACTATATCCTCCGACAAGTATATCTTCCAAGGTCTGGTAGTTCACTGCTCACTGCTTACCGTCCGTTCGGCTGTAGTACAGGAACGGCTTTTTCACTCCTGGTGCTGTCGGCTTGTTTGCTTCTGTGCGGATGCCGGATTTTGCGAGGGGGAGCAAAGGGGAGCAGTCTCCAGCCTATGCAGTGAACACCCAGCGGGGTTTAGCCATCGGCGTTGAAAGATGGGACACGCTGATCCTCGCTAGCAGTATCGCATCACAGCATCACAGCGTCCCAGATTCGGAGCCCGCCTACACGTGCACGTCACACGCTCACACACGCTCAAGCATTCTCCCCATTCAAGGGAAGTTAACGACCTTCGGTTTAATTAATTTATCTTCAAATCTAATTATCACTAAACTCATGTAGGAAGATGTTGCCCATATTTGGGAGAGATCCACCCAGAGGGAGGAGAGAGATAACAGTAGCCAATCCTAGTGACCCTGTTGAAGTCAATAGGAGAGGGGCTCATAAAAGGAGAGCCTCAATCAATAGAGTAGAGATATGAGATGACCTGGGCCCAGGAAGTCAATATTTGAGGTAATTATAAGAGACCATCTCCCAGCACTTACAATATACTTGCTTTATTATGTTTTCTGTTTGATATTTGTAGTGTGATGTACATACTTTGTATTTGAAACTAATATTTACTCCCTTGCTTAAGACTGTAAATGTGTGCAGTGTATTAGATAGACTAATAACAATTCCCTAATAAATGCTTATTATGTTGAAGCTTTCACTTCTGGTCAAAAGAACTCTTATTTAAACCATATCATATTTTTTAGATAATAAATCTTAAATATATACATTTATAAAGTAACATCTACGTGTTTGTTATTCTTCACAGGAGGGTTAAATACTGACTTGTTTTTTGAATCATTGTGGGGGGTTGAGTTTTAATTGGATTGCTAGCTATGTATTTTTTAATGTTTAGACTTCTGACATACTTTTGTATTCCTATGTATGTCTGGAATTTATCCAAGTTTTTTGTTGGCGCACAATTTAGACCTTTGTCAAGGACGCCGATTTCTTTTTGTGTGAGTGGGGTCCCGCTTAAATTGAAAATATCTTCTCCTTTCACTCTCTTTTTCGTTTGAGTTATCTTGCCTGATCTACTTCCTCTCTTCTTCCAGGGCTTCTTCTTATTTCCCTCTGCTCGTCCATCCGTCTCGGTGGGTAGTGATCCGTGCCTCTCTCTAAAAAAGGCTTGTTCTGTTGTGGTTCCGGATAGTAGGTCTCATATTATCTATCGTCTCTATCATCTTCTGGATAATCTCTTAGGGGGGTGTAGTGATTGTAAGTGGGTACATGGTACTGCTCGTACGGGCGGTTGTACCCTTGGGGTGGACCCCAATTATATCTATAGTTGGTCTCATAATTGGGCATGGGGTTTCTGCCTTGGGGGCCTTGTGTATAGGGTGGTCCACATTGTTCCTAGGGTAGTCTGTTCCAGTTGTTGCCATTATATATTGTTGTTCTTCCAGTGTGGTTTCTTCCACCCATTATGTGGAGTTTGGTTGTGTTGAGGTGGTCTATGTTGTGGTGTTGAATGTTTGTCATCTCCATATCCGTCATTGGGTCATGCACATCATGGGGATTCCCTTCTATTCGTGTTTGTTTGTTCACTTGTTTGAGGTAGTCTATATCTAACATTTCTATTGGGTATTATGTTCACCTGTGAAATGTTGGGTTTAGTTGTTTTTTCTGGTGTAGAGTAAGTTGAGCTAGGATCCGAGTGTCCCAACTGGCTCTGCCATTTAAAGACCTGTTAATTTTTAAAATAATTAGTGTCTCTACTGTATTTCTTGCTTTTTCTGTTTTGAACCTCCTTATCTTTTTTAATTAGGTCTTTATTTAATTATGCAGTGAGTGCAATAAATTCTGTTGACTCTTTATGTATCTCCAGTTCTTCTTTGATCTCTCCTATAACTTGGTCTATCTTTTTTAGTTTCCTTTGTTTTCTCTTCAGTAGGAATGTAAGTAACTTCATTCCCTTCTCATTAAAGAACCTAAACCACTCATCGTTCGATTCCTGGTCTACTAGGCCATCATTAGGCAGGATATTTCATCTAAGTCACCTAGGGACCAGGCTATCTTTAAAATATTGTTCAAAGGTAGTCGTGTCCCACCACAGACTGACCTTTTTTTCCATGTTGTGGCCTAGTTTTCTCATGAGGCTCTCAACATCTCCAACACCTATTATCTATCCGTTACCTAAACTACATAAAGATAAGGAAAATCCCCCTCCAAGACCAATAGTCAACGGAATTTATTCCTTGACCGCAAGAATGGGTGCATATATAGACAATTACCTACAGCCAGCTGTGAAAAACACGAAAGCCTATTTACAAGATACAAAGCAAGTATTACAGATCATAGAAGAATTACCTAAATATGGAGGTCCATAGATTTTAGCAACAGCAGACGTACCTTCACTGTATACAATAATTTTCCATCATCAGGCTTGTGAAGCCACAAAATGGGGACTGAGGACCCACACTGAACTGTCCTCTCCACAGAGAAAATATTTGGTGAAGTGTTTGAACTTCTGCCTAAAAAACAGTTATTTCTGGTACAATCGGAATTATTACCATCAGAAAACCGGTGTCGCAATGGGTGCCAAATTTGCACCAAGCGTTGCTAGCCTTTTAATGGCAAAGTGGGAAGATGAAGTAGTATTCACAAATACACTGACAGAGCTTGTAGTCCTCATACGATATATAGATGATATCTTCATCTTATGGAAAGGAGAAGAAGAAAGTTTGGTGCAATTTCTAGAAAAACTGAATCAAAACAATATAACACTAAGGCCTCGTACACACGATCAGTCCATCCAATGAGAACGGTTAACCGATGATGCTGACTGATGGTCCGTCGCGCCTACACACCATCGGTTAATTAACCGATCGTGTCAGAACGCAGTGACGTAAAACACAACGACGTGCTGAAAAAAACAAAGTTCAATGCTTCCAAGCATGCGTCGACTTGATTCTGAGCATGCGCGGGTTTTTAACCGATGCTTTTGCATACTAACGATTGGTTTTGACCTATCGGTTAGGCGTCCATCGGTTCAATTTTAAAGCAAGTTCCTATTTTTTTGACCGAAGGTTAACTAACCGATGGGGCCCACACACAATCGGTTTGCACAGATGAAAACGGTCCATCAGACCATTCTCATCGGATTGACCAATCGTGTGTACGTGGCCTAACACGGGACATCAGCATAAATAATGTAACCTTCTTAGATTTAGAAATAATACAAGAAGACAACTCTTTGAGCACAAAAATGCATTTAAAAAATGTTGATAAAAACAACTACTTACCGATAGAAAGCTGCCACCATCAGAACTGGCTTTGCAATATTCCCAAGGGGCAGCTGATGCGATTACGAAGAAATTGCAGTAGAAGAGATGACTTCATCACTCAAGCCAACAGAATAGACCATAGATTTATCGAGAAAGGTTACAACAGTGAACTCATAAACGAAAATATCTTAGAAGTAGATAAAATGGACCGTCTGGAATAAATTAAAGACAAAGAGAAACACGCTTCCAGTATGAATGTAGCACCCATCATCTTGGACTACAATGCTCAATATAAAAAAGTTGAAAATATCATCAAAAAACATTGGCATATCCTTTTAACAGATACACACCTGAAATCCTTTCTCCCGCCAATACCAAAATTTGTATACAAAACGGGCACAAACACTAATGCCGCGTACACACGATCGGTTTGTCTGATAAACGGTCTGATGGACCGTTTTCATCAGACTAACTGATCGTGTGTGGGCCCCATCGGTTAAAAAACTAGGAACTTGTTTTAAAATTATCTGATGGTTAACTAACTGATAAAAAAAAACGATTGTCTGTGGGCACGTCCATCGGTTAAAAATCCACGCATGCTCAGACAAAATTAGGGAACGGAGCGCTCGTTCTGGTAAAACTAGCATTCGTTATGGAGATGGCACATTCTACATTTTTAAAATTAGTGCTTCGTTTATTGCAGCACGTTGTTTTGCTGCTGGTATTGTGATCTCATGAAAAATGTTTTTTTAAAAATCTCCCTAATAATTTTCTTTACTCCACATCTCCACATCTATGGTTCTAGCAATACTAGAGAGCGAACCGACTCGTAGGAGGGCACGGGAGAGGATATACCGAGTGCGCAGGAACATCTTTGACACGAGTGATATTGAGGTGTATCGCATGTTTAGATTCAGCCCTGAAGTCATCCTGGACTTAGCCACAATCCTGCATGATGACATCACCAGCCAGACACATCGTGCACATGCAGTGCAGCCACTGGTCAAGGTAGCGGCAACCCTGCATTTCCTGGCCAGTGGATCATTTCAACGCACAGGTGGAATTGTGGCTGGGATGTCCCAATCAAGCATGAGCAGGTGTGTGCACCAGGTTATCCCTGCAATCCTGAGACGCATGTCCCACCAGTTCATCAAACCCACCCAGGATGACCTGCGGTTCTGGCAATCTCAGATTTCTATCAAATTGCAAGATTCCCATGCACCGTGGGTGCCATTGATTGTACCCATGTGGCACTACGGCCCCCCCGTGAACTCGAGCATATCTACTGTAATAGGAAGCATTGGCATTCCAGAAGTCGGGTAAGGTAACAGGAACGCTGTTGACTGAGCAGCAAGAGGCTATGGGATGAGCCCCATTAAATAGCCCAACTGGCACCAAAATGGCGTCATCTCCTGATATTGATTGACACCAGACTCAGGGAGAGACCTTCCTTTAAGGAGAGCCTGTGGAGGCCTCCTAACAGATTGGCGCCTACGTTTGCTGTCCCACCCGTGCCTCCCTCTCCTCCCACGCCTCCTGGGGTTGACTTGCCTGGGGGTGAACCCATGCAGCTGGGGTTTGCTCGCCTGTCCGAGGGGGAGAGGGCATCCCGGAGACGCGAGGGTCGATGCATGTACTGTGGTCTCAGCGGGCATTTTCGGTTGTCATGTCCGAACCGTCCGGGAAATGCTCGCACCTGAGATCCTGTCGGGGCAGATCTTGGGTGGAGTCTCTTCGTCCCCGGTTTCCCGTGCTGATAAACCACTGATCACCATTGTTCTCTCCTGGGTCGGGGGCTCGGTGACGACCCAGGCGTGGGTGGACTCTGGTGCTGGTGGATTTTTCATCGATAGTAAGTTTGCTGCCGCTAACTCCATTCCTCTGCAGGCTCGAGTTTCCCCGCTGGTTCTCGAGGCGATAGACGGCAGACCCCTCCAGCCGTCGCAGGTGACTCATGAGACCCTTCCAGTGGAGATAGCCATTGGGGCCGTTCACAGGGAGTCGACCTGCCTTCAGTTCATTTCGTCTCCACACTACTCGGTGGTCTTGGGGTACCCCTGGCTCCAGAAGCATAATCCGACTTTCGATTGGAGATCGGCCGAGATCCTCTCATGGTCACCACAGTGTGGGGCTAGTTGCATCCATGGGCCTGTCAAGTTGTTGTGTACCTCCTCAGACTCTGTGTTGCCTCCTGAATACGAGGGGTACCGGGATGTATTCGATAAGGTGCGCGCTGGGTTCCTACCCCCGCATGGCCCTTACGATTGTGCCATAGATTTACAACTTGGTGCCGTTCCTCCTCGTGGCAGGGTCTATCCACTGTCGGTTGCGGAGAATGAGGCCATGGAGGAGTACGTGAAGGAGGCGCTTTCCCGGGGGCACATTCGCAAATCCTCTTCCCCGGCAGGGGCTCGATTTTCCTTTGTAAAAAAGAAGGGCGGAGAATTGAGGCCTTGCATCGACTATAGGGGCCTAAATCGCATCACGATCAAGAACGCATACCCGATTCCGTTGATTTCCAAATTGTTTGATCGCCTGAAGGGGGCCACGGTCTTTACCAAACTCGACCTGAGGGCGGCATATAACCTTGTAAGGATCAAGGCTGGTGACGAGTGGAAGACCACGTTCAACACCAGGACCGGTCATTATGAATCCCTGGTTATGCCTTTTGGGTTGCGCAGTCTTTCAGGAATTTATCAACAATGTTTTTCGTGACCTGTTGCAGCAGTGTGTGGTGGTCTATTTGGATGACATCTTGGTATATTCTGAATCCATGGAGGCCCACATTCTGGATGTTAAGCGAGTGTTGCAACGGTTACGAGAGAACAAGCTTTTCGGTAAGCTTGAGAAATGCAAATTTCACCGGTCCCAGGTAACCTTCTTAGGTTACATCATTTCCGGGGAGGGGTTCTCCATGGACCCTGAGAAGGTTTCGGCAGTCTTACAGTGGCCCCATCCCAGTGGTCTTCGTTCCCTGCAGTGCTTTTTGGGTTTCGCCAATTATTATCGGAAGTTCATCAGGGACTTCTCCATGCTGGCTAAGCCCCTCACGGATCTGACCAGGAAGGGCAGTAATTCCCATGTCTGGCCGGCCGAGGCCATCCGGGCTTTTGAGGCTCTAAAATCTGCCTTTGTGTCGGCTCCAATACTGTCTCATCCCAACCCTGGGTTGCCCTTTGTTCTAGAGGTGGACGCGTCTGAGACGGGAGTAGGCGCCCTTCTGTCTCAGCGCCGGACACCAGAGGGTCCTCTGCTTCCCTGTGGGTTTTACTCCCGGAAACTGTCTCCCGCGGAGTGCAACTACCAGATTGGTGACAGAGAGTTGTTGGCCATCGTGCAGGCTCTCAAAGAGTGGAGGCACTTGCTCGAGGGTTCGGTGGTTCCGGTTCTCATCCTGATGGACCACAAGAATCTGACTTACCTTTCAGAGGCTAAGAGATTGACACCCCGTCAGGCCAGATGGGCTCTGTTCCTGTCACGTTTTAATTATGCGGTTCCAAGAACGTCAGGGCGGATGCCTTATCACGTCAATACTCCGAGCTGTCCAGGGAGGAATCGATACCGACTTCGGTCATACCTCCAAATCAGATCCTGGCCGCCATTCGCACCAGTCTGACCTCTCCCCTTGGAGAGCAGATTTTGACAGCCCAATCTGGTGCTCCCTCTGGGAGACCCAACGGCAGATGTTTCGTGCCTGAGGAGTTGCGCACTCAGTTGTTGCGAACCTACCATAACTCCAAGACCGCGGGGCATCCTGGAAAGAATCAGCTGTCCTGGGCTGTTTCACGTTTGTTCTGGTGGCCTTCTCTACGTTCTGACATTGCCGCATATGTAGCAGCATGCTCTGTTTGTGCCCAGAGTAAGTCCCCTCGGCACCTTCCGTTGGGCCTTCTACAACCCATTACCACTGGGGAGCGCCCATGGTCACACCTTGGGATGGACTTCATTGTGGACCTTCCTGCATCCCGAGGCCATGCGGTCATTCTCATGATTGTGGATCAGTTTTCCAAAATGTGCCACTGTGTTCCACTCAAGAAATTACCCTCTGCACAAGAGTTGGCCCCGGTTTTTCGCCAGGGAGGTCTTCCGGTTGCACGGTTTGCCCAAGGAGATAGTGTCGGATCAGGGAAGTCAGTTTGTGTCCAGGTTCTGGCGCGCCTTTTGCTCCCAGTTGGGGATTCGACTCTCCTTCTCCTCGGCCTACCACCCTCAGTCCAATGGGGCCGCAGAATGGTCCAATCAGGCCCTGGAGCAATTTCTTCGTTGCTATGTCTCCGATCATCAAGACAATTGGGTTGACCTTCTGCCATGGGCTGAGTTTGCCAGGAACACGGCGGTTAACTCTTCCTCTGGGACGTCTCCCTTCATGGCCAATTATGGGTTCCAATCTGCCGTGTTACCGGAGTCATTCTCTCCCCAAGATATTCCAGCTGTGGAGGATCACCTTTCCGCTCTACGTGCTTCTTGGGTACAGATCCAGAGGTCCCTCGAGGTCTCTGCACAGCGCCAGAAACTACAGGCTGATCGCAGACGGGCGCCTGCTCCTTCCTACCAGGTCGGAGACCGTGTATGGTTGTCCACTCGCAACCTCAACCTTCGAGTGCCCACTCCTAAGCTGGCTCCTCGCTTTGTTGGTCCCTTCCCAGTGCTTTGCAGGGTAAACCCGGTTGCCTATGCCCTTGCGCTCCCACCTGGCATGCGGGTCTCCAATGTGTTTCACGTTTCCCTGTTGAAACCACTGGTGTGCAATCGCTTCACCTCCTCGGTTCCTCGGCCTCGTCCGGTCCAGGTGGGCGATCATGAAGAATATGAGGTGAGCGATATCCTGGACTCACGCTTGGTCCGCGGTCGGGTGCAGTTTTTGGTCCACTGGCGTGGTTATGGTCCAGAGGAGCGTTCCTGGGTTCCCTCCGCAGATGTCCATGCTCCTGTCTTGCTCCGAGCCTTCCACGCGCGCTTCCCCCAGAAACCGTTTTTTTTGCGCCGCGGAGGAGGGGCCCTTGAGGGGGAGGTCTTACCTCCATGCAGGCTTCTTATCACTGACATGTGCTGGCAGCCATCTTGCTTCCTGGGGTTCTTATAACTTACCACACCCTGCGGCTCCTCCTTCCCACTGGGAGGAGCTGGATGCCTTGCATATATATATGAGGGCTGCTGCCGCATTTCCTTGCTTGGGCCTCTTGTATACACACGCTCCTGAGATTGTGCTGCTGCTCTTGGTTACCGACCCGGCTCCCACGGACGATCCTTCTGGCTCCTGATCCCCGGCTTCGTTTCACCACCTCTCTCTTGTATACGGACTCCGGCTTGGCTGACTCTCATTCCTGGCTATCGACCCTGGTTCCGGTGGAAGACTCTGCTGACTGTTTGATCATCCGTTTGGACTTTAACCTTGCTGTTTGGTTTTTAATAAAGCCTTCCTATTTCATTTACCTGTTGTTGTACGCAGGGCCGTTTGAAGGAATTTGGGTGCCCCAAGCAAATTGGACATGGAGGCCCCCCAACCCTCCCCGCACGCAAAGCCTACATGCAGCATGTGACAGTGTGTGCGGTATGTACAGAGGAAGCCACGCACACAGTCAGGGCTGACATTGCATACTCTTCCCTGGCAGACACTCTCGACTCTCCCATTACACCCCTTTACCTGAGGAGGTGACAGGACTGGAGCCAATACACCTCTGGGCCCTAGAGGAGGTCCACTGCAGTGCAGGCAGCGGAAAACGGAGGTTGGGACGGACCAGGTCCAGCTGAGCCGAGGTCAATGGGCTGCTGCTGGGCAGTGGGCTGGAGCGGTGGAGGAGGTCGGAGGGCTCGGTCTGCTATAAGTGACTCATTGTCTGAATACAATGCTGCTCAGTGGCGTAGCGTGGGTTGTCAGGGCCCGGGGCAAGGCAAGTAATTTGCGCCCCCCCCTAACCTGTGGACTTTTCGCACTCCCCTAGTCCTGTCCCTTCCTACACTAGTACTGACCAACCTGACCACTAATCTACCCGATTCCTATACTGAACACTACACTATACAATCTTCTATCCACTACACAATCAACTATACTATACAATACAATGACCACTAAACACCACACTAACCTACCTGATTCCTATACTGACCACTACACAATACACTGACTCATCTCATTCCTATACTGACCCTAAGGCCCCATACACACGAGAGGATTTATCCGCGAATACGGTCCAGCGGACCGTTTCCACGGATAAATCCTCTCGAGGATTTGTGCGGATTTCCATGCGATGGAGTGTACTCACCATCGCATTGAAATCCGCGCCAAAATCCTCTGGCGATGACGTGTCGGGCCGTCGCCGCGATTATGACGCAGCGACGTGCACGATGCTGTCATATAAGGAATTCCACGCATGCGTCGAATCATTACGACGCATGCGGGGGATCCCTTCGGACGGATGGATCCGGTGAGTCTATACAGACCAGCGGATCCATCCGTTGGGATGGATTCCAGCGGATAGATTTGTTTGGCATGTCAGCAAATATTTATCTGCTGGAATCCATCCCAGGGGATAAATATCCGGGGAAAAAGATCCGCTGGAGTGTACACACCATAGGATCTATCCGCTGAAACCCATTCGCTGGGATTTTTCAGCGGATGGATTCTATCGTGTGTATGGGGCCTTACACTAACCTACCTGATTCCTACATCGACCACTACACCTCACCAACCTACCTGATTCCTATACTGACTACTACACTATACAATACACTGACCACTACACACCACACTAACCTACCTGATTCCTATACTGACCACTACACTACCCACAGACTGCTACACAATACACACACACACTGACCAATACACAAACACACTGACCGCTACGCAATGCACACACACACTGACCAATACACAAACACACTGAGCGCTACACAATACACACACACACTTACCAATACACAAACACACTGACCGCTACGCAATGCACACACACACACTGACCAATACGCAATGCACACACACACACACTGACCAATACGCAATGCACACACACACACTGACCAATACGCAATGCACACACACACTGACCAATATGCAATGCGCACACACACACACTGACCAATACGCAATGCACACACACACACACACACACTGACCAATACGCAATGCACACACACTGACCAATACGCAATGCACACACACACACTGACCAATACGCAATGCACACACACACACTGACCAATACGCAATGCACACACACACACACACTGACCAATACGCAATGCGCACACACACACACTGACCAATACGCAATGCGCACACACACACACTGACCAATACGCAATGCACACACACACACACACACTGACCAATACGCAATGCGCACACACACACACTGACCAATACGCAATGCGCACACACACACACTGACCAATACGCAATGCACACACACACACACTGACCAATACGCAATGCACACACACACACACACACACTGACCAATACGCAATGCGCACACACACACTGACCAATACGCAATGCACACACACACACACTGACCAATACGCAATGCACACACACACACTGACCAATACGCAATGCACACACACACACACTGACCAATACGCAATGCACAAACACACACCAATACGCAATGCGCACACACACACACACACACACTGACCAATACGCAATGCACACCACACACACACTGACCAATACGCAATGCACACACACACACACACACACTGACCAATACACAATGCACACACTGACCAATATGCAATGCCCACACTGACCAATACGCAATGCCCACACTGACCAATACGCAATGCCCACACTGACCAATACACAATGCCCACACTTGACCAATACACAATGCCCACACTTGACCAATACACAATGCCCACACTGACCAATACTCAATGCCCACACTGACCAATACACAATGCCCACACTTGACCAATACACAATGCCCACACTTGACCAATACACAATGCCCACACTGACCAATACACAATGCACACACACACACTGACCAATACGCAATGCACACACACACACTGACCAATACGCAATGCACACACACACACTGACCAATACGCAATGCACACACACACACACACTGACCAATACGCAATGCGCACACACACACACTGACCAATACGCAATGCGCACACACACACACTGACCAATACGCAATGCACACACACACACACACACTGACCAATACGCAATGCGCACACACACACACTGACCAATACGCAATGCGCACACACACACACTGACCAATACGCAATGCACACACACACACACTGACCAATACGCAATGCACACACACACTGACCAATATGCAATGCGCACACACACACTGACCAATACGCAATGCACACACACACACACTGACCAATACGCAATGCACACACACACACTGACCAATACGCAATGCACACACACACACACTGACCAATACGCAATGCACAAACACACACCAATACGCAATGCGCACACACACACACACACACACTGACCAATACGCAATGCACACCACACACACACTGACCAATACGCAATGCACACACACACACACACACACTGACCAATACACAATGCACACACTGACCAATATGCAATGCCCACACTGACCAATACGCAATGCCCACACTGACCAATACGCAATGCCCACACTGACCAATACACAATGCCCACACTTGACCAATACACAATGCCCACACTTGACCAATACACAATGCCCACACTGACCAATACTCAATGCCCACACTGACCAATACACAATGCCCACACTTGACCAATACACAATGCCCACACTTGACCAATACACAATGCCCACACTGACCAATACACAATGCCCACACTGACCAATACACAATGCCCACACTTGACCAATACACAATGCCCACACTTGACCAATACACAATGCCCACACTGACCAATACACAATGCCCACACTGACCAATACACAATGCCCACACTGACCAATACACAATGCACTACACGTTACAGTACAACGACTTTCTGGCTGCTCCCTCTCCCCAGACAAATACCTACTCCCCCCGGGTCAGCAGCAAAACTTACGAGGGAATCTCTCACCTTTTTTTCTTCCTGCTCTGCCTCTGCGCCGCCGCCTGTCACACTGGCCGACCGCCCCCGACGGGGACATGATGACGGATCCATTCCGGACTCAGAGAGGAGGAGGAGGAAGAGACAGCGAGCGTCCACAGCTCGCAGAATATGCCAGGCCAGCCCCGCTCCCCCGAGATTAAGGATAGGCCAGCCCCGCTCCCCCGCTATTGAGAATAGGCCAGGCCAGCCCCGCCCGCCGCACATGTCCACTGTACCCAATCACAGGGCGCCAGGGGCCGGCCTGAACCTAAATATGGCGGCCGGAGCGGGGTCACAGAAATGAAAATGACAATTATGCATCGATGGTGACACATACTGGCGCAGGGCCTTTCTCCTCCTCGCCCCCCCCCCCCCCCACTTACACTACGCCTGCTGCTGAACTGCTCTCTCTGCTGCTTCTTTTGCCGCGGCTGGAGGAGGAGGTGGGTGGGTGGAGTCTCAGAGAGAGTGCTGCGTTTTGCAGGCAAAATGTGACGTCACTGGTTGCTACACGCCAAGCGGGGCGGCCCTAGCAACCAGTGAGTAATGAATTCTTTAATTACAGCGGCAGGCTGGCAGGCAGTCCATTTTTGATTCTGGGATACTCCTGGGCCACGTTACAGGCTGCAGCACTTATAGCAAGCGGCTGCTGGGGGCCCCTGGCCAGCTCGGGGCCCCAAGCAATTGCTTGCTTTGCCTGTCCTGTTCCGACGGGCCTGGTTGTACGTCTGATTCATGCTTCTGTGACAGTTCTCCCTTGAGATAGGAAATCAGGGTGTCAGGGCACCTATCCTGTGCAGACCCGAACTCCTCAGCTTCACGGCAGGCCAGCGCTGTTGCGCGCGCTGGTGGTGCACGCGTGCATGCGCGGTGTGACTGGGCGCCGTGGGCGCGCGCGCACAGGCTCGTTCCGCCTTTGGCCAATCAGAGGCCTGAGCGGCCTATTTAAACCAGCCCCTTCCTCCCTTCAGGTTGCTGGTTCGTAACAGCTTCTGAAGTACCTTGCTGCTGATCATACCTGTGGATACCTGTTTTACCTGACTTTTGGCTTACCCTTCGGATTGCTGCTCTCTTTAACCCTTTGACCCCGGCTTGAACTTTGGACTGTCTGATCTCTCTAACCCTTGACCTCCGGCTTGAACTTTGGATCTCCTGCCTTCTCCTACCCCTGACCACGGCTTGCCTCTTGGATCACGCTTCAGCTTCTGTCCCTGTGTGGGTGCTCCACTCCTGGACTGCTTCCTGTTCCCAGCGGGCTACCACTATCCAGTTCCTGTTCCTGCATCAGGATCTCCACCTTGCTACTGGTCCCGGTGCCTCCCGGTGCGTCCTTCTCCCTGTCCCAAATCCAGGGGGCGGATCGCGTCGGGTCGCAAAGGTGAGCCGCCCTTAGCATCTTGGCCTTGGTAAGTTACGTTCCTGACACAGGGTGAGAATTCTGACCCTATCGGAGTAATAGGTGTGGGGGCGTAACTCAAACATGAGACGGCAGGAACTAATAAATTGACGGAAAAGTTTCCTGTCACCTGAAAAGGGTTCTGGAGGGCAGACCTTGGGCTCGGGTCGGTCCCTGGGTTGAGCAAAATTTTGGTTACGGAGGGCGTCATTTTCTAACCGGAGGTCGTTCATAGTGGCGGTGAGGGTATCCACTCATTGTGAAAGTCCAACTAAGTGGTTGGCAAGCTCCGCTGGATCCATTTAATCAGTTAAGAGGTTCCACTATTATGTTAGGACTCTGCTATGCAAGAATTTAATTCGGTTGGATCTCAGCTGCGGAGGGTTCTCAGGTCTAAACCACCTCTATTATGAGCAGAGAGTTTAGGGTTTAAGTCATCACAACCTCCATTTGATAACCAACTAAAGCATGGGGTAGCTTATTCCATCATAAGCATACTATGCACAAGTAACAATAGAAAAGTCTCTATGGTATATGGTTAGGTAAGAATCGTAGGTTGTAAGCTAGTAGTGAACAAAATATCACTTCATGAGTCTATGGTAAGTATCTTTAGTATTGCTTCACAGTAATTAGCTTCAGGCAGTATTGATATCAATGAAAGATGTGTCTATCAGGCAGGAAGTAACACTGGATGTCTTAGTCCCATAGAGATTCAATACAGTCTATTCACAGTAAGTGATTGATATGCAAATTCATAAGATACTTGCGGTTCTGCTGGTAACAGGTGCTTGTGTTTAAAGCTGGTTTGGGATCCTCCAGGAATGTCTGTGACTGCTGGGAGGTGAGGATCCGGTCTGTGGTCTTTAGCCAAGATGTTTGAGATCTTCCTAGTGTGTCCTAGGCAGGTACGAGCTGGAGGTCTGTTCCCAGAGGCCAGGGGGTCCTGATGTTCAGGTACTGGAGGGTTCAAGGGTGCTTAGTGCGGTCCCAGGTGACGGCAGGCATCCAACAAGAATAGTGGAACAACCTGCCGTCATCCCTGGGGGTTTAAATAGGGCCAGGAGCGCGGGAGAAGGCGCAGCACGCCAGGACGCGCTTCCGCGTTCCAGCGTGGAACGCAAACGTCGGCGCACCGGAAGTGACGCGGACGCCGTACAGAGAGGAGCGCAGCTGTTTGAAATAGGTAAAGCTGCGTTCGTTCTGCATAGAATACGCCAGTGGCGTTACAGCAGGCCAGTGCTATGAAGTATTTGGGTATTTTCCTCACAGCCAATCCCGCCTCCCTGTTTCGCACCAACTTTATCCCTTTATTGAATGAAATTCGGTCTGACTTGCAGAGATGGTCGCAGCTTGCTCACTCCTGGCTGGGAAAGATTAGCATCCTAAAAATGAATGTTTTTCCCAGATTGTTATTCTTGTTTCAAATGATCCCATACAGAATCCCCATAGGCTATTAAGATCTTTATTTGGTCGATTTGTTTGGAACAGTAGACGGCCCAGACTTGCAAGATCCTTATTGACTAGACCTAAGAGGGAGGGGGGCTTGGCTCTGCCTGACATTAAACGTTATTTCTTAGCTGTTATTCTAACTAGAGTCTCTGATTGGAAATACCATGCTCAATTTAAGTTGTGGGTGTCACTGGAGGCGGATTTGTGTGGGGTGAATGAATGAATGAAAAACTTATATAGCGCGGCACATGCAAACTGAATCACTTCTGGGCGCTTGATTGTTCCTGTCTCATGACATCAAAAGAGCAGAGTTTTAATCTGTCTTCTGAAGGCCAGGTGGTTTTCCTCCAACCGAATGCTGGTTGGTAAAGCGTTCCATAGTCTTATACCTTGGAATGTAAACCTTCTTTCTCCTTTGGACTTGTACCTGGCTTTGGGTACCTTGACCAGGTTTTGATTAGTGGATCGCAGAAGGCGATTGGAATTGTGGGGTTCTATCTTGTCGCAAAGATATTGCGGAGCCTTCCCATGGATGCACTTATGTGTCAGACAGAGTGCTTTAAAAGCAATTCTGTCCTTTACTGGCAACCAGTGAAGGGTTCTCAACGAAGGTGAGATTGATTCCCATGTTTTTTTCCCAGTCACAAGTCTGGCCGCCATATTCTGAACGACTTGCAGGCGAGTGATTTGGTATTTTGGCAGTCCGAGGTAAAGGGCATTTGCATAATCCAGTCTGGAGTTCACAATTGTTCTTACCACGACTGCTACGTTTTCCTTAGGGATAAATGGAATAAGTCTGCGTAGTAGGCGCAGCAGATGGTGAGAACTGCTGACTACTGACCCTATTTGTACATCCATTGTCATGTAGGTGTCGAAAATGACCCCAAGACTTTTGACTTTGGAGCTAAGGGTGATGATTTGGCCCAGAATGGGCGGGGGTGTCCAGGTTGTAGCCAGTTGATTCTTGCGACTGGCATGAAACAGGAGAAGTTCTGTTTTGGAGCTGTTGAGTTTAAGATAACTCTTAGACATCCAGTTTTCTATCAAAGAGAGACATTTCTCTAAACTGGGATGTTGATCCTTTTTGTTGCAGATGCGAAAATACAGTTGCGTGTCGTCTGCATATGAGTGATAGAGTAGTTTTTGGCTACTGATAATATCAAAGAGAGGGCGAAGATAGATGTTGAAAAGCACCGGTGACAGGGGGGATCCTTGGGGGACTCCGTATGACACCGTGCGCCTCTCAGATATGAAAGATCCCAGTTTAACTGTTTGTGATCGGTTTTCCAGGAAGGAGGAAAACCATGGTAAGTCTCTACACTCAAATTTGGATTCCACGAAAGTTTAGATCCTTATCTAATACGATGTCTTCGCTGACACACTCCACTTTGATGATATGGGACAGGATAAGTAGGTCGCATGGGTGGTTGTATAACTCTCCTCTGATGCCCCTGACTGGGCATGATTACTTCCCACCTGGAAACACACAACCTCTACAACGACCTTGGTCTCTGGGATCTGCTACGCTACTCCACCACGCTGTTTCTTCCTTCTTCGGGCCTCGCCCCCTTATCAGACCTTGTGGACTCTTGTCACACCTATGATCCTATGGAAATATCGCCAGCTGGTGGCTTTTGTTAGCTCTCTACCGAAACCCCTGCGGGGCATAGACGACTTAAATCTGGTAGAGTATGCTTTTGTTGTGAACTTATAAGTTTTTATTTTAAATAGAAAAGAATCAGAGTACAAAATACAACCAAGGTACATGAGTACCGCACACAGACACATAGTCAAAACCTGACAATACATACTCTGAAAATAAGCAACTTTTTATCTTATAACAAAAGATAGCACCGGGCACATCACACCTAGGATATTGCCCGCTACTAACTAATACTAAGAAGAAGATTAAAGAAAAGGCAAAGGAGAAAAGAAAAGAAAAAAAGGGGGGGGAAGAGGGGGAAGGGGATATGGGGGGGGGGGAAGCTGACACTGAGCAAAACGGCCCATCTTAGATTACCAGGAAGAGTGGGGAAAAAAAAAATAATAATAAATAAATAGACCAGAGTCACAACGGCAATCTCATCTCATTTCTAATTGCAGGTATTGGTCCGAATGCCTAAACGCCACCCAAGGTGACCACATCAGGTTAAATTTTTTAGTCGATTCCCTGGCGATAGCTACGGTTTCCTCCATTTGGTAGATATTTTCTATGGCGCTGAACCATTCGGGGATAGAAGGAGTATCCCTCGATTTCCAGTGTCTGGGGATCAAAACTTTCGCTGCATTCAGCAGATGTCTAGTGAGTGATTTTTTATAATGCTGCCATGAGCAGTCTGCTATATGTAATAGACAACATGCAGAAGTGAGAGAGATTGTGGTATCCGCAATGACCCTGATCAACTCAACCACCTTATCCCAAAAGGGTCTTAGACGAGGGCACTCCCACCAAATATGGATAGTAGTGCCCTGGTCTTGCTCACATCTCCAGCAAAGATCTGATGTCAACGGGTACCATTTTTTAATCTTATCCGGCGTAGCATACCATTGTGTTAAAAGCTTATAAGATGTTTCCTGTATTTTCGTACCAATGGAACACTTATGGGCGAAAACACAGGCACGTTTCCACTGCTTCTCAGTAATCCTTATTTTCAGCGCCTTCTCCCATTTTACTCGTATTCCAGATGCTAAACCCCCCCTGTCTAATTGAAGCCATGAGTATGCCAGTGAGGTGGCTCTAGGTACCGGGGCTCCAGACAAGCAGGTTTGTTCAAAAGGAGTTATAGATCTAAAGAACTGTTTTTTTGTCTGGGAGACCTGTATGTAATTATGCAGCTGGTGGTAGGTCCAAAATGAGAGGGGTTTCTGAGGGTCCAGTTCTCGTTTTAAGGACTCAAAATGTTTTAGTGTGTTGTCTTCTACACAATGTATCATTAAAAGAGGTATTAAATGGTCAGTGGGTGCAGAAAAATGCAAATCCATCCCGGGCAAAAAGTCTGGGTTTTGCATAATAGGGGTAAGCGGGCCAGGAGATGAGGACAATTTATGATACTTCATGATCGTGTGAAAAGCTCTAAGCGTAGTCCCCACCAAAGGATGCTGCCGCAGGCTCTGCGGCAGCTTCGCCCATGGGATCCACGGTAGAAATCTAAGATGAAATGTGGAGGACGCTTCCTCCAATGTGACCCAATCTTTCTGTCTCCTGTGACAATTCCAGTCCAAAATTCTAGCTATATGTATCCCGGAATGATAAAGTTTAAAATCAGGTAGACCTATACCCCTTTCTTCCTTAGGTTTTGTAAGCGTATCCAGCTTTATCCTAGGTTTTTGTCCCTTCCAAATGAACGTGCGTATAATAGATTGAAGTCGTTTAAAGAAAAAACCTGGGAGTGGAATGGGTAGGGTATGGAAATGATATAAAATTCTAGGTAAGATTACCATCTTCAGGATAGCAGCTCTGCCCAACCAGGAGAACGGTCTAGACATCCAACCTTTAAGATCTGCCTGGATTTTGTTTAACAAAGGGGGAAAATTGATGTTATAAATATCCCTAAATCTGCCCGCAAGTTTTATTCCTAGATAGGTGACAGATGAGGTTACCCACTTAAACAAACTGGAACCACATGCGCTTTTTAAGGCGTCAGTGGGCAATGTGAGATTAAGAGCTTCTGACTTAGAATAATTGATTTTCATATTGGAAATATAGCTAAACATTTTAAAGGCTTTGGAGAGGTTTGGAATTGAGACCAGGGGTCGTGTTAGAAAAAATAAAAGATCATCCGCATATGCTGCTATTTTGTATTCTCGCTCCCCTATCAAAAAGCCTTGTATTTCTGAATTTGCATTAACAGTGCGAATAAAAGGTTCTAATGATAGAATAAATAAAAGAGGGGAAAGAGGACATCCCTGCCTTGTGCCGTTATTTATGTTCACTGCCTCCGAAAGAGATCCGTTAATTTTAAGCTGAGCCCGTGGTTTGTAATATAAAGCGGCTATCCATGTCATCATGTGTGGTCCTAGCCCTATATGTCTACAAGTAGCAAACAGATAGTCCCAGGCCACACGATCGAAGGCCTTCTCCGCATCAGTTGATAGGAGAAGGCCCTCGATTCCCCGAGTATGTGCATAATGAACCAAATTAAGAGCTTTTATGACATTGTCCCGCGCTTCCCTCCCCGGCATGAATCCTACTTGCTCTGGGCCTATAAGTTTTGGAAGGAAGGATGTCAGTCTGGCCGCCAATATTTTAGCCAGTATTTTAAGGTCAAGATTCAGCAATGAAATCGGCCTATAACTTGTACAGTCAGTGAGGTCTTTGGCTGGTTTAGGAATCAAGGTTACATATGCCGTCGTAAAGGACGTCGAAGCTGATGATGAAATACGTATATATTCTAGAGCCCGGAGTAGGGGGGTTTTCAGGATATCTATAAAAGTTTTATAGTAATGATCCGTATACCCATCCGGGCCTGGGCTCTTGCCCGGTTTTAAAGTCCTTATTGCCCCAAGCAATTCTTCTTCAGAAATCGGCGATTCCAAGGAATCACTCTCAGCCAAAGATAAGGTAGGCATACCACTCTTCTCAATATATTCTCGCAAGACGGACTCTCTATTTCCCCCAACCTCCGCGGGTTTATGTGCCGCAGGGAGGTTGTACAGCTTTGTATAAAAGGCATGGAATTGTGACGCGATCTGATCCGTTTTTTGTACAAGTTGGCCCTCCGGAGTCTTAATAGACAAAATAGAGTGCGCATTGGTGATTGATTTTAGGGCTTTTGCAAGGAATTTGCCACATTTGTCTCCATGTTCATAGTGAAAACCTTTCTTAAGATAGAGAATCCGTCTTGCTTTAAGATTGAGTATAGAGTTGAGTTTTTCCCGAGTCTTTAACAATAGTGTTGAGCAGAATATGCCATATTCGATTTCGCGATATATCTCGAATATATATTCGAATATTCGAGATATATTCGCTAAATTCGAATATTCGTGATATTTTATCGAAATTAAATGATTGCGATTTTTCGCTATTGCGAATGCGAAAATAATTGCGATTTTTTGATAACTGCGGTAGGAGCACTCTGATTGGCTCAGAATATTCGTGATATTTTATCGAAATATCGCAACATGCGAATGCGATATTTATTGCGCAATTTCGAGAAATGCTGGAGGAGCGCTCTGATTGGCTCAGAATATTCGTGATACTTTATCGAAATATCGCAACATGCGAATGCGATATTTATTGCGCAATTTCGAGAAATGCTGGAGGAGCGCTCTGATTGGCTCAGAATATTCGTGATATTTAATCGAAATATCGCAACATGCGAATGCGATATTTATTGCGCAATTTCGAGAAATGCTGGAGGAGCGCTCTGATTGGCTCAGAATATTCGTGATATTTTATCGAAATATCGCAACATGCGAATGCGATATTTATTGCGCAATTTCGAGAAATGCTGTAGGAGCACTCCGATTGGCTCAGAATATTCGTTATATTTTATCGAAATATCGCAACATGCGAATGCGATATTTATTGCGCAATTTCGAGAAATGCTGTAGGAGCGCTCTGATTGGCTCACTCTGAAATCGAATATTCGAGATATTTTAACGCAATTTCACAAAATGCGAATGCGAAATTGATTGCAGATATTTCTAAAACTGCTGTAGCAGCACTCTGAAATCGAATATTTATGATATTTTAGCCAAAAAACATATTGCGATTGCGATTTTTCGATCACGCATGCGCAATCGCGCTAACAACACGCGACCATTTCCTGGAGCCTTGCCAGTTTCCAACTTATGATCGCAACGCAATCGCAGAGCAAGATGGTTGGAAGCAATTTCACTGCATCTGAGGAAAAGATGCTGATTTGTGTAAGTATTTTGACCACTGTTATTTCATTATCTTCAACTGCATTTTAGTCTAGTTTAAAAGTTAGTATATATGATCAGATATTAGTATTTCACAAACAATGTGTCTCCTGCTTTTACAAAACTACAAGTCCCAGCATGCCTGGACAGCTGCAGACACCCTGGTTGGCAAATGTGTATTTAGGCACTTTTCCTTGTTATTTAGCATAATGAATTTAACATTTTTTTGGACATAGGACGTATGCGAACGTCCTGACTTCAGTGTCCTCAAGGCCCAAGGACGTTCGAATACATATTGCCCTTTAGATGTTGCAGAACTACAACTTCCAGCATGCCTGGGAATGCTGGCACTTGTAGTATTGTAAGTTCTGCAGGCCCACATTTTTCAGGCATTTATGCACGGGTCTCTAAACTGTGGCACCCTAGATGCAGCAAAAGTAAAATTCTTAGCATGCACTGACAGACCGTGGCTGATGGGAGTAGTAGTTTTGCAACAGCTGGAGGTGGACTGGTCTTGAAACCCTGAGTTAGGTAACAAACCCGTAGTGTTTTGCAACCATTCTGCCTCCAGCTGTTTTTTTTCTGTTGAAAAGCCTGTGGCGTGCAAAACACAACCCAAAAACTCCACCCGGTGCAAGGAAAAATTTGCACACACCTAAAGAGTGACATCACAAAAAACTGCGACGGTTGCATACGTCAGTGGTCCTCCGAAAAGGTCCCGTCTCTGACCCCCCGGGGCGTTAGGCTCCTGACAGGGAAAAGAGTTACTGTGGTCCATACAGCCGAAGCCATATGGACCCATGTCGGTCCAAGCAGCGCAATCGCGCAAACAACACGCGAACAACACGCGACCATTTCCTGGACCCTTGCCAGTTTCCAACTTTATGATCGCAACGCAATCGCAGAGCAAGATGGTTGGAAGTAATTTCACTGTATCTGAGGAAAAGATGCTGATTTGTGTAAGTATTTTGACCACTGTTATTTCATTATCTTCAACTGCATTTTAGTCTAGTTTAAAAGTTAGTATATATGATCAGATATTAGTATTTCACAAACAATGTGTCTCCTGCTTTTACAAAACTACAAGTCCCAGCATGCCTGGACAGCTGCAGACACCCTGGTTGGCAAATGTGTATTTAGGCACTTTTCCTTGTTATTTAGCATAATGAATTTAACATTTTTTTGGACATAGGACGTATGCGAACGTCCTGACTTCAGTGTCCTCAAGGCCCAAGGACGTTCGAATACATATTGCCCTTTAGATGTTGCAGAACTACAACTTCCAGCATGCCTGGGAATGCTGGCACTTGTAGTATTGTAAGTTCTGCAGGCCCACATTTTTCAGGCCTTTATGCACGGGTCTCTAAACTGTGGCACCCTAGATGCAGCAAAAGTAAAATTCTTAGCATGCACTGACAGACCGTGGCTGATAGGAGTAGTAGTTTTGCAACAGCTGGAGGTGGACTGGTCTTGAAACCCTGAGTTAGGTAACAAACCCGTAGTGTTTTGCAACCATTCTGCCTCCAGCTGTTTTTTTTCTGTTGAAAAGCCTGTGGCGTGCAAAACACAACCCAAAAACTCCACCCGGTGCAGTGAAAAATGTGCACACACCTAAAGAGTGACATCACAAAAAACTGCGACGGGTACATACGTCAGTGGTCCTCCGAAAAGGTCCCGTCTCTGACCCCCCGGGGCGTTAGGCTCCTGACAGGGAAAAGAGTTAGCAACGCATATCTCCCCTATACGTGTATCCTGTGTTGTTAATAATATATTCATAATTATGCAAATGATAATGGCTGCTATATTTATGCAAAAAAGGTGGCGACCGAAATGGCAGGATATAAAATCTGTCATGTTACCCCTGTCATTGATTAATAAGGCGAGAATGCTTCCAATTGTTGAATAGCATACATTTACGTCATATATCCATAAGGCTGTCAACAGAAGTATTACAATATACTTTGTTCTTCATCTTGCAGAAGTTCCTGGAAACAGGGTACGACCAGCTCCGCAGGCAGCCAGACAAAAGGGCTGTGGTCAGCGCCCTAATCACTGACTTCGGCGGCCAACACGATCACCAGGCAATAGTCAAGAAGTGGTCTGACATGAAGAGGCGCCACACGGATCAGGTCAGACGTCTTCGGGATAGATATCATCCTGGTAAGTTATTGTTGACAGTTATGTTTTTTTTTTCAAAAGTGTATTTTGTGCGTGAACTCGAAGCCGGCCTGCAGGAGTTGGGAGGCCTCCCCCAGAGGCAATCTGCCACCTTTCTCCATGCCCCGGGTGGCAATGGCGGGTGTGAGGGGGTCCTCCCAACCCAACCTCGCATAGCACACCCACCGGGGGCGGGGCTGAGACCACCAAACTCAATTCACATGTAGCCGAGAGCGGGATCCGAACCCCTAGCTGCAGAGGTGAATCGCTTGTCAGCGCAGTGGCAATCGCGTGGAGCCACCGCAGCTCCTTTGGTGACAGTTATGTAAGGTCATATGTAATTCATGTAAGGTCAGATGTTGTTAACCAACATGCCATGTTGTGCTAACATATATCACCACCAGCCAAGGTATTCATAGTACTGTTGAAAAAAGACATGGGACAGCAGACAGGAACACAGAAGTTATGTGGGAACATACTTTTCCCATTGCTTTGCATGGGACTTTAAAGAAAAACCCTGACCATGGCAAATGGGGGTGGGTAAGGGTTAAACCACCTATCCTATGTTTGTGGCTGACATATAAGTAACCTGTGTGCCAAGTTTCATGTAAATATCTTTAGCCGTTTGTACGTGATGCTGGAACATACATACATACATACATACATGCACACACACGTTGAGTTTTATATA
Source organism: Rana temporaria (assembly GCF_905171775.1). Taxonomy (NCBI): domain Eukaryota; kingdom Metazoa; phylum Chordata; class Amphibia; order Anura; family Ranidae; genus Rana; species Rana temporaria. Next base: position 303,306,023 of record NC_053491.1, read on the forward strand.
TATAGATTCCCACTAAATTCCTGTGTTAGGCGTGGGGTTGTTATAGTAATCCCGTGTGCTCCATCAGGCCCTTTTTTTAACATGAGATCGTCTGAACAAAACAAAGGAGACAAAAACAGCTCATTTTAACATGGTGGCATCCCAGCTCACGCTCAGTCCCCTGTAGTGCCCACAAGACCCTTTAATATAACATTGTCCCATTGGTTAACTGTCTATATAAATCAATTTGTATTCATATACAATACAGCAGAGTACACAGAATTTGCATACGTCATTAGAAAACATTTTTATAATATATGAACATTGTGTTATTATAGGAGCTCCAATACCAGTTGTGCGCGCCAAGCGCAGAAGGCGCCAGGCCGATGAGGAGGAGGAGGATGCGGCAGAGGAGGATGCGGCAGAGGAGGAGATGGATGAGGAGGAGCAGCCAGGGCCCTCCCACTCCCCAACCCCAGCTCCTGTTGAGGAGCAAGCTGAGGAGCTTCCCCCCCCCCCACCCCAAATTCTCAAGCAGACGAGCAGGAGGAAGACAGCGGTCCTGTGAGCCTCGCTCAGGAAGGTAAATATGTGCACAATGATTAATAACATTTCAACAATAAAATGTAGATATAAAAATGGACAACATATAAAGCGCACCTGTCAGATTGTAGAACCATAATATGGTATTTATGCTAGAAGTATACAGGTAGTGCATAATTATTGGGCAAGTTGTATTTTTGAGGATTCATTTTATTATTGAACAACAACCATGTTCTCAATGAACCCCAAAAACTCATTAATATCAAAGCTGAATATTTTTGGAAGTAGTTTTTAGTTTGTTTTTAATGTTAGCTATTTTCGGGGGATATCTGTGTGTGCAGGTGACTACTATTACTGTGCAGAATTATTAGGCAACTTAACAAAAAAAAAAATAGATACCCATTTCAATGATTTATTTTTAACAGTGAAACCAATATAACATCTCAACATTCACAAATACACATTTTTGACATTTAAAAACAAAACAAAAACAAATCAGTGACCAATATAGCCACCTTTCTTTGCAAGGACACTCAAAAGCCTGACATCCATGGATTCTGTCAGTGTTTTGATCTGTTCACCATCAACATTGCGTGCAGCAGCAACCACAGCCTCCCAGACACTGTTCAGAGAGGTGTACTGTTTTCCCTCCTTGTAAATCCCACATTTGATGATGGACCACAGGTTCTCAATGGGGTTCAGATCAGGTGAACAAGGAGGCCATGTCATTACTTTTTTTTATTTAATACCCTTTCTTGCCAGCCACGCTGTGGAGTACTTTGACACGTGTGATGGAGCATTGTCCTGCATGAAAATCATGTTTTTCTTGAAGGATGGTGACTTCTTCCTGTACCACTGCTTGAAGAAGGTCTCTTCCATAATCTGGCAGTAGGACTGGGAGTTGAGCTTGACTCCATCCTCAATCCGAAAAGGCCCCACAATCTCATCTTTGATGATACCAGCCCAAACCAGTACTCCACCACCACCTTGCTGGCGTCTGAGTCGGACTGGAGCTCCCTGCCCTTTACCAATCCAGCCACGGGCTCTTCCATCTGGCCCATCAAGACTCACTCTCATTTCAGCAGTCCATAAAACCTTAGAAAAATCTTTCTTGAGATATTTATTGGCACAGTCTTGACGTTGCAGCTTGTGTGTCTTGTTCAGTGGTCGTCGTCTTTCAGCCTTTCTTACCTTGGCCATGTCTCTGGGTATTGCACACCTTGTGCTTTTGGGCACCCCAGTGATGTTGCAGCTCTGAAATATGGCCAATCTGGTGGCAAGTGGCATCTTGGCAGCTGCACGCTTAACTTTTCTCTGTTCATGGGCAGTTATTTTGCACCTTTGTTTTTCCACACGCTTCTTTTGTTTGATGATCACGCTTCAGAAGCTTTGCAATTTTAAGAGTGCTGCATCCCTCTGCTAGATATCTCTCTATTTTGGACTTTTCAGAGTCTGTCAAGTCCTTCTTTTGGCCCATTTTGCCAAAGAAAAGGAAATTGACTAATAATTATGCACACCTGATATAGAGTGTTGATGTCATTAGACCACACACCTTCTCATTACAGAGGTGTACATTACCTAATATGCCTAATCGGTAGTAGGCTTTCGAGCCTATACAGCTTGGAGTAAGACAACATGCATAAAGAGGATGATGTGGTCCAAATACTCATTTGCCTAATAATTCTGCACTCCCGGGATGTGTTAGACACATAACAAGTGTATACACATTATAATGATTGATTAATAAGCAAAAAAAATATTTTATTTATTTGGTAACGTTCTTTGAAATCCAAATGTTTTTTTATTATATCCTAACAGCATCAAGAGAGATGATAAGGCAGAACAGACTCATCAAAAAAAAACACCAGAGGATCCTGCAAAACCAACGCAAGATCCGCTACCTGACGCAACAAAATGCTCTGCTAGAGCAGCAGCAATCCGAAAATATTGCGGAAATGGAACGGATTCATAAACGCAATCAGAGTTATATCTGAATTTATTTTTTTATTAAAAAATCTTATTTTTTGGAAATGTTTCATTTCTTTTTGAGATAGATTTGTAGGTTTTTCAACACATCTAACTTCACATCAAACAAATCAACATCAACACATTTAACTTCATAATAAGCAAAAACATTTTATACTATTATTTTATTTAACAGTAACCTAGGACAAACTAAAGCACACGACACAGACACGACGAACACAAAATAAACTGTTGAAAAATGAACATAACAAAAGCAACAATATATATATATATACAAAGAGAGAGAGAGGGAGAGCAAGAAAGAGAGAGAGAATGCAGATGAGCTCTTGCAGACAGCCCAATGGTTGCAGTATAAATGCCGCAAAACAGGGTTTAACATAAGGTTCATTGTTATAGTTACACTTGCTGTTTAGATCCGGTCTGGTAGCTTGTAGCGGAGGCTGTTGGTGGATCCGCTGTGCCAGAGAGGTCATGAAGCTTTACTCAGCATGGAGGCAGCAGCAGTAGTATTAAAATATAATATAACTAGACAATGCATTTCCTGAGGAAAATGCTAGTGGGAATGCTGAATAGCTTAATTGCTGAGCCCCTTGCCAAAGACATTCACCATAACCACTACACTATCTTTAGGACACACAGCTTCTTTCTCTATCTGCAAAGTATAGAGTATGCTGACTTCCTGGTCGCCCCTCCCCCCTCAATAGGTTTCCCCTCCCCCCCAGGTCAGTGAGGAGGAATATTGCACTGAGGTCAGGAAAGTTATTTATGGAAAGAAATAACATTACAAACGCTTTTAATTCACAGATCTAATACATGATTTAAGCCTCCAAACAAAGCTTAATAAATCCTCAACCGTACATGCGATCGATACAACGACTACACCGTTTGAAATACACGGCCCTTGTAAACGCATCGATATGAAATTTATGTTGATAAACTAAAAAATGTGGCCATGTCTGCGATTTAGAAAAGAGCGTCTTTGTGAGTTCTGCAGCAACATTTTTTAGATAATTTAACATGAGAGTCTATGAGACATAATTTCTGGCTGTTGCTCCAATAACTAAAACTAAAATACGTATCGCAGAATTGATCACATTGCCAGAAACCAGACAAGCATAGCTACGTGTTGATATAAAAATTGTGTATGAAAAGTAGATCTTGTGGGCGTGAGAGCAATTTGTTTCCCCTTTTTCTAAAGATATTTTTAATTACAAAGATCTCCAATGTTAAGGTCACATGACAGACTCTAAATCCCCTCCATAGGATTACATTATAACCGATTGCATTTTTGTAAAAAATTCGCCAAACGTAAATTGCGTTTTCACCAAAAAATTGTAAACGATAACGATCTGAAAAGTCATAGCCGGATAGCTAAATATTTTGTGACCGCTTTAAAGTTTGTTTAGTGTCTGTAAGTGAAAGTATGAAGTAGCTGAAACTTTTGGCAGGGCATGTGAATTCAAAGGGGAAAAGGATGTTCTCATTGACTTCAATGTTAAAAAAAAGGGTCTAAAAGCTTAAAATTTATAAAAGTGTAAATAGTCGAAAAAAACTTGAAGAAGTCCCATCATTAGCTGAACGAGACGAACATTTTTACAGTTGAATGGTCTCAATAGCTGAAAGTATGCCGAAGTTACGCAGAACCAAAAAACGTAAGGAATAATAAGATTACTAAATTTACGGATATCAATACTGGAAATGTTTATTAAAGCATTCACACTAATTAAGATTAATACATTTACGGGTATCCATACTGGGAATGCTTATTAAAGCATTCCCACTAAGTATCACACAGGCAGGATTTACAAGCAGTAGTGGTAATAGTACTAGATAGCATAAAAACACTTGGGGAATACTTTACAGCATCAGTAGTGGTCATAGTAGTCAATAGTGTACCAAAAAATTGGGACACAGGTGTCTTGACAGAGCTGTAATAGTAGTAGTAGACATTGACAATACAGTGTCAAATCACTTGGGCAAGAGGTGCCATGATGAACAGCAGCAGCAGCATCAGTAGTGGTAATAGTAGTATAGAGTGGCAAATAACTAGTGACATAGGTGTCTTGATTGAGCAGTAGTAGTAGTAGTAGACATTGACAATACAGAGTCATATCACTTGGGCAGGAGGTGCCATGATGAACAGCAGTGGTAATAGGAGTATATAGAGTGTGAATTAACTGCTGACATAGGTGTATTGACTGAGCAGCAGAAGCAGCAGTAGTAGTATTAGCAGTAGTAGTTGATACAGAGTCATATCACTTGGGCAGGAGGTGCCATGATGAACAGCAGTGTTAATAAGAGTATATAGGGTGTGAAATAACTGCTGACATAGATGTCTTGACTGGGCAGCAGAAGCAGCAGTAGTAGTATTACCAGTAGTAGTTGATACAGAGTCATATCACTTGGGCAGGAGGTGCCATGATGAACAGCAGTGTTAATAAGAGTATATAGGGTGTGAAATAACTGCTGACATAGGTGTCTTGACTGGGCAGCAGCAGCAGAAGCAGCAGTAGTAGTTGATACAGAGTCATATCACTTGGGCAGGAGGTGCCATGATGAACAGCAGTGGTAATGAGAGTATATAGAGTGTGAAATAACTGCTGACATAGGTGTCTTGACTGAGCAGCAGCAGTAGTAGTATTAACAGTAGTAGTTGATACAGAGTCATATCACTTGGGCAGGAGGTGCCATGATGAACAGCAGTGTTAATAAGAGTATATAGGGTGTGAAATAACTGCTGACATAGATGTCTTGACTGGGCAGCAGAAGCAGCAGTAGTAGTATTACCAGTAGTAGTTGATACAGAGTCATATCACTTGGGCAGGAGGTGCCATGATGAACAGCAGTGTTAATAAGAGTATATAGGGTGTGAAATAACTGCTGACATAGGTGTCTTGACTGGGCAGCAGCAGCAGCAGCAGAAGCAGCAGTAGTAGTATTACCAGTAGTAGTTGATACAGAGTCATATCACTTGGGCAGGAGGTGCCATGATGAACAGCAGTGTTAATAAGAGTATATAGGGTGTGAAATAACTGCTGACATAGATGTCTTGACTGGGCAGCAGAAGCAGCAGTAGTAGTATTACCAGTAGTAGTTGATACAGAGTCATATCACTTGGGCAGGAGGTGCCATGATGAACAGCAGTGTTAATAAGAGTATATAGGGTGTGAAATAACTGCTGACATAGGTGTCTTGACTGGGCAGCAGCAGCAGCAGCAGAAGCAGCAGTAGTAGTATTAGCAGTAGTAGTTGATACAGAGTCATATCACTTGGGCAGGAGGTGCCATGATGAACAGCAGTAGGAATAGGAGTATATAGAGTGTGAAATAACTGCTGACATAGGTGTATTGACTGGGCAGCAGCAGCAGAAGCAGCAGTAGTAGTATTAGCAGTAGTAGTTGATACAGAGTCATATCACTTGGGCAGGAGGTGCCATGATGAACAGCAGTGGTAATAGGAGTATATAGAGTGTGAAATAACTGCTGACATAGGTGTATTGACTGGGCAGCAGCAGCAGAAGCAGCAGTAGTAGTATTAGCAGTAGTAGTTGATACAGAGTCATATCACTTGGGCAGGAGGTGCCATGATGAACAGCAGTGTTAATAAGAGTATATAGGGTGTGAAATAACTGCTGACATAGGTGTCTTGACTGGGCAGCAGCAGCAGAAGCAGCAGTAGTAGTATTAGCAGTAGTAGTTGATACAGAGTCATATCACTTGGGCAGGAGGTGCCATGATGAACAGCAGTGTTAATAAGAGTATATAGGGTGTGAAATAACTGCTGACATAGGTGTCTTGACTGATCCAGAGGAGTCATGGGAGAAAATCATGTGGTCAGATGAGACCATAATATAACTTTTTGATCATAATTTCACTAACCGTGTTCGGAGGAAGAATAATGATGAGTACCATGCCAAGAACGCCATCCCTAATGTGAAGCATGGTGGTGGTAGCATCATGCTTTGGTGGTGTTTTTCTGCACATGGGACAGGGTGACTGCACTGTATTAAGGAGAGGATGACCGTGGCCATGTATTGCGAGATTTTGGGCAACAACCTCCTTCCCTGAGTTAGAGCTTTGAAGATGGGTCGAGGCTGGGTCTTCCAACATGACAATGACCCAAAGCACACAGCCAGGATAACCAAGGATTGGCTCTGTAAGGAGCATATCAAGGTTCTGGCGTGGCCTAGCCAGTCTCCAGACCTAAACCCAATAGAGAATCTTTGGAGGGAGCTCAAACTCCGTGTTTCTCAGCGAGAGCCCAGAAACCTGACTGATGTAGAGAAGATCTGTGTGGAGGAGTGGGCCAAAATCCCTCCTCCAGTGTGTGCAAAGCTGGTGTAAAACTACAAGAAAGGTTTGACCGCTGTAATTGCAAAGAAAGCCTACTGTACCAAATATTAACATTGATTTTCTCAGATGTTAAAATAGTTATATTCAGCACTGTAAATACATCAGGTCCGGGGCTCCATCAGGGAATGCATGACAAGGGACCCTTCAGCGCCCTGAACCGACGACGGGTGCCAGAAAGTCACCGCCGATCCAGGACTCATTCATCTTTATGAATGTGAGTCTGTCCACGGAGTCTGTGGACAGACGGGTCCTCTTGTCCGTGACCACCCCACCTGCCGCGCTGAATGTCCGCTCAGATAGTACGCTGGAGGGGGGGCAAGACAATAACTCCAGCGCATACTGAGCGAGCTCGCGGCAGGTGTCCAATCTGGCAACCCAGTACTCCATGGGGTCGTCGGTGCTCATACTGTCAGAAGCACCGACGGACGCCATGTAGTCTGCCACCATGTGGGCCAGCCGCTGGTGGTGACTGCTGCTGCTGCTGGTGCTGGTACTGGGTCGCTCGGTTTGGAAGAACATCCTCATCTCATCCATTAGGTCCCCTGCTCGGCTGCTGCTGGGTGCAGCCACCTGCTGGGTGAGATGAGGGGGGACAACTGGAGGCCGGGGAGTTGCCTGCTCCAACCGGCTGACAATGCCTGCCTGCAGTTCCTCCATCCGGTGCTGCCTCCGGCTGGCTGGGATGAACTGCTCCAGTTTCCCCTTGCACCTGGGATCCAAAAGGGTGGCCATCCAGAAATCATCCCTCGCCTTGATGGTCTTAACCCGGGGGTCCCTCCTGAGGCATCTCAGCATGTGGGCAGCCATGGGGAAGAGCACAGCCCGCTGTGACTCCTCACTGCTGGCCAGGTGAATGAGGTCCGACTCTTCATCCCTGAGGCGCTGCTGGTCACGCTCAGAGATGCCCAACCCCCGGACTATCGGTGCCCCCAACACCGGCTCTCCCTCCTGACCAGGCCCTGACTCCGGGACGACACCAGCAACCACCTCCTCCTCATCATCATCATCCTCCTCCTCCTCCTCGTCCTGGCCCTGGTCTCGGTGGAGCATTGCTGACTCCTCCTGCTCCACCAAGGCACTCTCCCCAGCTTCGAGCAGGCGATCTAGTGTCCTCTCCAGCATGAACACTATTGGCAGCACGCTATTGAGGCCGACGTGCTCACTGCTGACCATCTTGGTCGCCTGCTCGAAGGAGGACAACACTTGGCAGACCTGCTTTATCTGCCCCCACTCCGCACAGGCGATGAAAGGGAGTTGTGGTGAAGCCCTCTCAGTGCGTAGTTCCACCAGGTACTCCCTCACCGCCCTTTGCTGCTCCCACAACCTCTTCAGCATGTGGAGGGTGGAGTTCCACCGCGTCACACTGTCCACAATCAGCCTGTGAAGGGGCAGACTGTACTTCCGCTGCAACTCGGACAGGGACGCGGTAGCGGTTGGGGAGCGCCTGAAGTGGCTGGCAATCCTACGCGCCTTTGCCACAATGTCACTCAACCCGGGATAAGTGCGCAGGAACTTCTGCACCACCAGGTTGAGGACATGTGCCAGACAGGGCACATGGGTCAGACTGCCAGCACTGAGGGCGGCGAGTAGGTTGCTGCCGTTATCGCAGACAACCATACCTGCCTGGAGCCTTCGGGGTGTCAGCCACTTCTGGACCTGAGCCTGAAGTTCTTTCAGCACTTCTTCTCCAGTGTGTCTCCGGTCCCCTAAACTAACAAGCTGGAGCACGGCCTGACAGCGCACGTGCCCCACACTTGAGTAGCTACGGGGGCGCTTGCTGGGAGGCTCAACAGCTGCGGAGACAGTGGCTTGAGGGAGACCAGCAGTTCTCCCCTGGACACCCCGGGGCGGCACCACAAGATCGGTTGCCGCCGATCCCTCACCGACGCCTCGGAGGGAAACCCAATGGGCCGTGAAGCTGATGTAGCGCCCCTGCCCATGCCTGCTGGTCCAGCCATCCATTGTCAGATGAACCCTGTCGCTGACAGCGTGATCCAGCGACAGGGTTACATTCTGCACAATGTGCTGGTGTAGGGCAGGGACACCAGTCCTGGCAAAGAAATGGCGGCTGGGGACACGCCATTGGGGTTGGGCCTGCTCCAACATCTGCCTGAAGGGGTTGCTGTCAACTATGTTGAAGGGCAGCAGATGTTGGGCAATAACCCTTGCCAGGAGCCCATTGAGGGAACGCACACGTCGGTCTCCAGGGGGGAAGGGAGTGGTGCGGTCAAAGGCGTCTGAAATTGACGCCTGGCGCCGGACGGCAGTGCGGGACACAGACGCGGAGGGTGCTGTGGAAGTAGAGGTCTGGCTGCCGGTACCAGTACCTCTACTAGAGGGAGCGGGGGGGCATGACCTGCTGGAAAGAGATGAAGATGTGGCAGGGGCTGCTGTACCCTGCTCACTTGTGGTGGTGGCGCTGCTACCACCACCACGCTTCATCTCGTCAAACACCGCCCAGTGGTTTATCCTCAGGTGCTGGTTCAGGGCTGTGGTACCCACCCGAGCCAAACACTTCCCTCTCTTCACCCTCACTTTACAAATCCGGCAGATGGCCACGGTAGGGTTGTCTGCCACCAGGGTAAAGTAGTTCCAGACAGGTGACTTCAGCACTGCCCTCCTGTCAGATGGGGTGACGCTTACTTGCACCTGCTGGGACTCGGTGCGCACAGGTGGAGCTGCCTGCTGCTGCTGCTGCTCCTCCTGACACCTCCTGCTGCCATCACCAGTGGAGACCCTGACGATGGTCTCCCTGGTGGTGACCTGGCGCACCGTTTCACCAGGGTGCCTACCTTCCCCGTCGTCACTGACGTAGTGAGCCGACGCGTCAGATGGCAACCATGATGGGTCACCCTCTTCGCCCCCAGAGATGTCAGACCAAGGGCTGAGATGTGTTGGTCTGAGGGAACCAACTGACATGGAGCCTCTAGCCTGGCTCCGCTGTCCCCTCACCCACGCCTGGGTCTGACTAGGTGCTGCTGTTTCCTGCACCAAAACAGCAGCACCAGTTTGAAGGGATGTCTCTGGGATACTGCCAGCAGGTATCCCATCCTCCTCATCCATCCCTTCAAAAAGGTCCTGACCATCAGGACAGAGCTGAAGGTCTGCCTGATGCATGGCCTCCCCCAAGATATCCCTCTCACTGTCGCTGTCGAACAGTAAGATGCTGGACTCTTGGGGGCTGGGGGGGTACTACAGGCACCGGTGTAATGGTGGTACTACTGTGAGTCGGGACCGACGACTCAGTGGCACTGCTGTGCCCCATGTAGTCCACCACTACTTCAGCCTGAGATGGCAATATCGGGCGGCTGCCCGATGGGAAGAACTCCCGGATCAGGCGGACTCCCCTTGCACCCGATCCTCTACCACTAGTAGGGGCACGAGAGGTACCCGTGCTGGCAGCGACCCAGCACTGGGAGTAACTCCCCTACCCCTGCTGCCACGGCCACGGATGCCGCTCATAATTGCTGATATGTGTGTGGGGGGGGGGGTAAACTTTATTGGGGGGGGGAAATGTGAGGAAAATGTGTTTTTGTGTTTTTTTTACAAGACAGGCACGCAGACAAAGACGTACACAGACAGCTACTAAACTATAAGAAAAGTAGTACACCAAAGACAAGGACTACAAAATTAAAGAAAAAAAAAAAAGCACTAAACAAACACTAACTTTTTTTTTTTTTTTTTTTTTTAAACACAAAACACAGACACTAAACACACACTAAGCTAAGCTAGATGAAATAAATGTACACTAACAGTGTGTACACTTACTACACAAAATTTAACTAAACTGAACACAAAACTTAGCTTTTAGAAAAGCTCTTTAGGAAAAACTAAGCAAAATGTGCACTGAAATGACTAGCAAATATCACTGAACAGCGAAGCTGCAAGATCAAACAGTAACACAAGATGAACAAAACTTAGCTTTGAAAAAAGCTCTTTTAGAAAGCTCAGCAAAATGTGCACTGAAATCACTAGCAAATATCACTGAACAGCAAAGATGCAAGATGTAACACAAGATGAACAAAACAGCACAAAACAGCACAAAACGTAGCTTTGAAAAAAGCTCTTGGGTCTATTGCTTTGAAAAAAGCAGTTGATATACTGGAAAAGATGCACTGGAATCACTAAATAGCAATGCAGCACTATGCTGGTGATGATATAAATCAATCAGGAACAGACACAGGAACACAGAAACAGCCTCCACACTCTCTAGCCAGCTTCTGAATCTGCAATGAAATGGTGCTGGGAGTGAGCTTATATAATGTCCGTGCAGGCAGGTTCCTATTGGTTGCTAACCTCTGACGAGTGTGGAAGGAGAACTCTGATTGGCTCTGATGCAAAAGGGCGGAGAAAATAATCGCGCAATATTCCTATTGCCGAATATTCGCATTGCGAATATTCGGCAATATAAAATGATCGCTTCAGCTACTCGGCCCAAGGTCTCTAATCATACCAGCAATGCTTTTAGACATCTATGGAGATCACTAGGATGTGATCTGTTTTAAAAATGAAACTGTAAAAATCGCTCTGATGCGGAAGATAGGGGCGAAGAAAATAATCGCGCGATATTGCGTTTGCCGAATAATCGCATTGCGATTTTTCGGGAAAATTCAATGAACGCTTCAGCTACTCGGCCCAGGGTCTCTAATCATACCAGCAATGCTTTTAGACGTCGATGGAGATATCTAGGATGTGATCTGTTTTAAAAAAAAAAATGTAAAAAATCGAATATTCGGAATTGCGAATATTCACCGCGAAATTCGAAATATAGCGCGATTTCTCGAATATGCTATATTCGAGTCGAATATTCGCAATGCGAATATTCGTGAGCAACACTATTTAACAATTCCACCAAGTGCATTTCCATTAGTGACTGTTTATGTTGACATTCCAGAAATGCATTTTTTTCCGCCAGTGCTAAAATCACTTTTTGAGCTTCTCTTTTCTTAACGGAACCCAAGCGCATAAGTTCGCCCCGTAGCACGCACTTATGGGCCTCCCAGACCGTCAATGGTGATATCTCATCTGTGTCGTTAAATTGAAAATATAATTTAATTGCCTCCTGGATTTGTTGACAGGTAGAGGGGTCCGTCAGTAAGGTGGAATTTAGCCGCCAACTGTATGATCTAGGGGGTCTATCTGTTTCTAAAAAAGAGATCGATACCGGACAGTGGTCTGAAAGGGATTGTTTGCCTATACTGGCTGTCTGAAGCAATGGAAGGTCATATTGCGAAATAAACACATAGTCTATACGAGAATGCTTTTTATGTAGCGCAGAATAGTACGTAAAATCTCTATCCTTTGGGTATACCAGGCGCCAAGCATCAACCAAGGTCAAAGAATTCAGTTGTAATTTAATTTTCTTTATGATAGCGTATGAGATGCTAGACCTGCCATTTGAAGTGTCATGAAGGGGTGATAAAGGGATATTAAAATCCCCCCCCAAAATAATGCAACCTGAGGCAAAACCCTTTAGTTTGTCTATTAAATGACGGCAAAAAGCAAGATGGCCTGAATTAGGAAAGTAAGCATTTGCCAATGTGACCTCTTTATTATGCCACAGTCCCTTTAGGAACAGAAATCGTCCCATAGGGTCTATGTGTTGCTGCGCTACTTTAAAATTTGCATTTTTATGCAACAAAATGGACACACCTTTAGACTTAGACTTAGGATTTGGCGCATGGTATACCTCAGGAAAGTGTCTGTCAAATAATCTAGGCACAGATGTGGACTGGAAATGTGTCTCCTGGATGAATACAAAAACAGGTTGAGCCCTTTTTAATTCTCTTAAAAAGGCTATCCTCTTTTCTGGGATATTAAGGCCCCTTAGATTATGAGAGATTAGGGTAGGATGTTTGCCCAGAGAAGAATAGGCCATTCTAGCACAATGCCAGCCAACCCAAAGGGCAAGAGGAACAGGGAGGGAAAAAGAGAAAAAAAAAAAGAAAAAAAAAAGAGAACGTTTCCTGAAACTACAGGCAAAATATGTACACCTAAACCGAACGAGCACTCCTCTGCCGCTGCAGAAGGGCTCCTAATTTGTGTCTGGCCCGAAATACACAGGCAGAATGAAATGGCCTAGAGAGATATCCGGGGTAGACACAATGTGGGGTGCGTAGGAAAAACCCTTGAGATGGTCAAAAAAAAAAATATATATATATATATATATATATTTATTACAAAAACAAAAGTAAGAGACCAGCTACTCCCACCCGCAGCACCCTAAGAAAATAGTAAAAAAAACAGCAACAAAAAAAAACACAAACCGCGAACACTGACCCGAAGTCTTACATAATACACCAGTCCCTCAGGACAAATAATAATAATAAAAAAAATAAAATAAAAAAAAAGAAAAAGGACAAACCCTCACCTACTATGGTTATATCATAGGAAAACATAAATTGATACAAAAGAACAAAAAGGTAGAAAAGGACAAAGGACAAACCCCCCTTCATCTACGACATCCCCCCGTGGGGGGGAAGAAAAAACAGTAGGAAACAAAAATAAAAAAAAACGAAAGGGGGGGTTAGCCCATTATTAAGAGTCCTAGATAAGGGCAGGGAAGCTCCTAATTATGTTCTCTTGCCCTCGTGCTTCTGGTCACTGGGGCAGGTCTTTCTGGGCCACCACCCTGAGGCTTTTGAATTTTCCCCTTCTTCAATGTCTGTTTAGTCAGGGTTGATTGCTGTATAGCTGGTGGACTAAGAGTATCTGAGGGGTCTTGTGAGTACCTGAATTCCTTATACCAGTCAGGTAGATCCACCAAAGGTAGATTAAGAGCTTCACAGAATAATGGTAGATCGTCTGGGGTCTTCAGGGTATGCGGTACTCCGTCCACAATGACTGAGAGGGCAAAAGGAAACTTCCATTTGTAGGTGAGATTCTGTTTTCTAAGAATTTCCAGTAAAGGGCGCAAGGCTCTTCCATTGCCCAAAGTAATTGGTGAAAGATCTTGAAATAGGGAGATCTTGTGTTCATTAAAGAAGATTGAGTCATTTTGGCGTGCGTGCGTGTGCCATAATTTCTTCCTTGAGCTTATAATTCTGCATACAGCAAATAATATCCCTAGGAGGTGCTGATTCACTCGGACGCGAACGAAGTGCCCGGTGGGCTCTATCAAAATCAATCACAATATCTTCTGATTTACCCAATAAATTATTAAAAATCGAGGACAGGGTTGGGGTAATTTGCTCGGGAATAACTGATTTGGGTACCCCCCTAATCCTGATATTATGTCTCCTCCCCCTGTTTTCTAAATCTTCCATATGTCGGTTTATAGCGATTAATTGTGCAGTATGAGCATTTGAGATTGACTCCAACCGAGAGATTGCAATGTCTCTTTTCTGAGTATGCTTTTGTTGAAGATCAACCAGTGGACAGACCCCTCTCATTCTTTTATAAAGCGCTATATAATATGTCCACAAGGGGAACCCCAAACTTTTTGCTTAATTGGGAGAAAGATCTACATAAGGATCTATCACCCTCCCAAAGGGACACCATTTTGTTTCTTGCACATACGTCTTCCATCTCTTCTAAAATTGCCGAAGTTAATTACAAATTGCTTACAAGGTGGCAATACACCCCGGTGGTACTCCACAAAACCTTTCCTCTGACGTCTCCGCTTTGTTGGCGCGGATGTGGTGAAAACGCAACACATGCGCATATCTGGTGGCATTGCACACTCATTCGCCCATTCTGGTCGTTGGTTTTGTACTGGATGAAGGAAGTTCAGGGTTTTGAAACTCCAAGAGATCCTTGGGTACTATTATTGCACTGTACAACTGAACCAATCGGATCATATAAAAAATCAGTGGCTGGTGGAAGTGGATCGAATCTGTTACATGGAAGTTACATGGAAGATCTTACTTACTCTCTTAGGAACAAATCTGATATGTTCCGGAAAATATGGTCCGGTTGGTTCGCTTTCAAATATACTTCGGCTTATGCCGACGTAATGTCTCAGGGTGTGTAAAAATGTAAAAATGAGTAACAATGAGTGTTTTACGTTATAAATATGTGACATGTCATGTCTAGAGGTGGTTTGTGGGTTTGCTGGCCTTTTTTCTTTTGTATCTCCGACACAGGTTGGCAGCTGGAGGCGGAGGACCTTCCCCACCCCACCCCCCCCTCCCCATTTTCACTCCTTATTCTTATCTTTTTATCTTCTCTTTTCTTTTTGTTTTCTCCTTCTTGTGTTTTTCTTTTATTTTTATTATTAGTTCTATTGCTTCCCATGAGTGTTTTCATTTTAGTATACTTGGGTGGCGTTCGGGGCGGATCAGGTTTCTGCTATGCTCATCTCCCTTCAGAGTGGAGAGCTCTGGGAGCTTATGGCTTCCGGACTCGCTGTTATTTTCAATATGCCTATACGCCCCTAGAGCCATGTAAGTCTGTTGGTATGTTTACTTATGGCTTGTATTATGTGGTCATGCTGATTTTTGTCAACTGTCTTTTCACCTTTAATAAAAATGTATTGAACAAAAAAAAAAACTGTAAACTGACCGTGGCAGATTATGGTCTCTCAAAATGTGATGGCCATCACATCTCCCGAGACCCTGTGTTAGTGTGCCTAGGACTGTGTGGTGCTGTAACCTACGCTAAAACTCAACTAGTGTGTGGTAGCGTTTGAAACATTCACCAATCATGCAGAGACCAGGTTGGTCATGACAGGAGGGACAATAAAAGCGGGTGTCACGCCTAAATCCGCGTTTGCTGCAGACACAACATCTTCTTTGGGTTTTTTTTGGGGTAGGGGTACCAGGGAGGACAAAAGGAAAATGCCTCTCATACAGCCGGCTCACTGCATTTGCGTTGGGAAGGTGGGGCACAGCACCGTCTGGAAACAGAAGGGCTGCGACAATCTCTTCCTGGAATTTTAGGAAGGATCCAGTCCGTCCTGAAGCTCTGTATAGCACATGAGCGTTCAGCAAAGACAATTGAAACAAATAAACAGACACTTTTTTGTACCAGCATCTTGCCTTACGGGCAATTAGGTATGGCGCCAACAACTGATCATTGAGGTCCACCCCTCCCATGTCAAGGTTGTACTTGTGGATACAGAGGGGTTTCTCCACAAAACCAGTCGCCGTAGGAATTTGGACTGCCGTGTCTGCGTGAAGCGAGGACAGAACGAAAACATTCCGTGAATCCCTCCACTTCACTGCTAACAAATTATTACACTGTAAGCAGGCTCTCTCCCCCCGACTAAGATGGGATTTTACAAGCCGTTGGGGGAAGCCCATGCGCCAATTCTACAATCAAAAAGCTGACTCAAAAGTAGCACACTTGTGTAAAAATTGTCCACGTACAAGTGGTACCCCTTTCCAAATAAGGGTGACACCAATTCCCACACTATCTTACCAGCGCTCCCTATGTAATCTGGGCAGTTCTCCGGCTCTACGTGGCTATCTTTTCCCTTGTAAACCATAAAGCTAGATATATAGCCTGTTGCCCTGTCACAGAGCTTATACCTCCTGACCCCGTATCTGTCACGCTTGCTGGGAAGGTACTGCTTGAAAGACAAGCGGCCAGAAAACGTAATCAGGGACTCATCAACGCAGACAACTTGATGGGGATTATACAAGGCTGCAAAACGTTAGTTGAAGTGGTTTACAAGGGGCCAAATTTTGTAGAGCCGATCGTATCCAGGGTCTCCCCGAGGACGACAGAGTTTATTGTCACTGAAATGCATGAACCGCAAGATCTGCTCGTATCATGTCCTGGTCATGGAGGCAGAGAAAATGGACATATAGTGAATTGGGTGAGTGGACCAATATAACCGCAGCTCACACTTTTTAGTAATGCCCATGAGGAGGGATAATTGGTTTCCAATCTCTGGCAAGGGACAGCTGGGGATTAGCGCGCGATGTATTGACCAGCATACAAATTGCTTTGGTCCACAATAGATCTATAGAGATCTTCGGTGAAAAACAGCGAATAAAAATCAAGTGACGTAAAATCAACTGTTTCCACCTGAATTCCGGGTTGGCCAGTGAATGAGGGAAGTAAGGGGTGCTGCAGAAGTGGTGGGTAACCAATCAGGATTGGCGAATACAGCAGGAAGGGCACTATGGTCTTCTTCTTGGTGGCAGCGGGACACTACTTGTGCTTGCCACCTCGCCAGCTTGCACTGCACTTATGGGACCCGCCACGTCACCACGTGATACTGCAGTGCTGGATGAACGATCAGGATATACTAGGCCGCTGGTGCTTGCCAGTTCACCAGAAGGAATAGCGGCACTAGTACTTCTCTGCTCCATACGAGAGCCCTGCGGTTCTTGCACCTCAGCGACAGCAGAAGATCGGGGTCTGGTACCCCTGACCTTGGCAGGGCCACAACTCCGTCTTCAGAGCTATCTGTCAGGGAGCCGCTGTCGTCTACAGGATCGTATTCTGAGCCAGAATCTGACAGATGCGTGACCTCCTCCTCACATTTTGGGCTCTAAATTTAGGGGTACACTAGTAAGATTCAAAGGTAAAAAAGCACCTGACTGTCAGCAACAAACGCTACCAAAAAACTGTTAGGGATTGCAGAGATCAGGCCTGACTCTGCGAACGCTGCAGTTATGTGTTTTTGTGTTTTGTGACAGTGATCGATCGATCGATACTGCACTTGGGTGGGCTGGGCTGTGATGGAGTTAAATAAAATGATTATTTTGTGTTTATGTTATTTTTCTCCTAAACCGGTCAAATATTGGTTTCCTTATCATATATTGTTTTATTTATTTTATTTATTTTATATATAAAGTCAGGTAAATCTGTGGGTGTTGTCACAGACGGGACATACATTTCTGCCTTGTTTAGACAATACACCAATTGTTATTAGACGTCGGCTGCAGAAATAGCCAGAAAAGGTTTAAGGGCGTCGGAAAACTTCAGCTGTTCAGAATGAGACAATTAAGGCCTCTATAAGTAATCCAGAGGATTACCACTGAATTGCTGCGTCCTGAGGCTTTGTGAGCAAGGAGAGCAGTGTGCTGAAAGTCTTCTGAGGAGGTGAGATGGTGATTGATTTTTCTGAGTGATAAAAATCAAAAGACTATTGTTTTTCTGCTGTATGACCAGCAGTGTCTGCCCAGCACTAGGCTGTGCCAGACTCCATAGATAGGTTCCTGTGTGGTGAAGATAGACTCCCCAAGTGGCCAGGGTTAATTTTATGTTTGATTTTGTTTATGCTGTTTGGATGCTTGCACTTGTTTACAGCAAGATGAAAGAATAAACCCAAATCTTTGTTTTCAACCGTCTTCGACTGCCTGTCTATATAAATTCAGTGGGGTAGATTCAGGTACGACTTGCGCCCACGCATTCTCGATATGCGCCGCGTAAGTACGGATTTTCACCCACGCAACTATGCGGGTGACCCAGACAAAGAGCTAAGCCTGAAATTAGGCATCTTCCTACGGACGTAGTTTCTCTGCCCCGGCGCATGTAATGTGCATTTTTGCGCAGGGTGCAACTTGCGCTCTCATTGTTTTCCCTCAGCAAATATGCAAATGAGGAACTAACGGTGATTCAAAAACCTGCAGCACCAATACGGACGAGCTGAGCAAGCAGAGCACCCACACTTGCAGGACCTCACATCTGTGTGCCAACATGCCAGGGGCAGCCATGGTTCTAGCAATACTACTGAGTGAACCGACTCGTAGGAGGGCACGGGAGAGGATATACCGAGTGCGCAGGAACATCTTTGACATCGGAGGTGTATCGCATATTTAGATTCAGCCCTGAAGTCATCCTGGAATTAGCCACAATCCTGCATGATGACATCACCAGCCAGACACACCGCTTACATGCAGTGGAGCCACTGGTCAAGGTAGTGGCAACCCTGCATTTCCTGGCAAGTGGATCTTTTCAGCGCACAGGTGGAATTGTGGCTGGGATGTCACAATCCTCCATGAGCAGATGTGTGCACCAGGTTGTCCCCACAATCCTGAGACGCATGTACCACTACTTCATCAAACCCACCCAGGATGACCTGCGGCAGAAGGCAGTGACAGATTTCTATCAAATTGCCAGATTTCCACGCACCATGGGGGCCATTGATTGCACACATGTGGCACTACGGCCCCCCCCGTGACATAGAGCATATATACTGCAATAGGAAGCATTGGCATTCCATCAATGTACAGGTGATAGTCGATGCCCAATGCCTCATATGGCACATCCGTGCCAAACACCCCGGGTCCAGCCATGACAGCTTCATATACCGTCAGAGCAGCATCCCAACAGAATTTGAACAGAACGTGTATGGGGACAGCTGGCTGGTTGGTGAGTGACATGGGTGTCAGGTATGACTGTCCCCCCCCCATGATGCAGACATCACAAGGGGCACATGCATGACTAACATCCTCCTGTCTTTTCCCTTCCAGGTGACGCGGCATATGCACTTGGACCCCATCTTATGACCCCATTCCGGAACCCCCAAACCCCAGGAGAGGAAAGATACAATGCTGCACACGCACGTACCCGTGCAGTGGTGGAACGCACCTTTGGCCTCCTGAAGTCACGTTTCCGATGCCTGGATAAGTCTGGGGGTACCCTGTTTTATTCCCCAAACTTTGTATGCAAGATCATCGGGGCATGTTGCATTCTGCACAACTTTGCCGAGAGAAAGGGCCTGGAGATTGACATATGTGATGACCTGACCCCCGAACCACACAATCCCCCCCCAAGAAACTCTACCCGGTCTACTGAGGGAAGAGCAATCAGGAGTGGTCTCGTGGAACGTATCTTTGCACGTTAAACACACACATTAATCATGTCACAAGTAGAATGCACGCGTGCACACCACTGTGGTCCCTAGCACACACACCCCATATGCACCCAAAATTGGATTAGAACCAAAGATACCGCATGGTATTAGGGAGCAGCAACGCCGCGCCAAGGCTCCAATTATGTTGCTGTCCATTCATACACCTTTCACATGGCAGAGGGTGACACCCCTTTTCCAGCAGGAGTGACACCCCCCCCCCCCCATTCACACACCAGTCACACTGTAGTATATACTCCTCACCGTGTGTAGGGACTACAAAATAAAAAAAAATCTCAAACTTTGAGCATAAAATAAATAAAAAAAAGCTCATAATCTGAGCATTATACAAATTTAAAAAAAAAGCTCATAATATGAGAATAAGACAACTAAATATAAAAAGCTCATAATCTGAGCACACAAAAAAAAGATCCTTTTAGGAAAAAAAAAATTCTTCTTACCTAACAGAGAAAATTAGGCTGGCGGAAAATAAGGCCGCAGAATTATTCAAAGTGGCCAATACTCTTGCAAATCCCATCTGCTTAGACATCAAGGAAGAATTTTCTCCGGAACTAAGTGAGAAGTTAGCAGAATATTTTAAGCAAAAAATTATAGACATAAGAGAGAATATACCTCACTCTTGTTATACAGAAAGTTCTCCTGTATACAAAGGGTACGTTTTACCTGTTTTTCGGCGGTAACGAGTGTAGAGATATTGACTATTCTTAAGTCACTCAGAGCTTCGTCTTCAGCGCTCGACCCCTGTATTGCGCAGCTGGTGAAAGACTCTGTTAGCTTGGCACCGTTTATAGCAGACATTGTTAATATGTCGTTTGCTATCGGAACGGTGCCGAGTATTTTGAAGCAGGCGGTTATAATTCCCTTATTGAAGAAGGCCAACGTGTTACGGTCTGAGTTAAGCAATAATCAACCAATTTCGACCTTGCCTTTTTTAGCTAAAATTATGGAGAGAGCGGCTGTGTGGCAACTTCAGCCACACCTGGAGTCCAATCATATTTTCGATGAGTATCAGTCTGGATTCCGCCCTGGTAGAGGCACAGAGACGGCCCTGATTAAAGTGAAGGATGACTGCCTATGGGCCATGGACAGCGATGAGGCTTCAGCGTTAATACTGCTGGATTTGTCGGCTGCATTTGACACTATAGATCATGCCAGACTTTTGGAAAGGCTGGTGTCTGTGGCCGGGTTTGAGGACATGGCACTGACATGGATGGCCTCATTCCTACAGAATAGGACTCAGAGGGTAAGACTAGAGACGTATTATTCATCTAATAGCTCCTTGTCCTGCGGGGTTCCTCAGGGGTCGGCGTTATCGCCGATATTATTTAATATCTACATGAGGCCGCTGTTGTATATTATTCGGCGGCATAATCTTAGATTTCATGTTTATGCAGATGACACGCAGATTTATTTTAAGCTGCCTAAAAAGGAGGAAGTACAGGTGGATCTGGCATCCTGCCTGGAGGAGATACAGTCCTGGATGGGAGCCAACTATTTAAAACTTAATGGCTCTAAAACGGAGTGTATTGTTATTAGCAATCAGAGTAAAACCAGTCTGAATGATTTTCCTTCCTGGCCGGCTTCGTTTATGCCATCCCCTACCCCGGCTACCCAGGTTCGGGACTTGGGAATCATTCTGGATTCCAAATTGTCATTAAAATCGCAGGTGAATCAGGTGGTGAGCTTATGCTATTACCAACTGAAACTTCTGCGTTCTACACTGCATTTTATTGACGAGGTGGACAAAGTGCACGTGATTAATGCTTTTATTGGTAGCCGGCTTGACTACTGTAATGCGCTATACATGGGGTGTCCAAAAATCCTTCTGCATAAGCTTTAGCTGATCCAAAACGCTGCAGCTAGGTTATTAACTGGTGTGGGTCGTCGGGAGCATATTACACCGTCTCTGAAAGCCCTGCATTGGTTACCGGTTGCTGATCGGGTTTTGTTCAAAGTGGGTTGTATCGTCCACAAAGCTATCCACAAGATAGGCCCAGGGTATCTACAAGAAAAATTTACCTGTTATGTTCCCAACAGAGCGTTGAGATCTGCTAATCAGGTCAATTTGACTGTCCCCAGGTTTAGAAAGACTACATGTGGAGGGAGGACACTGGATGCGCAGGGATCAATATTCTGGAATTCTCTACCTCTATACATAAGATGTGAGATGGATTTATTAAAATTTAGGAAGTTTTTAAAAACTTTTTTATTTTCTCAAGTGTATGGTCCTAATTAGGGTAAGATATTAGTACTTCAGTTTTTAAATGGTTAGTATGTGGTTTTATATAATTATCGTACAGTAATAAGAGACTGTTTGTATTTGTATATGTCGGTTCTATGAGCGCATCGAGGCCTTTTGGGTAATGACTGCGCTCCCAATAAGCATTTTTATAAATAAATATAAATAAACATCCTGGTGCCAAGGGTGCCCCGGATCTGGCTCCTCAGTCGGCATGGTGGAGCCTGGGCTGAGGATGGAGCCTGGTCTGAGGATGGAGCCTGGGGTGGGGATGGAGCATGGGGTGGGGATGAAGGGGGGGGGGAGCAGCATCCCCTACTTCCTCACTCCTGGCAGGTGGTGCCTGCCTGCCCTCCATGGCGTTGGCCAGGCGGGTGAGCACACAGTTGGTTTGTGCCAGCATCCGCAGCTGCCGGGTTGTATTGTGCTGCTGCTGCCGCCGGGTTAGTCTACCCTCCTCCCGCACAGTGGCAGTGTTGGCCTCAACCGTCCCTGCCAACCTGCTCACCTCCGCTGTCAGCAAAGCTGTGGCGCCCTGCTGCTCCACCATGCAGGTGACCATGGCCAGACAGTTGGAGCTCACTTCCTCCAGGCTCTCGGTGTCTCTTTTCCCCAGCTCCGCATGCAGGGTGAGGGCCTGCTGCACTGAGGAGGAGGAGGAGGCCAGGCTGTCCGCCACCCGCCTCAAATCTCCCACCATGGCCCCTATATGGCATGTCTGCCGGCCCTGTTCCTCCTGCAGCCCTTCTCGGAGGCCCGAGGGGACACCCCTCGTTTTCGAGAGAGCCTTCCTGTGAGGAGAGGCTGGGGCACGGATTGAGGGAGAAGAAGGGGAGGGGGCCACACTGGAGGGGGCGACAATGGTGGGAGGGACACTGGAGGGGGCGACACTGGTGGGAGGGACACTGGAGGGGGCGACATTGGTGGGAGGGACACTGGAGGGGGATGACGTGATGGTCGGGGGCTTGGTAAGGGATGGTGGCTTGGTAAGGGATGGTGGGATCCTCCTGGAGGTATATGGAGTCCTCCTGGTGGAGGTCAATAGACTCCTCCAACACTTCCTCCTCCATAGATGGCCTATGGGTGCTCTCCTCCTCCACCAACATGGCCAGTATCTGCATGGGGGTTGACTGGACCCCATGATGTTGTGGGGATGTCCCCAAGTCCCCAACAGTGGAATCATAGCCTGGGACTCCCTCCACCTGCTCCAGCGATAAACTTTGGGCGATCACCTCCTCCTCCGCATTCAATCGCAATGGGCAGGCTGGTCCTCCTCCCGTGCCCCTGGCATGTTTGCGTATTAGCACAAGTTTATCCCGGACCCGACGCCGCATGTCATTCAACTTTTTTTGTATCTCGTCCCAGGTCCTCATTCCCGAGCGCATTGATGTCCAGCGTTATGGCATCATAGATAGCCCTCCTTTGGGCTATGGTGGTGTGTTTGCGCTGGGCACCATACAGGGCAGCAGTATGCCTAGTGAGTGCCGCCAGCATGATCTCCATCTCAGAGGAATTAAAGTTATTTTTCCTCTTTTTTACCCTCTGAGGAGGTGCCATTGCAAATAAGGGGCAAAATTATCTTGCTCAGGGGGGGTGAAAAAAGCAGGATGTAATTTTGCACAGGACCTGCGCATGTCTGCCCCTATTTATTTGCTCAGTGCAAGCAGGCGTGCCGGCGTAGCCCAGGAAGTAGGACAGGCGCAGTTGCACGCATGCGCACACGGCAGCGTTCGATCTGCGCATGCGCCGTCGAGGATGCGCTGGGCGCAAGCCACTGCTGAACGGCCAGACCATCATTTGCATAGGGGCACACCCACTTTCAATTGCGCAGGCTTGCGCCCTCAAATTTACCTTGCGCAGGCGCAAATTTCTCACACAAAGGCATCCTGAATCAGGTGGCAATCTCGCACGATTGCGCCGGCGCAGCGCAATTGAGCTGCGCTGCGCATGTGTAAGAAATGTGCAAATCTACCTGAATGTACCCCAGTGTGTAGTGAACCCATCCAAGGGGTCACACACCCCGCTACCGAGCTAACCCCTTACACATGGTGGAGTGCCGCAGGCAGTTAAAGTAAACCCAAAATGGAGGAGATACTGAAACAGCTGAGTTTAGCAAATTGCAAATCAACAACAGGCAAATGCAAATCAACAACAGACGAATGCAGGTTTGCAGCGGAGCATTGCAGCTCAACAACAGAGACTCTCAGCTCAACAACAGGCTCACCAGCAGCAAATGGAGGCCGTCGTTGGCTAGGAAATGGCTGCAGCCAGAAACTCTGTCCGGACCAAAAATTTTGGAGCGAGTAGTCATGGACAAATTTCTTAGGTCTCTTCCTAACACCCTGCAGAAATGGGTGAACCATGGTGGTCTGGAAACCGCAGACAAACTTGTAGACCTGGTAGAAAGGTACCTAACAACAGAGAATTTGTCCTCTTCCACCAGAGACGCACAGACATTTCACCCCAAGACCAGACCCTCCCCACCTATAGGTAAGACTGCATCAAGGGATGGGGGTGGAGAGAGGTACCAAAGAGCAACTAGAGGAATTATCGGGACTACTGCTAATGTTTGGCGAGAGCGGCCTGGAAGACCCATCCCACAGGAGAGGACCAGAAGGTTGATTTGGTACCGTTGCCGGGAAGAGGGACATGTAGCAGCGGTTTGCCCAGTGGGTGATGAACCCATGCAGTGTGACTTTCTGACAGAAAGACGACAGTCCCTTTTTGCAACCATATGCAATGCAGTAAAAGGAAATGAGAAACCTTTATATAGAATGTGCTTAGATAGTAAAAATGTTGTGGTATTGTTGGATTCAGGTAGCCTGGTCACCTTAGTGAAAAGTGATCTAGTGGTGGGAAAAACCTTACATCCGAGGAAAATGGCTGTAGTTTGTGTACATGGGGACACTCGAGAATATCCGGTGACTACGGTTTCCTTTGAAACCTCCCTCTGTAACTTGTGTCACCAGGTGGGTTTAGTTCCCAAATTGCCACATGACGCCATTGTGGGAAGGGATTTCCAAAAATTTTGGGAACTCAGGGACTGCCCAGATTCCCCAGTAGGCGGTTCTTCTGAGTCTGAACCATCTACTCCAGAAACCTTTAACTGTGAGGATTCTCCTGAGTTTCCATTCTCAGTATTAGTAGGGGAAACACCAGTCCCTAGGGAGGAGCCTGCTACCTCAGAAGAGGAACAGCGGCCGATAGGGTTTGATGACCTCGAGGTGCACAGAGAAAATGTTGTCACTGAGCAATTGAGGGACCACACATTGCTAAGAGCCCGGGAGAATGTAGTGAAGATAGATGGGCAGTTAGTGAACCCTGACGAGAGGGTTGCCCTCCCTTACTTCATTATTGAAAGGGACCTGTTATATCGAGTGTCACAGAGGATAGAGGACACCATTGAGCAACTGGTAGTGCCTAAACCGTACCGCAAGATGGTTTTGGAACTGGCCCATGGGCACATTCTTGGGGGACATTTGGGAGCAGAAAAAACCCAGGAGAGGATCATCCAGAGGTTTTATTGGCCTGGGATCAATAAAGAAGTGGAATTGTACTGCTCTTCCT
The DNA here is from genome assembly GCF_905171775.1 of Rana temporaria. Taxonomy (NCBI): domain Eukaryota; kingdom Metazoa; phylum Chordata; class Amphibia; order Anura; family Ranidae; genus Rana; species Rana temporaria. The sequence goes on from NC_053491.1 coordinate 303,331,458, forward strand.
GTCCAGTGTGTCAGATTACTGCACCCATGCCACATTTCCGCAGTCTGTTGGTACCCCTGCCCATTATCGAGGTCCCTTTTGAGAGGATCGCCATGGACTTGGTTGGCCCCTTACTGAAGTCCACTAGAGGGCACCAGCACATCTTGGTAATAATGGACTATGCCACCCGGTACCCAGAAGCGATTCCTCTCCGAAACACCTCTGCTAAAACAATTGCCAAAGAGTTATTTCAGGTTTTCAGACGTGTGGGTCTTCCTAAGGAAGTCCTGACTGACCAGGGCACCCCGTTTATGTCCAGGGTGACCGAAGAACTTTGTAAACTCCTGAAAGTGACCCAATTACATACATCAGTATATCACCCTCAAACAGACGGGTTAGTGGAAAGGTTTAATAAAACCTTAAAACAAATGTTGAGGAAGGTGGTGATTATCTGCTCCCTTATCTGATGTTTGCAATAAGAGAGGTTCACCAATCGTCCACAGGATTCTCTCCGTTTGAGCTACTGTATGGGAGGCACCCCTGGGGCCTACTGGACATTGCCAGGGAAACATGGGAGAGTGAGAGTTCCCCTCATCGAAGTGTGATTGAACATGTGGCCCAAATGCAAGATAGAATTGCCCAAGTGATGCCGATTGTGAAGGAACATTTAGCCCAAGCCCAATTGGCTCAACAAAGGATTTACAATCGTGGGGCCCAGGTCCGTTCCTTTGCACCTGGTGATAGGGTGTTGGTGTTGGTCCCCACGGTCGAAAGTAAATTCCTAGCCAAATGGCAGGGTCCATATGAAGTGTTGGAAAAAATTGGGAGTGGTGAATTATAAAATTAGCCAACCGGGAAGACGAAAACCTGAGCAGCTCTATCACGTGAACTTGCTGAAACCATGGAAGCATAGAGAGTCCTTGGTCGCTAAGACTACCCGATTTTCTGCTCCATTTAACCTGGCTGTCCCTGAAGTTGGGATAGCGGAGACTCTATCCAAAACTCAGAAACAGGAGGTTAAAGAATTTGTGCTCCGTAATAAGGAGAAGTTTTCAGACCTGCCAGGTTGGGTCTCCAGAGTTGAACATGACATTATCACCACACCAGGGGATAAGGTCAAGTTGAAGCCTTATAGAATTCCAGAAGCCCGGCGAGAGGCAATTCGCCAGGAAGTAAAACAAATGCTTGAGATGGGGGTGATAGAAGAGTCAAATAGTGATTGGTCCATTCCCATTGTCTTAGTGCCCAAACCAGATGGAAGTTGGCGGTTTTGTAATGACTTTTGCCGCCTGAATAAAATCACTAAGTTTGACACCTATCCTATGCCCCGCATAGATGAACTGATTGATCGCCTAGGCACTGCCCGGTACATGACGCTGTTAGACCTGACCAAGGGTTATTGGCAAATTCCTCTCTCGGAGTCGGCCAGCGAAAAAACAGCATTTGTAACTCCAGACGGATCTTTCCAATATCGGAGGGTGCCTTTTGGGTTACAGAATGCTCCCGCCACATTTCAACGCACCATGGATAAGACCCTTCGGCCTCATCGAGCCTATGCTGCTGCATACCTCCATGACGTTGTCATCCACAGTGAGGATTGGGAATCACACTTGCCAAAAGTTCAGGCTGTGTTGGATTCCATCTGGAAAGCCGGGTTTACAGCCAATCCAAAAACATGTACCCTTGGGCTAGAAGAGGCAAAGTATCTGGGGTATACCATTGGAAGAGGTCTAATCAAGCCCCAAATAAACAAAGTTGAGGCTATTCAGGATTGGCCACGTCCCACCAACAAGAAACAGGTTTGTGCATTTTTGGGGATTGCGGGCTATTATCGCCGCTTTATCCCCCATTTTGCCTCACAGGCTGCTCCCCTGACCAATTTGACCAAAGGGAAGGAGTCTGTAATGACCAAATGGACTCCTGAGCAGAAACAGCTTTTCAGGCTTTAAAACAGGCCTTATGTAGTCAGACAGTTTTAAATTTGTCTGATTTTTCATGACTGATTTTTCACCTCAGCAGAAAGTTGAAGGACCATGAGGAGAATTATGCCACCATTGAGAAAGAATGTTTGACGGTGAAATGGGCTTTGGATTCTCTCCGGTACTACCTCGTGGGTAAACAGTTTGAACTGGTGACGGATCATGCCCCATTGAAGTGGATGGCACAGAACAAAGAGACCAATAGGAGAATAAATAGGTGGTTCCTGGCCCTCCAGGAATTTAGTTTTGTGGTAACGCATCGCCCCGGTGCTAAAATGGGGAATGCAGATGGGTTGTCCCGAGTGCATGCCTGCCTGGCAACCTGTGTCCCAACCCTAGGGTTGAAAAAAGAGGGGGGGTATGTGACAGAAAGTCAGGTAAATCTGTGGGTTTTGTCACAGACGGGACATACATTTCTGCCTTGTTTAGACAATACACCAATTGTTATTAGGCGTCGGCTGCAGAAATAGCCAGAAAAGGTTTAAGGGCGTTGGAAAACTTCAGCTGTTCAGAATGAGGCAATTAAGGCCTCTATAAGTAATCCAGAGGATTACCACTGATTTGCTGCATCCTGAGGCTTTGTGAGCAAGGAGAGCAGTGTGCTGAAAGTCTTCTGAGGAGGTGAGATGGTGATTGATTTTTCTGTGTGATAAAAATCAAAAGACTATTGTTTTTCTGCTGTATGACCAGCAGTGTCTGCCCAGCACTAGGCTGTGCCAGACTCCATAGGTTCCTGTGTGGTGAAGATAGACGCCCCAAGTGGCCAAGGTTTATTTTATGTTTGATTTTGTTTATGCTGTTTGGATGCTTGCACTTGTTTCCAGCAAGATGGAAGAATAAACCAAAATCTTTGTTTTCAACCGTCTTCGACTGCCTGTCTGTATAAATTCAGTGTGTAGTGAACCCATCCAAGGGGTCACACACCCCGCTACAGAGCTAACCCCTTACAATACATATATATGTGTGGGTGTATACAAGTATTATTATCCTTAAAATAAGTCATTATAGAGTTAAACAACCCTTCAGGGGTGATAAGTGAAGACAGCTGTTACTCACTCCTTTTGGCCCCCTTCATCGAGTGAAGTAAGATGGCCCCCGTGAGTCTGAGTGAAGGACATTGTGCCAAGAATAAACGTCACAAGAAGGAAACCTTATATGGACTGACGAATCAGATGTGTTCATATGAATGATGTCATTCTGTCTATAAAGCTGTGGTAACAATAAAGGTTCCTCCTCTTTACGGCTGGACACAGAAAGAAGCAGACTGTACCTCTCTTTCTGCATGCTTTCATAATTTGGGTCAGAGGCAGAATGATTATGCCCTGGAGTTGTGCCAGGGGCCTATCCTTACCAGGCCTGGGCTGGGCTGGGCGAAGGGGCTAAACGCAGGTGCTAGCAGGTATCTGGGCTACTCCCGCTAACAATGCGTTTTTGGGAACCCTAAACTGCAGGCGACGCTAGTATAGATCTGATCAGATCAGGTATCGATCCGTTCAGATACTATACCACTAAGGGAGGCGTATGGTGCGTGCGTGGGTGTTAGCGCTACTGGCACTAATATGATGCTGCCTGGGGCCGACGCATACCCTATCTGGCACTAAAACCAAACTTTGATCACCCGCCGGGCGATCAGGGGGTTAAACCTTTATTGGGAAATATATGGCGGGTGCCTTGATGCTATAAAAAATAAACTATGTAAACTGTGTCACCCGGTACACACGGTCGTTTTTAGTGATGAAAAAAACCCCGTCATTTTTAAAAAACGTCATTTAAAATGACCGTGTGTGGGGAAAACGTTGTTTTATGTCTTCTGAAAAACGACAAAAAAAAATTCGAACATGCTTCAATTTTTTAAAAACGTAGTTTTTTGTGTCATAAAAAATTATCGTGTGTGGGCTAAAACGACGTTTAAAACAACGTTTTTAAACCCGCGCATGCTCAGAAGCAAGTTATGACGCGAGCTTGAATGGAACAGAGTGCCGCCGTACGTGCTGAACGTAACCGCGCTTTGCTAGAGAATTTTGAAAAAACGATGGTGTGTAGGCAACGTCGTTTTTTAAAATGAAGTTTGATGAGAAAAAACAACGTTTTTTTACAAGACCGTGTGTACGCGGCATTACACTTATTTTAGTCACTAATGACACTAGTACAGCGATCAAAAAAAAATCTGATTGCTGTACTGGGTGACACAGTGACAGGCAGTGAAGGGGTTAATTGGGGGGGGGGTGATCGGGGGGTGAATTGTATACCTATGTGACCTGGTGTCAGTGTAGTGTTGTGCAACTCACGTTTAGATGTTCTCTCCCTCTCGGTTTGGAACGAAAAGACCGACACGAGGGAGAGAACATCACTTTCCCTGTCAATGTTTACACTTACAGAGACAGGGGAAGAAAACCATTGGCTAGGAGTGATCACCAGATCCAGGCCAGATTTCATTGGCCTGGACCTGGTGATTGATCAGTTCTAAAACGAATCTGATCATCGGGAATGGCGGGGGTCGCGGGTGCCCCCTCGCCGTTCACGCGCGTGACGTATATCTACGTGATCTCGCGCAGGGGAGCCGACCTGCCGCCGTATAACTTTGGCGGCTAGTCGGCAACTAGTTAAGGACACCACCACTCGCTTTTCTCATTTATGGGCTGGTTTTGCCCACTTTTATTTAAAAGAAAGTTCAAAACAAACACAATATATTCCCTTGCAGGGGTATTCAGCATTTCAGTCCTGCTACCAAAATAAATGATATTCAGCCCTCCTGGCTTATAAACACAGCTCTCTTGCTCAGGCCTTATGCTTTAGGGCCTTGGTCTGTCACCCATAGACTGGATGCTCAGCACCTCCCATAGTTGCCAACATTTGAAAAAAATTTCCAGGGACACTTTGCAGCACAGCTATTAATTAATTACCACACTCACTTCCCCGAAGCTCCACCCACTCCGCATAATCGTCGCCTACTTATCAGATTATAGGGTCTACTCAATAAAGAGAATTACAGGCAGGCACACACACCATACATTATATCTGTGCTCCATTAAGCTTTAATGGTTATGATGCTTAAAGTGATAGTTTAACGTATTTATCTTTTACAGAGAAAGCATAGATGGCGTTATTCTGCATTGCGCTGTATAATGTACTATTGCTGGGATTTGTAGTCCTCTATAGCTGGTGGTATTCTCCATTACGCTGTATAATGATTATACTGCGCAATGCAGATTACCACTGACCAGTTATAGAGGAACTACAAATCCCAGCAATAATACATTATACAGCACAATGGAGAATACCAGCAGCAGCTAGAGAGGAACAACAAATCCCAGCAATACATTATATAAAATGCAATGCAGAATACCAGCAGTTACAGAGGACTACAAATCCCAGCAATAATACATTATACAGGTTGCTTAATATATTATTGCAGGGATTTGGTGTTTATTTTTAAACAGGAAACTTTAAAACAGGTCCCCCTTACCTGTTTCTGAACCCTTGTAAGTCACGGCGGCGGCTCTGCGGGGGCGTGTGTCTGGCCTGTGTGGTGAGCGCGGCGTGGTCTGGGCTCGTCCTTCAGATGTCGCCTGCAGCGGCAGCCCACACACACTGCTGCCCCCCAGGACAAACCACCCCCCCTCCATTGGTACAGACCCCCCTCAGGACAAACCACCCCCCTTCATTAGTAGAAACCCCCCCAGACAAACCACCCACCCTGCATTAGTACAGACTCCCCCCCCCTCCATTAGTACAGACCCCCCCCCCTCCATTAGTACAGACTCCGCCCCCTCCATTAGTACAGACTCCGCCCCCTCCATTAGTATAGACTCATCCCCCCATCCGTACAGACTCTCTCCCCCCCCCCCCCTTCATTAGTATAGACTTCCTTCATTAGCAAAATAATATAAATGTCACCGGCGCAAGAGAGAGTTGATATTCACGATCTGCTGCAGTACTATATGCACCTCCAAAAGGAAGTGAAAAAGTATGTACCAAAAAATTTTCTGCGCTGATTTACTCAAAAAACATTTTTAAACATACTGTAAAATATATTAAATTCGATTAAATCCGGTGAAAGTGTTGGAACAATGTGAACAGTGTGCAAATATATCCTTAATAAATATTAGGTTACGTGCAAAATAAGCATAAGAAAAATGTGGAAATATGCCCTATTCTTAAATTATGTACAAAAAATGTGCAAAATAATATATATATCTATATATATAAATATGTGTAAAATCACCCTCTTCAAATGCTGGGATGCAACCACCAAAATACAAAAATATGAAAATATAATGGCAAATATTAACATGCAATGTGCAATAAACCCTTATAAAGTTTCCTTTATAAGGGTTTATTGCACATTGCATGTTAATATTTACCATCATATTTTCATATTTTTGTATTTTGGTGGTTGCATCCCAGCATTTGAAGAGGGTGATTTTACACATATTTATGATATATATATTATTTTGCACATTTGTTGTACATAATTTAGGAATAGGGCAACACTTTCACCGGATTTAATCGAATTTATTATATTTTTCAGTATGTTTAAAAATATTTTTTGAGTAAATCGGCGCACTACCGCAGTAAACATTTTTGGTGCATTCCTTCATTAGGAGACAATGACATCCCCCCCTCGCTCTCCTACAGAGCGAGTGCGACAACCCCACCTGGGCGGCAGCTGGAGACGAGAGCCTGAGAGGAATGTGTGGAGCCGCCGCCGCGCCGCCCGGGTGGAGAAGAATATTGTGACACGGCGTCGCGTCGGTGACTGGCTGGCGGTGAGAGCGGCTCTCACAGTGACAGGCTTAGAAAGACTCATACGCCGACAAGGAGAGGAGGAGGAGGGAGGGCAGCAGTGAGCACTCTGGCGCTTGAGCGCCCTCACTTCTGTGGCGCCTGGTGAACTGCACCCTGCGCAAACCCTCGGATCTGCTCTGAGTTTCCGCCCTCTTCCCCTGGTCGGCGCTGGCGCCGTAAGGCAAGTGTCGGCCCTGCTGAGACCCAGAAGCCGCACCTGCCTTCCCCACTAGCCGGGACAAGTCCCGGCAGGCTAAATTAGCCGGGACTAGGTCCTATTTGACGGGACTGTCCCTTTAAAAACGGGACAGTTGGCAAGTATGACCTCCCTGCATACAGCAAGTAGCCTCGTGCTGCACTGGCTCCCACCTCTCTCTCCTAGGTGAAGCCCTCCTGACTCATATGCCCAGACCTCCTGTCTGCAGGGTGGAGTCGTGTCTAACTGGGAGCCTAGAGCCCTTGTCTGGTCATTACTTAAAGCCCATAACACAGTTGGTTTATTAGTGAACTGGCTGTTTACTAGACCTAAACCCAGGCAGTTTACAGACCTGCTACATATCCTCCCCCCGGTTTTGACCCCAAAGGTACCTGTACGTGCCTCACCCCCCCCCCTTCCCCAGTGCCTGCGGTGGTCCGCTTTGCTTCAGGAGCGATCCGTGATGAGGGGACGGCCATTGATTTCTGGCCACCCCCTCACGATCGCTCCTAGCAAATCCGATGCTTCCCCTGCCTGTGAACAGTAAACACAGGCAGGAGGAAGTGATGTCATCTCTCCTCGAGGCGGTCTTTTTGACCGGAGCTCGAGGAGAGAAGACATCCAAGTAAGTGCACCAACACTACACTGACACGTAGGCACACTTTCCACCCCCCAGTCACCCCCTGATAACCCCCTGCACCTTCAGTCACAGTGTCACTGATTGCAGTGGTCATTTATTTACTGATCACTGCATTTAGTGTCATTTGTGACTGTAAAAAGTGTCAGGGCAGTTAGCTTTAGGCCCCTTTAGGTCCAGGGTAGCCCCCTAACCACCCCTAATAAAGGTTTAGCCCCTTGATCGTCCCCAGATAACCCTTTCACCCCCTATCGCCAGTGTCACTAAGTGATCGTTTTTCTGATAGCCGTTTTAGTGTCGCTGGTGCCGCTAGGTAGCAAGTTATTTTTGTAGGTTTACCGCCAGGTTTTTATAGCATCAGGTACCCCCATATATTGCCTAATAAAGGTTTTAACCTCCTGATTTCCCCTAGTTAACCCTTTCACCAGTGATCACCGTACAAGTGTTACGGGTGACGCTGGTTGGTTAGTTTGCTGTTTATAGCATCAGGGTACCTGCCGCATATAACCCAATAAAGGTTTAACCCCCTGATCGCCCGGCAGGTGATATCAATTAGGTTTAGTGTCAGATAGGGTCTGCGTCGCCCCAGGCAACGTCAGGTTAGTGCCAGTAGCGCTAACACCCACGCACCAAGCATACACCTCCCTTAGTGGTATATAGCTAGATTCAAGTATATTTGCTTAACTTTGCGGCGGCGTAGCTTAAGGAATTTAAGCTTCGCCGCCGTAAGTTAGCGAGGCAAGTACATGATTCACAATGTACTTACCTGCTAAGTTACGGCGGCGTAGCCTAAATCGGCGGGCGTAAGGGCGCCTAATTCAAATGTGTTTGAGGGGGGCGTGTTGTATGTTAATGGGGCTTGACCTTACGTTTTTTATGTTTTTTGCGAACTGCGCATGCACCGGGCGCCTACATTTCCCAGTGTGCATTGCGGCTAAGTACGCCGCACGGGCTTATTGATTTCAATGTGACCGTTAACGACGTAAATCCCGATTCACGGACGACTTACGCAAACAACGTAAAAAAATCGAATTTTGACGCGGGAACGGCGGCCATACTTGACATTACTATTCCAATAGGGCCTAGCTGTAACTTTACGCAGCCTATCTCTTACGTAAACGGCGTAAAAGTACTGTGTCGGCCAGGCGTACGTTCGTGAATCGGCGTATCTACTCATTTACATATTCTACGCTGACCGCAATGGAAGCGCCACCTAGCGGCCATCCGAAATATTGCAATCCAAGATAGGACGGCGCAAGCCGTCGTATCTTAGATATGTTTAAGCGTATCTCTGTTTGAGCATACGCTTAAACATAAGTCGGCGTAGATTCTGAGTTAGGTCGGCTTATCTAACTATTGAATCTACCTAATAGTTTCTGAACAGATCAATATCTGATCAGATCTATACTAGCATCCCCAGCCGTTTAGGGTTCCCAAAAATGCATTGTTAGCGCGATCAGCCCTAATACCTGCTAGCACCTGTGTTTTGCCCCTCCGCCCAGCCCAGCCCAGCACACCCAAGTTCAGTATCGATCGATCACTGTCACTTACAAAACACTAAACACATAACTGCAGCGTTTGCAGAGTCAGGCCTGATCCCTGCGATCGCTAACAGTTTTTTTGGTAGCGTTTCACTCAGTCGCTGACAGTCAGGTGCTTTTTAACCTGTGAATCGGACTAGTTGTACCAGTAAATTTAGAGCCAAAATGGCAAATCGAAGGTACACTAGTGAAGAGGCCTACACGTTTCTGAGCATGACAGATAATGAGGAGGAGGTCACTCATCTGTCAGATTCAGGCTCAGAATATGATCCTGTAGATGACAGTGCCTGTATGACAGATAGCTCTGGTGACGAAGGTGAGGTCCCTGCTAAGGTCAGGCGTACCCGACCCCATTCTGCTGTTGTTGAGGTGCAAGAACCGCAGGGCTCTCGTACAGAGCAGAGAAGTACTAGTGCCGCTCGTCCTTCTGGTGAACTGCAAGCACCAGCGGCCTAGTACACCCTGGTCGTGCATTCAGCACTGTAGTAACACTTGGTGAAGTGGCGAGTCCCATAAGTGCAGTTCAAGCTGGTGAGGTGGCAAGCACAAGTAGTGTCCCGCTGCCACCAAGAAGAAGACAAAGGCAGGCCCGTCGTGCCCATAGTGTCCTTCCTGCAGAATTCCCCAATCCTTCTGCAGAACCCGTACTTCCCCCATTTACTGGCCAACCTGGTATTCAAGTGGAAACAGCTGATTTTCCGCCACTTGATTTTTATTCGCTGTTTTTCACTGAAGATCTCCTTCCCTTGCCAGAGATTGGAAACCAATTACGTTTTCCGAATTTAAAACCTTTCTGGGCCTTTCCCTCAACATGGGCATACATAAATTGACGAAGTTGCGGATGTATTGGTCCAAACGCCCAATTCATCAAATGCCCGTGTTCTCTGCCTCCATGGCCAGGGCACGATATGAGCAGATCTTGCGGTTCATGCATTTCAGCGACAATGAACTTTGTCATCCTCGTGGAGACCCTGGATACGATCGGCTCTACAAATTTGGCCCCTCATAAACCACTTCAATGAACATTTTGAAGCCTTGTTTCCTCCCCATCAAGTTGTCTGCGTTTATGAGTCCCTGATTACATTTTCTGGCTGCATGTCTTTCAAACAGTACCTTCCCAGCAAGCGTGCCAGATACGGTGTCAAGCTATATAAGTTCTGTGACAGGGCAACAGGCTGTACATGGAGCTTTACCGTTTATGAGGGAAAATATAGTCACGTAGCCGGAGAACTGCCCAGATTACATAGGGAGTGCTGGCAAGATTGTGTGGGACATGGTGTCACCCTTATTCGGAAAGGGGTACCACTTGTATGTGGACAATTATTACACGAGCGTGCCACTTTTTAGTCACTTGTTTGATCATCAGATTGGCGCATGTGGCACCGTGTGGTCTAATCGCCGGGGCTTTCCCCAGCGTCTTGTAGATTCCTGTCTTAGGCTGGGGGAGAGAGCCTGCTTGAAGTGTAATAATTTGCTCGCTGTGAAGTGGAGGCATAAAAGGAATGTTTTTGTTCTTTCCTCCTTTCATGCAGACACGACAGTCCTAATTTGTATGTTGACTGGTGTTGTGGAGAAACCCCTCTGTGTCCATGAATATAACCAAAATATGGGAGAAGTGGACCTCAACGACCAGTTGTTGGCGCTGTACCTAGTTGCCCGTAAAGGCCAGACGCTGGTACAAAAAAGTGTCAGTTTACTTATTTCAATTTGCTTTGCTGAACGCTCATGTGCTATACAGAGCTTCAGGACAGACTTTATCCTTCCTTGTGTAGCGGGGGCAATTTTTGCTATTAAGAATGCTCAGATCTGAAGTGGTAGAGTTGATAGTCTTATAATGTAAATAAGCGTCTGATGCCATCTACTGGCGAAGAAATGGAACGGCGTGTTCAAGGTTTGTTTTTTTCAGAACATCCAGAAGGGATATGAATAATTACCCAGGAACACTTAGGGCTGCAAGGCATGCTGGGAAGATATAAAAGACCTTGTGTGGCCATTTTTAGCTCTCTCGGCCTCGGGACCCACATCCTGGAGGAACCCTTTCACAGTGTGTTTGGTGGAGTTCTGGCCTACCTCGTGCGGAAGCAAGCCATCGGTATCCAGGCAAGTGTTGGAGGGTTCCCGATCGTCTCTGAAAGTGGGAACTGGACAACCAGACGAGTGCAGAGACCAGGTGGAGGCCGTGTGTGGTGAGAGCATCCAGTCATCTGGGCCTCGTGTGGTGAGAGGGCTCGGGCCCAAAGCTTTGTACTGTTTACACACACACACACTTAGACTGCCGGGGAGTGCTGCTGGGACCGTTAGTTCCACGCTGCCAGTGTGTTTCCCTAAGCCACATGTGCCAGGACCTGAAAGCCTTAATCAACTGCTTGATGGCCGGCCATTGAATATTGTGTATTAACCAGGAAAGAGTGCGCAGTCACCCTCCACGTTTAATCCGCAGTCCCTGTTTGCATCAAACTACTATTAAAATACCTGTGGATTACAAATTGAGTTCACATTGCTAGCGAAGAAAGAAGATCAAGGACTAATACTACTACATTTTATTGGCAAGGCCTTGCAGCGCTGTTACTGTTAGACAGATACTGTCATAGGGAAGTTACTGAGTGATTACCCGTTACGGTTGTGTTTTATTCTGTTGGGTGTTGCGTGGCGCATACTGTGTGGTTGTGTACTGGAAGTGGGAAGGCGCGCAGCTTGAAGTAAGGCCTGCGCGCTAGTCCCACTTGGAGACACCAAAATACCTGCGGCCGTAGGGGGGGTGTAAAGAAATTGTTGCGCACAGCCTTTCGCAATACTGTATGTGCACCACTTATGTTCCGATTGTGTATTACAACAACTGTTTAGTAAAGTCAATGATTATTTAAGTTTAACTTGTGTCTAAACGGTTCCTTTGTCGCTCATAAACTATTGTGTCAGTTTGCACCACAGCTGTGACCAGGGGAGTGAGACCCAGAATACTGGGGGGGGGGTAATAAAGCAGAGTGCAGGCCCAAAACAATTAGCCGCTCCTTCGGGGGTAAGCGCTACACGTGGGGGCTCGTCCGGGATCCTGTACCTCTGCAAATAAAACCCATCCCTGGTATCAGCATGGATCCTATTACAGTGGCTCGGTGGTGTGGAACTGAAGGCGCCCGTTCCGAAGCGAGCGTAGCCATCGCCCTCCCGGGAGAAACCTGGGATAGTGAGCAGATCAAAAAGGTTGTGAAGGCACTGTCCCCAAATAGAAAGGCCTGGGTGATCGCCATCAGACCAGACTGTGAAACCTCCCACACCTATGCCCTATTGGAGTGGAGGACGGAAGTTCCGGAGAACTTCAGGGGTCCGAGTGTACAGCTAGCTGGAGGAACCAAGTTATACCTGACACATCCAGAAGGGTCTGGTCAGAGCACTGCCAACTCTAGCCTTGTAAAGCCAACGGCGCTGGGATTTGATCAGAAAACAACCCCAGCCCATACCAGTTCAAGACCCCCTCAAGGGAAGGTAAAACCTGTATATGGAAAGTACAGGGGAGGTTCTCAGTCAGAGCAGCAGCTATCTGACCTGAAACGGCAGTGCCGCACCATACAGGAAAGGTTCAAGGAGGCCTCTGGTGTGATCGCAGGACACATTGAAGAGCTAAGTGTCTCGTGCAAAGATTCAAATAACAGTAAGCTAAGCTCGAGGTCTGCCTCAGTTCCCTCGAGACGTACCAAAAATCGCCTACCTGAAGTGACGATCCGGAAGGATTTTAAAATCGAAGGACGGATAGGGGAAAAAGACCAAGGGGGAAGCCTGTCCTATACAAATCTCTTACATCAGGTGGAGCTGGGACTTCAGAAGGGCTATCATGAATCTGAGATCACAGAGGCCGTAGTCAACGCCATTAGCCCGGATCTGAGCATCAGAAGGATGTTGGAGATGAAGAATGGGTTAACTCTGACACAGCTCAGGAGGATATTAAAAAGTTACTATAAGGAGGAAGATGCTGCGGAATTGTATCATCAACTAATAAATATGGCACAAGACACCCAGGAGACCCCGCAGAATTTCCTGTTCAGGGCCATCGCTCTGAAGGATCGCTTGTTGTCCGCCTCCCGAGAAGAAGACTCGGATGGACATCTTGGGCCAGAAGTCATCCAGAAGAAGTTCTTGAGGTCTGTGGCTACAGGACTGAGGAGTGACTATGTTAAATTCCAGTTGCGACAGTGCCTGGATGATCCTTCCACCTCAGATGAGGTGCTCATTGAAGAGACCAATGAGGCGGCCCGGATGGAAACAGAGGGAGAGAAGAAGCAAGGGAAAGCTCAGTCCGGTATCACCGCAAGGATCAGATGGCATAACGCTGATGTCTCACAGAGCTCCCCGGAGACTAGTGTTTTGACAGCAACCGCTGATGATATGCCCCGTTCTGAACTAGGAAAGCTATTTCAAGTGCAGAAGGAAATACTGGAGATGATGACTTTGTTGACCGCTAGGCCAGAGGGCCCACAGAGGCAGAAGGCCCCACCGGACCCCGCAGTCACTCAAATTGAGAGACCGGTGAGGTCAAAGACCTGTTTCAACTGTGGAGGAGTGGGGCATTACCGCCAAGTGTGTCCAAGCCCGCCGAAGACAGAAGCAAGGGCCCAGAAGCCGGCGGAAAACTCCAGAGGGCCCCAGTGAAGGAGTCAGCTGGGCGCCCGGTCACAATAGTAAACTCCAAACAACCATACGCCGTCCCGGTCCCTAGTGACCCCCGGGGGTCGAAGTTGGAAAAACACCCCCGGAAGAAGGGTGTAAGGGTACGAACCACCAAACAGACTAACCTTGCCACCCCACGTGGATTCCCCCCTGAATTAGTGGGGCCCTCTCCCATTGTCCCTATCCAAGTGGAAGGAATCTATACCAAAGCCCTGCTGGATACTGGAGCTCAAGTAACTCTCCTTTACAGGGACTTCTATGAGAAGCACCTCAGGCACCTGCCTCTCCAGAAGCTGGAGGAACTGGAGATATGGGGTCTAGGAACTCAGAATTTCCCATCTGACGGTTTCCTGCCTATTAAGCTCACCTTCGACCCAAGCGTGGCCGGGGAGGCTGAAGTCTTCGATGCTCTGGCAGTAGTATGCCCCCGCCCACCAGGGGCGGACAAGAGTTCCATCATTATTGGGACCAACACCAACCTAGTCCGGAGACTCTTGACACCAATTATGCAGAAGCAGGACACTTCAGCCATAAAAATACACCCCATACTGACCCAGGTGTATCAGAACTTACTGCATGAGCAGGGGGCCCCAGCCGAAGGAGTGGGAAGAGTCTGGCGTTTGGATAGACGAGAAAAGGTGATACAGCCTGGTGAGGTGGTCTGCCTGCGAGCTTCTGTCAAGCTCACTTGGGAACAACCAGGACCTTTCATCGTCCTTGAGACGGACAGAAAACAGGGGAACAACGAGTTGGAGATAGTCCCCGAATTGCTACCAACTAAATTACTGAAGAGAAAAAGAGGGAAAGTCTCCGTCAGCGTCCGGAACACCACAACATCCCCAGTGAAGATGCCGGCTAGAGTGTTGTTAGGGGAAGTGCAGCCAGCAACCCCAGTTCCTCCGTATGAAATGCTGAAAGAACAAGGAGAGGAGATCCCTCTGGGAGAATTCTTCCCAAAAAACACCCCCCTGTCACCCGAATGGATGGAGAGAGCAAAGACCCAGCTACTAAAATGGAGGATGGCTTTCTCAAAAAACGAGTTCGATGTGGGGCTGGCCAAAAGTGCTGAACACAAGATCCGGCTGGAAGAGGACAAACCTTTCCGGGAAAGGGTCAGGCGGATTCCACTGGGAGACCTGGAAGATTTGCGAGAGCAACTGGCTGAGCTGAAGAGAACAGGCATCATCCGGGAGTCTCGGAGCCCCTATGCCTCCCCGATAGTGGTAGTGAGAAAGAAGAATGGGTCGTTACGGCTGTGCATTGACTACAGGACACTGAATCGGAGGACCATTCCCGACCAATACACCACCCCCAGAATAGAAGATGCCTTACAGAGCTTGTCGGGGGCGAAGTGGTTCAGTGTGCTGGACCTGAAGAGTGGGTACTACCAGATTCCCATGCATCCTGAAGATAGGGAGAAGACAGCTTTCATTACCCCGGTGGGGTTTTTTGAATTTAACCGCATGCCACAAGGCTTGTCGGGGGCCCCGGCCACCTTCCAGAGGTTGATGGAGAAGACTGTAGGTGATATGAATTTAATTGAAGTGCTGGTATACCTGGATGATGTGATAGTGTTCGGCAGAACACTGGAAGAGCACGAAGAGCGCCTGGAGAAAGTCTTGAGTAGACTCCATGAAGAGGGCCTGAAGCTTTCGATGGAAAAGTGCAAATTTTACCAGTCATCAGTGAGTTATCTGGGTCACATAGTGTCCGCGGAAGGAGTGGCCACGGACCCGCAGAAGCTGGATGCTGTCACCTCATGGCCCCGGCCAACAAATGTGACTGAACTCAGGTCTTTTCTGGGATTCTGCTCCTACTATCGCAGATTTGTTGAAGGGTTCGCCAAGATAGCTCACCCACTCACTGAACTATTAAAGAACCAAGAGGGGGCTGGGTCGGACCCTGATGGACCTGGGAAGCCTAAGGAGGGTCCCAGGAAGAAGAAAGAGTCGATTGAAGACCAATGGACCACTCAGTGTGAAGAGGCCTTTGTACAGTTGAAGCGGAGCCTCACTACTGCCCCGGTTTTGGCCTACGCAGACCCTGCCAGGCCTTATGAACTGCATGTGGACGCCAGTCGAGATGGACTGGGTGGAGTACTCTACCAGGAGTACGACCCATTGCCTATGTGAGCCGAAGTTTGACACCCGCTGAAAGGAATTACCCAACTCACAAACTTGAGTTCCTGGCTTTGAAGTGGGCAGTAGTGGACAAACTGAGAGACTACCTATATGGCGCAGAATTTGTGATCAAGACAGATAACAATCCTCTCACCTACCTACTCACCACAGCAAAATTAGATGCTACAGGGCATAGGTGGCTGGCTGCACTCTCTGGATTCACCTTCAGTCTAAAATACCGTCCAGGGGTCGGAAATCGGGACGCTGATGCATTATCCAGAAGGCCCCACTACGATTGGAACTCGCCGGAAGGTTGGACCCAACTTACCCCTGAAGGTGTGAGGGCTCTTTGTGAAGGAGCAGAACAACCAGCGAAGGGTGGAGCCAGGGCTGAGGAGGTAGGAGTGTCCGCTGTGGGAGTGCCTAGGGGCTACTGTAATGTCACTCAAGTGGTGGATGAGGGTTTGCCTAAACTGTCCAGGAAGGACCTCCGAAGAGATCAGCAAGAAGATCCCCTCTGTAGCCTTGTGTCGGAGGCCTTGGAGACTCAACATTCTGATCTACTCCTACTTGGGATCGGAAAGGACCCTTCAATTAGTGAGAGACAGGTTTTACTGGCCATACATGCGATCTGAAGTGGAGAATTACTGTCGCTCTTGTCTCAGGTGCATACAAAGGAAGTCTTTACCTCAGAGAGCCGCCCCAATGGGCCATATGGAAAGCCACGGACCCATGGATCTAGTATGTATAGACTTCTTGTGTGTGGAATCCGATCTCAGTGGGCAAGGAAATATTTTGGTAGTCACGGACCATTTCACCAGATATGCTCAGGCCTTTCCAGCCAGGGATCAACAAGCGCCTACTGTGGCAAAGATCTTGGTGGAGAAATTCTTCATCCATTACGGCCTGCCTCAGCGGATCCATTCAGATCAAGGAAGGGATTTTGAGAGCACCCTCATTAGGCAGCTACTGGACTTGCTGGATATAAAAAAATCTAGGACTACCCCCTATCACCCACAAGGGGATCCACAACCCGAAAGATTCAATAGAACTCTCCTCAACATGTTAGGAACACTGGCCTCGGAGCAGAAACAACAGTGGAGTAAACACATTGCTGCCATGGTACATGCTTATAACAGCACCATGAGTGATGCCACAGGATATTCACCCTATCGCCTAATGTTTGGTCGGGAAGCTCGTTTGCCGGTGGATCTGGCGTTTGGTACTTCTTTAGACCACACTTCGGAGGCCTCTCATCGAGGATATGTGGGCAGATTACGGAAGAGTTTGAAGGCCGCATATGAGAAAGTTCGGGCCACCTCAGATGCGAGGGGACGCAGGAATAAGAGGAACTTTGACCTCAGAGTGCGGATCCAAGACCTGCAACCTGGAGACCGAGTGCTATTGAGAAATCTGGGTGTACCAGGAAAACACAAGTTGGCTGATCGCTGGAAGTCACAGCCATTCATCATATGCAGGCGCCTCCCGGGATTACCGGTATACGAAATCAGACCAGAAGGGAGTACTGGACCACTGAAGGTATGGCATCGGAATCACCTTCTGCCCTTAACAGAAGCAGTCAGGAAAACTCCACGACGGGAACTATCGCCTATGGCTGAGCCTCGACCTGTAACTAGGTCTCAGTCAGGATCCCTGGCCACAGAAGGTAGTGAGAAAGAGGATGGGATGGAGATAAGCTGGTTGTGGTCGCCTGAGATGCCGGAAACTGATACTAATTGCTTACCTCATGAGCAGGAGACAGACACTGTGACTTTGAGACCTGAGGCCCCGGAATTTGTGCCGCAAAGTGGGCATTCTGAGGATCACTCACCCGCTGACACTGAGGTGCAAGAGTGTGAGGCAGAAGAAGAGACAGCGCCTACTCCTAAAAGACAAAGAGTCAAGAGGGAAGTTCATGCGCCTAAGAAACTGACGTATGATATTCTGGGCGAATGTTCTGAACAGGCCTGGCTTGCCCCCAAAAGAATTCCTGATATGCCTGGTCTCCTTACTGTAAACCTAGAAGGAGAGAACCCCAACTCACCCCTGGACACATCTGTACCAGACACTGCGGTGTCACCTGAGAGTGCACAGAACAGCCTCCCATCTTATGAAAAGTGGTGGGAGGCTCCTCTGTCTGTATTGAGCAGCCGCATAGAGGCAAAAATGTGCAGTAGAGTTAAAAATGTCTTTGGGGACCAAAGATTCAAAGTGGGGGGAGTATGTAGCGGGGGCAATTTTTGCTATTAGGAATGCTCAGATCTGAAGTGGTAGAGTTGATAGTCTTATAATGTAAATAAGCGTCTGATGCCATCTACTGGCAAAGAAATGGAACGGCGTGTTCAAGGTTTGTTTTTTTCAGAACATCCAGAAGGGATATAAATAATTACCCAGTAACACTCAGGGCTGCAAGGCATGCTGGGAAGATATAAAAGACCTTGTGTGGCCATTTTTAGCTCTCTCGGCCTCGGGACCCACATCCTGGAGGAACCCTTTCACAGTGTGTTTGGTGGAGTTCTGGCCTACCTCGTGCGGAAGCAAGCCATCGGTATCCAGGCAAGTGTTGGAGGGTTCCCGATCGTCTCTGAAAGTGGGAACTGGACAACCAGACGAGTGCAGAGACCAGGTGGAGGCCGTGTGTGGTGAGAGCATCCAGTCATCTGGGCCTCGTGTGGTGAGAGGGCTCGGGCCCAAAGCTTTGTACTGTTTACACACACACACACTTAGACTGCCGGGGAGTGCTGCTGGGACCGTTAGTTCCACGCTGCCAGTGTGTTTCCCTAAGCCACATGTGCCAGGACCTGAAAGCCTTAATCAACTGCTTGATGGCCGGCCATTGAATATTGTGTATTAACCAGGAAAGAGTGCGCAGTCACCCTCCACGTTTAATCCGCAGTCCCTGTTTGCATCAAACTACTATTAAAATACCTGTGGATTACAAATTGAGTTCACATTGCTAGCGAAGAAAGAAGATCAAGGACTAATACTACTACATTTTATTGGCAAGGCCTTGCAGCGCTGTTACTGTTAGACAGATACTGTCATAGGGAAGTTACTGAGTGATTACCCGTTACGGTTGTGTTTTATTCTGTTGGGTGTTGCGTGGCGCATACTGTGTGGTTGTGTACTGGAAGTGGGAAGGCGCGCAGCTTGAAGTAAGGCCTGCGCGCTAGTCCCACTTGGAGACACCAAAATACCTGCGGCCGTAGGGGGGGTGTAAAGAAATTGTTGCGCACAGCCTTTCGCAATACTGTATGTGCACCACTTATGTTCCGATTGTGTATTACAACAACTGTTTAGTAAAGTCAATGATTATTTAAGTTTAACTTGTGTCTAAACGGTTCCTTTGTCGCTCATAAACTATTGTGTCAGTTTGCACCACAGCTGTGACCAGGGGAGTGAGACCCAGAATACTGGGGGGGGGGTAATAAAGCAGAGTGCAGGCCCAAAACAATTAGCCGCTCCTTCGGGGGTAAGCGATACACTTGAAATCCAGGAAGAGATTGTCACAGCCCTTCTGTATCCATGCGGTGCTGCACCTCACCATTCCCAACCAAATGCAGTAACCCGGCTGCATGAGAGGCATTTTCCGTATGTCCTTGAGAGTATCCCTACCCAACGAGCCCCCCAAAGAAGATGTCATGTCTGTAGCAAGTGCAGATATAGGCGTGACCCCCGTTATTATTGTCCACGCTGTCCTGACAATCCTGGTCTTTGCATTAGTGAATGTTTTGAATGCTACCACACACTAGTGAAGTTTTAGCGTAGGGTACAGCATTTCACAGACTAGGACACACTTACACAGGGTCTCCCAAGATGCCACAGCATTTTGAGAGACACGAACCTGGAACCGAACCGTTACAGTTGTTAGTTACAAAAAAAAGTGTAAAAAAAA
The DNA here is from genome assembly GCF_905171775.1 of Rana temporaria. Lineage (NCBI taxonomy): Eukaryota > Metazoa > Chordata > Amphibia > Anura > Ranidae > Rana > Rana temporaria. Next base: position 303,351,252 of record NC_053491.1, read on the forward strand.
AAAACAATAAAAATATATAAAAAAAAAAAATAGTTGTTGAGTGAGTGAGTGAAAAACGTATACAGCACTGCACATGCAAAGCGAACTGCATCGCCTCTGGGCGCTTGTTTGACCACTTCTCCTTTGACCTCAAAAGAGATGGGTTTTGATCTTTCTCCTAAAGGCCAAGTGGTTCTCCTCCAACCAAATGGAGGTTGGTAAAGTGTTCCAAAGTCACGGGCTTTGGACAGCAAATCTTCTTTCTCCTTTGGACTTGTATCTGGTTTTGGAGTTTGGGAGTACATTTTGGTTGGAGGATCGCAGAACGCGATTGGGGTTGTAGGCTTTTATTTTTTCGCATAGATATTTGGGGGCATTTCCCCAAATACATTTATGCGTTAGACAGAGTGCTTTGAAAGTGATTCTGTCTTTCACTGGTAGCCAGTGAAGGCTTCTCAGTGAGGGGAGATTGATTCCCATGTTTTTTTCCCAGTCACAAGTCGCGCGGCTGTATTCTGAACGACCTGCAGGCGAGTGATTTGGTACTTTGGGAGTCCGAGGTAGAGGGCATTTGCATAGTCCAGCCTGGAGTTAACAATTGTTCCCACCACGACTGCTATGTCTTCTTTAGGAATAAATGGAATAAGTCTGCGTAGTAGGCGTAGCAGATGGTGCGATCCGCTGACTACTGACCCTATTTGTGCATCCATTGTCATGTAGGTGTCGAAGATGACTCTGAGACTTTTGACTTTGGTGCTAGGGGTGATGATTTTTCCCAGAATGGGCGGAGGTGTCCAGGTTGTTGCTAGTTGATTCTTCCGATTGGCGTGAAACAGGAGAAGTTCTGTTTTCGAACCGTTGAGTTTGAGATAACTCTTTGTCATCCAGTTCTCTATCAAAGAGAGGCATTTCTCTAGATCGAGATGATGATCCTTTTTGTTGCAGATGCGAAAATACAATTGTGTGTCATCCGCATAAGAGTGGTAGAGCAGCTTTTGGCTTCTGATGATTTCAAAAAGAGGGCGGAGATAGATATTAAACAGCACCGGCGACAGCGGGGATCCTTGAGGGACTCTGCATGACACTGTGCGTTTTTCAGAGGTGAACGGTCCCAGTTTCACTACTTGGTTTTCCAAAAAGGAGGAGAACCAGGATAAGTCACATTCCGCTACTTTGGCTACTTCAGCAAGCCGAGTCAGTAATAGTTTGTGGTCTACCGTGTCAAAAGCTGCGCTAAGGTCCAACAGTACTAGAAGACAAGGTTCTCCTTCGTCTGCGGCCTCAAGAGCATCATCCCATGTTTTGAGCAATGCTGTTTTCGTCCCGTAGCCTGGACGGAAACCCGATTGATAAGGATCGAGCAAATTATGGATGTCTAAATGCTGTTGCAGCTGTTGTACCACTACTTTCTCCATTACCTTGGAGAAGACATTCAGGCCTGTTATGGGACGACAGTGTTCAGGGTCTTTGGGGTCAAGGGTGGGTTTCTTTAAGATGGGTTTGATTATACCTTGTTTCAACGGGGTGGGCACTATGCCTTCCCTGAATGACTGGTTAATCAGCTGCTTGATGGGTGGTGCCAGAATATCGGCACATTCCTTCAGCAGTTTGGTGGGATAATATCGTTAGGCACTGTGCTATTTCGCAGGGAGCTGATGATATTTTTGTGGCCTCGAGGGAGATGGGTTTTAGAGTAAACATTGTTGATTGGGCCTGATTCCTGTGGGGATTGGGCAGGCGACTGAGGGGGGGGTTGAGGGGGGTACTGTTTTGCTGAATGCTTTCATGGATCCTTTCAATTTTGTTAACGAAATGATCCGATAATTCATTGCAAAATTCTTGGGTATCAGAATTGGGGGCTTCAAGACAGGCTGGGTTCATGGTCTGACTGACCAACTTGAAGAGTTTGCGGGGACGGTTTAGGGCATTGGTGATGATCTTGGAAAAATGATTTTTTTTGGCCTGGAAAATTTCTTTGTGGTATTTTTTTGTTGTTTCCTTGTAGATGGCGTGGTTTTCGTCTGTAGTGCTTCTTTTCCAAGCTGCTTCCGCTCTTGTGCGTTCTTGCTTAAAGTGGAGTTCCACCCATTTTTTCATGTTTGGCTGTGCTTCATGCCCTTAGTGCCTAGTTTTCATAATGGACAATATCTTTTCTTTTTTTGGATAGTAAATACCTTTTTTGACGTTTTAAGCCTCAGCTTCCTGTCTTAATCGCCTAGGCGATTAAGGCATAAGGCGATATGCAAGAGTTCCTGGGATATCAGCGCCTACAGCAGCTCCTCCCTGTAGGCGATCGCCTAGGACACGTCACAGGTCCTAGGCGATCTCCTGTCCAATCAGACGGCGCAGCGCCACACGCGCATGCACAGTGCCGCAGTTGGTGCCCGGCCGTGAAGCCGAAAGCTGTCACGGCCGGGTGCCCACAGTTGAAATGAAGACGCCGGCCGGGGAGGGGGGGAGAGGAGCGGAGCCCCGGCCGGCGCGACGCTGGAACGCTGGAGCAGGTAAGTGTATGTTTATTAAAAGCCAGCAGCTACACTTTTTGTAGCTGCTGACTTTTAATAAACATAAAAATTGTCTGGAACACCCCTTTAAGGAACAACAACTGTTTGTTAAACCAGCTGGAGTTGTATTTCCGGATGCAGGTTTTACGTTTGGGCACTACTAAGTCGGCTGACTGCAGTAGAGCTGTGTTAATGGCATCCAGGGTTTCAGTGGCTGATTGATGTGAATGGATTGTTTTTACTTTATTTCCTAATATTGTTTTAATTCAATCTTATTTTATTCATAAGAAGAAAAGGAAGAAACACATAGACAGATAGCGTCTCAAACATTACATACAGTGAAAACACTTACATCAGCAGTAAGCAACGTGTTTGACATAACAAACTCATGTCCAAGATACTTGAGAAATGGGAACGAGAGCATGTGTACGCGGACCACTACAAGGCCGTTCAATTAAACAATCCCCAGATATATAATATGAATATTAATTGCATCCACCAACCTCGCATTTGTGAGGGGGTCAGTGTTGCGCCGCATATGGCATATTAGGGGAGATAATGCATGAGTCTGCAGGCAAAATAAGACATGGGGTCACATAACGAATCAGGAATACTAAGCGGGTCGGGGCCATGATACGTTTAGCTCAATAGATTCCTAAGGAAGTATTTAGAGATCAAGAGAAGGAGAAGAAGCATGGGCAGACAAAGAGGGGGGCAGAGAGACAGGGGAAAAGCGTCAAGGGACATGAATCACTCCATCATGGCGTCAGGGTCACATCATCCAGGCCACCCTTGGCCCAAGAGATAAACTCAGAAGAGTATCGGAACATGGACCATGAAGTCCAGGTGAGAGAAAACTGCTCGCTTTTACCACCCTCTTCCGCTAACAGACGCTCAAGGTCCCTTATGCGGTCCACTTCAACAGCCCAATCCCCCAGGGAAGGCATGGTTGCCGATCTCCAATGACGGGGGATCACCACTCTGGCCGCCGCCAGGAAGTGTCGTAGTACATTGTTTTTGATGGATTTGAACGTGCCAGGGAGTATAGATAGGAGAGCCATCTCAGGGGAAGGGTGAATAGAGGTCGCCATCAGTTTGCAGTACAATTTGAAAATCCGCCGCCAGAATCCCTGTACAGGAGGGCATTCCCACCAGATGTGGAGCATGGTTCCCCGAGATCCAAGACACCGCCAGCAGGTGTCCGGCACTGCCGAATTGAAATGGTGGATAGTTGTTGGGCATCTGTACCATCTTGTTAGCAACTTGAACCCCTTCTCTTGGGTCTTAGTGGCCAAGGATAGCTTGTGCGTCAGGATAAAACACTTCTTCCAGTCTATAAGGGAAATAGAGTGACGAAGGTCCGTCTCCCAGGCCACTGTAAATGGCGGGGGGTCAGGGGAGAAGATACTGAGCAACATGGAGTAGAGTTGAGATACCACATGTGTTGGAGGTTCCGCCTGCAGAAGCAGCGCCTCAAACCCCGTCGGTTCAGCAAGGATGTCCGGAATGGATGGGAAGGTTCGAATGTAAGAAGTAATCTGTTGCCTCTGAAGCCACGGCATGGGGTGTCGGGAGGTCGGATCGGTCGGGGTATCAGCCCTCAGGGTGGGGTCTGCTCGAAGGACCTGGGCAAGCCTCCCATGATCCTCCTTTTGCCATGGTCCGAATCTCGTTACGGACATGGCCGGCGGGAAGGCCGGGGTCCCAAAGAAGGGAGTCATAGGACCCATGTGGTTCGACAAGCCCCTCCTGGGTCGCAGGCGATCCCAAATCTGGAGCGTTTGAAGGGTAAGGTCGCCTAAAGGGCCCGAACCCCCCCGAACCGTAGGTGAGGTCCATGGGAGAGTGGAGAGTTCAACTGGGTTCATGTGGCTTTCCAACTGAATCCAGAGTTTGGTTGAAGAGTGATGGAACCAGTCTAATATACGAGTGAGCACCGCAGCCTTATGGTACAAGGAGGCGTCTGGGGCTCCAGCTCCCCCCCTAACCTTTGGAAGAGATAATGTTTCATATCGTATTCTGGGACGGGCAGCATTCCAAATGAATTTGGAGAACATCCGGCGCAGCTTCTTAAAGTACAAATTAGGTATATGAATAGGGATGGTTTGAAACAAATATAGGAACCTAGGGAGGACATCCATTTTCAGGGCATTTACTCTACCTAGCCATGAGATCCGTTTGGACGCATACGTAGTTAGATCTGCTTGGGTCCTAAGAAGTAGGGGGGTAAAGTTCAGGGAAAAGAGTTGGGATGGATCCGCCGGGATTTGAATTCCGAGGGACCTGATGGAGGTAGAGCCAGTCTTGAAGGAAAAAGTAGTGGATAGTCTCCGTAGGTCTGACTTGGATAAAGATACGTTAAGGATTTCAGATTTGGTGTAGTTCACCTTGAAATTGCTAACCTCTCCAAATTTCTGAAACTCCTGCAACACTGAAGGCAAGGATGTATGTGGGTGTGTCACGAACAAGAGCAGATCATCCGCAAAAAGGGCGAGTTTAGTATGGGTGGGCCCGATCGTTATGCCCTGGACCGAGGGATTGTTACGTAGAGCAATGGCTAGATGTTCCATTGTAAGAACATAGAGGAGGGGGGACAGTGGGCAACCCTGTCGAGTCCCGTTAGATATAGAGAAGGTCGGAGATAGTGAGCCGTTCAATCTAACCCTAGCAGATGGAGAAGAGTAAAGGGACATTATCCTTGCGATCATATTAGGTCCCAAGCCTATTTGTTGCAGGGATAGTCGAAGGAACTGCCAGTCTACACGGTCGAATGCCTTCTCGGCATCGACCGTTAAGAGGCACAATGGGACCTCGTGAGACTGGGCATAATCAGTTAAAAGAAGGGTCTTTAGGGTATTGTCCCTAGCCTCACGGCCACTCACAAAGCCGACCTGATCTAGGTGTATTATCCCTGGCAACAGTGGTTGCAGCCTATTTGCCAGTATTTTAGCAAAGACTTTCAGATCGACACCAATCAAAGAAATCGGCCTATAATTAGCGCAAAGAGTAGGGTCCTTGCCCGGCTTTGGAATGAGGGAGATGTGGGCCTCAAGTGTTTGTGGAGGAAACACTGAGCCCCCTGTCTTAATCAACTGCTTGATGGCCGGCCATTGAATATTGTGTATTAACCAGGAAAGAGTGCGCAGTCACCCTCCACGTTTAATCCGCAGTCCCTGTTTGCATCAAACTACTATTAAAATACCTGTGGATTACAAATTGAGTTCACATTGCTAGCGAAGAAAGAAGATCAAGGACTAATACTACTACATTTTATTGGCAAGGCCTTGCAGCGCTGTTACTGTTAGACAGATACTGTCATAGGGAAGTTACTGAGTGATTACCCGTTACGGTTGTGTTTTATTCTGTTGGGTGTTGCGTGGCGCATACTGTGTGGTTGTGTACTGGAAGTGGGAAGGCGCGCAGCTTGAAGTAAGGCCTGCGCGCTAGTCCCACTTGGAGACACCAAAATACCTGCGGCCGTAGGGGGGGTGTAAAGAAATTGTTGCGCACAGCCTTTCGCAATACTGTATGTGCACCACTTATGTTCCGATTGTGTATTACAACAACTGTTTAGTAAAGTCAATGATTATTTAAGTTTAACTTGTGTCTAAACGGTTCCTTTGTCGCTCATAAACTATTGTGTCAGTTTGCACCACAGCTGTGACCAGGGGAGTGAGACCCAGAATACTGGGGGGGGGTAATAAAGCAGAGTGCAGGCCCAAAACAATTAGCCGCTCCTTCGGGGGTAAGCGCTACACTTGAAATCCAGGAAGAGATTGTCACAGCCCTTCTGTATCCATGCGGTGCTGCACCTCACCATTCCCAACCAAATGCAGTAACCCGGCTGCATGAGAGGCATTTTCCGTATGTCCTTGAGAGTATCCCTACCCAACGAGCCCCCCAAAGAAGATGTCATGTCTGTAGCAAGTGCAGATATAGGCGTGACCCCCGTTATTATTGTCCACGCTGTCCTGACAATCCTGGTCTTTGCATTAGTGAATGTTTTGAATGCTACCACACACTAGTGAAGTTTTAGCGTAGGGTACAGCATTTCACAGACTAGGACACACTTACACAGGGTCTCCCAAGATGCCACAGCATTTTGAGAGACACGAACCTGGAACCGAACCGTTACAGTTGTTAGTTACAAAAAAAAGTGTAAAAAAAAAAAACAATAAAAATATATAAAAAAAAAAAATAGTTGTTGAGTGAGTGAGTGAAAAACGTATACAGCACTGCACATGCAAAGCGAACTGCATCGCCTCTGGGCGCTTGTTTGACCACTTCTCCTTTGACCTCAAAAGAGATGGGTTTTGATCTTTCTCCTAAAGGCCAAGTGGTTCTCCTCCAACCAAATGGAGGTTGGTAAAGTGTTCCAAAGTCACGGGCTTTGGACAGCAAATCTTCTTTCTCCTTTGGACTTGTATCTGGTTTTGGAGTTTGGGAGTACATTTTGGTTGGAGGATCGCAGAACGCGATTGGGGTTGTAGGCTTTTATTTTTTCGCATAGATATTTGGGGGCATTTCCCCAAATACATTTATGCGTTAGACAGAGTGCTTTGAAAGTGATTCTGTCTTTCACTGGTAGCCAGTGAAGGCTTCTCAGTGAGGGGAGATTGATTCCCATGTTTTTTTCCCAGTCACAAGTCGCGCGGCTGTATTCTGAACGACCTGCAGGCGAGTGATTTGGTACTTTGGGAGTCCGAGGTAGAGGGCATTTGCATAGTCCAGCCTGGAGTTAACAATTGTTCCCACCACGACTGCTATGTCTTCTTTAGGAATAAATGGAATAAGTCTGCGTAGTAGGCGTAGCAGATGGTGCGATCCGCTGACTACTGACCCTATTTGTGCATCCATTGTCATGTAGGTGTCGAAGATGACTCTGAGACTTTTGACTTTGGTGCTAGGGGTGATGATTTTTCCCAGAATGGGCGGAGGTGTCCAGGTTGTTGCTAGTTGATTCTTCCGATTGGCGTGAAACAGGAGAAGTTCTGTTTTCGAACCGTTGAGTTTGAGATAACTCTTTGTCATCCAGTTCTCTATCAAAGAGAGGCATTTCTCTAGATCGAGATGATGATCCTTTTTGTTGCAGATGCGAAAATACAATTGTGTGTCATCCGCATAAGAGTGGTAGAGCAGCTTTTGGCTTCTGATGATTTCAAAAAGAGGGCGGAGATAGATATTAAACAGCACCGGCGACAGCGGGGATCCTTGAGGGACTCTGCATGACACTGTGCGTTTTTCAGAGGTGAACGGTCCCAGTTTCACTACTTGGTTTTCCAAAAAGGAGGAGAACCAGGATAAGTCACATTCCGCTACTTTGGCTACTTCAGCAAGCCGAGTCAGTAATAGTTTGTGGTCTACCGTGTCAAAAGCTGCGCTAAGGTCCAACAGTACTAGAAGACAAGGTTCTCCTTCGTCTGCGGCCTCAAGAGCATCATCCCATGTTTTGAGCAATGCTGTTTTCGTCCCGTAGCCTGGACGGAAACCCGATTGATAAGGATCGAGCAAATTATGGATGTCTAAATGCTGTTGCAGCTGTTGTACCACTACTTTCTCCATTACCTTGGAGAAGACATTCAGGCCTGTTATGGGACGACAGTGTTCAGGGTCTTTGGGGTCAAGGGTGGGTTTCTTTAAGATGGGTTTGATTATACCTTGTTTCAACGGGGTGGGCACTATGCCTTCCCTGAATGACTGGTTAATCAGCTGCTTGATGGGTGGTGCCAGAATATCGGCACATTCCTTCAGCAGTTTGGTGGGATAATATCGTTAGGCACTGTGCTATTTCGCAGGGCGCTGATGATATTTTTGTGGCCTCGAGGGAGATGGGTTTTAGAGTAAACATTGTTGATTGGGCCTGATTCCTGTGGGGATTGGGCAGGCGACTGAGGGGGGGATTGAGGGGGGTACTGTTTTGCTGAATGCTTTCATGGATCCTTTCAATTTTGTTAACGAAATGATCCGATAATTCATTGCAAAATTCTTGGGTATCAGAATTGGGGGCTTCAAGACAGGCTGGGTTCATGGTCTGACTGACCAACTTGAAGAGTTTGCGGGGACGGTTTAGGGCATTGGTGATGATCTTGGAAAAATGATTTTTTTTTGGCCTGGAAAATTTCTTTGTGGTATTTTTTTGTTGTTTCCTTGTAGATGGCGTGGTTTTCGTCTGTAGTGCTTCTTTTCCAAGCTGCTTCCGCTCTTGTGCGTTCTTGCTTAAAGTGGAGTTCCACCCATTTTTTCATGTTTGGCTGTGCTTCATGCCCTTAGTGCCTAGTTTTCATAATGGACAATATCTTTTCTTTTTTTGGATAGTAAATACCTTTTTTGACGTTTTAAGCCTCAGCTTCCTGTCTTAATCGCCTAGGCGATTAAGGCATAAGGCGATATGCAAGAGTTCCTGGGATATCAGCGCCTACAGCAGCTCCTCCCTGTAGGCGATCGCCTAGGACACGTCACAGGTCCTAGGCGATCTCCTGTCCAATCAGACGGCGCAGCGCCACACGCGCATGCACAGTGCCGCAGTTGGTGCCCGGCCGTGAAGCCGAAAGCTGTCACGGCCGGGTGCCCACAGTTGAAATGAAGACGCCGGCCGGGGAGGGGGGGAGAGGAGCGGAGTCCCGGCCGGCGCGACGCTGGAACGCTGGAGCAGGTAAGTGTATGTTTATTAAAAGCCAGCAGCTACACTTTTTGTAGCTGCTGACTTTTAATAAACATAAAAATTGTCTGGAACACCCCTTTAAGGAACAACAACTGTTTGTTAAACCAGCTGGAGTTGTATTTCCGGATGCAGGTTTTACGTTTGGGCACTACTAAGTCGGCTGACTGCAGTAGAGCTGTGTTAATGGCATCCAGGGTTTCAGTGGCTGATTGATGTGAATGGATTGTTTTTACTTTATTTCCTAATATTGTTTTAATTCAATCTTATTTTATTCATAAGAAGAAAAGGAAGAAACACATAGACAGATAGCGTCTCAAACATTACATACAGTGAAAACACTTACATCAGCAGTAAGCAACGTGTTTGACATAACAAACTCATGTCCAAGATACTTGAGAAATGGGAACGAGAGCATGTGTACGCGGACCACTACAAGGCCGTTCAATTAAACAATCCCCAGATATATAATATGAATATTAATTGCATCCACCAACCTCGCATTTGTGAGGGGGTCAGTGTTGCGCCGCATATGGCATATTAGGGGAGATAATGCATGAGTCTGCAGGCAAAATAAGACATGGGGTCACATAACGAATCAGGAATACTAAGCGGGTCGGGGCCATGATACGTTTAGCTCAATAGATTCCTAAGGAAGTATTTAGAGATCAAGAGAAGGAGAAGAAGCATGGGCAGACAAAGAGGGGGGCAGAGAGACAGGGGAAAAGCGTCAAGGGACATGAATCACTCCATCATGGCGTCAGGGTCACATCATCCAGGCCACCCTTGGCCCAAGAGATAAACTCAGAAGAGTATCGGAACATGGACCATGAAGTCCAGGTGAGAGAAAACTGCTCGCTTTTACCACCCTCTTCCGCTAACAGACGCTCAAGGTCCCTTATGCGGTCCACTTCAACAGCCCAATCCCCCAGGGAAGGCATGGTTGCCGATCTCCAATGACGGGGGATCACCACTCTGGCCGCCGCCAGGAAGTGTCGTAGTACATTGTTTTTGATGGATTTGAACGTGCCAGGGAGTATAGATAGGAGAGCCATCTCATGGGAAGGGTGAATAGAGGTCGCCATCAGTTTGCAGTACAATTTGAAAATCCGCCGCCAGAATCCCTGTACAGGAGGGCATTCCCACCAGATGTGGAGCATGGTTCCCCGAGATCCAAGACACCGCCAGCAGGTGTCCGGCACTGCCGAATTGAAATGGTGGATAGTTGTTGGGCATCTGTACCATCTTGTTAGCAACTTGAACCCCTTCTCTTGGGTCTTAGTGGCCAAGGATAGCTTGTGCGTCAGGATAAAACACTTCTTCCGGGCTATAAGGGAAATAGAGTGACGAAGGTCCGTCTCCCAGGCCACTGGAAATGGCGGGGGGTCAGGGGAGAAGATACTGAGCAACATGGAGTAGAGTTGAGATACCACATGTGTTGGAGGTTCCGCCTGCAGAAGCAGCGCCTCAAACCCCGTCGGTTCAGCAAGGATGTCCGGAATGGATGGGAAGGTTCGAATGTAAGAAGTAATCTGTTGCCTCTGAAGCCACGGCATGGGGTGTCGGGAGGTCGGATCGGTCGGGGTATCAGCCCTCAGGGTGGGGTCTGCTCGAAGGACCTGGGCAAGCCTCCCATGATCCTCCTTTTGCCATGGTCCGAATCTCGTTACGGACATGGCCGGCGGGAAGGCCGGGGTCCCAAAGAAGGGAGTCATAGGACCCATGTGGTTCGACAAGCCCCTCCTGGGTCGCAGGCGATCCCAAATCTGGAGCGTTTGAAGGGTAAGGTCGCCTAAAGGGCCCGAACCCCCCCGAACCGTAGGTGAGGTCCATGGGAGAGTGGAGAGTTCAACTGGGTTCATGTGGCTTTCCAACTGAATCCAGAGTTTGGTTGAAGAGTGATGGAACCAGTCTAATATACGAGTGAGCACCGCAGCCTTATGGTACAAGGAGGCGTCTGGGGCTCCAGCTCCCCCCCTAACCTTTGGAAGAGATAATGTTTCATATCGTATTCTGGGACGGGCAGCATTCCAAATGAATTTGGAGAACATCCGGCGCAGCTTCTTAAAGTACAAATTAGGTATATGAATAGGGATGGTTTGAAACAAATATAGGAACCTAGGGAGGACATCCATTTTCAGGGCATTTACTCTACCTAGCCATGAGATCCGTTTGGACGCATACGTAGTTAGATCTGCTTGGGTCCTAAGAAGTAGGGGGGTAAAGTTCAGGGAAAAGAGTTGGGATGGATCCGCCGGGATTTGAATTCCGAGGGACCTGATGGAGGTAGAGCCAGTCTTGAAGGAAAAAGTAGTGGATAGTCTCCGTAGGTCTGACTTGGATAAAGATACGTTAAGGATTTCAGATTTGGTGTAGTTCACCTTGAAATTGCTAACCTCTCCAAATTTCTGAAACTCCTGCAACACTGAAGGCAAGGATGTATGTGGGTGTGTCACGAACAAGAGCAGATCATCCGCAAAAAGGGCGAGTTTAGTATGGGTGGGCCCGATCGTTATGCCCTGGACCGAGGGATTGTTACGTAGAGCAATGGCTAGATGTTCCATTGTAAGAACATAGAGGAGGGGGGACAGTGGGCAACCCTGTCGAGTCCCGTTAGATATAGAGAAGGTCGGAGATAGTGAGCCGTTCAATCTAACCCTAGCAGATGGAGAAGAGTAAAGGGACATTATCCTTGCGATCATATTAGGTCCCAAGCCTATTTGTTGCAGGGATAGTCGAAGGAACTGCCAGTCTACACGGTCGAATGCCTTCTCGGCATCGACCGTTAAGAGGCACAATGGGACCTCGTGAGACCGGGCATAATCAGTTAAAAGAAGGGTCTTTAGGGTATTGTCCCTAGCCTCACGGCCACTCACAAAGCCGACCTGATCTAGGTGTATTATCCCTGGCAACAGTGGTTGCAGCCTATTTGCCAGTATTTTAGCAAAGACTTTCAGATCGACACCAATCAAAGAAATCGGCCTATAATTAGCGCAAAGAGTAGGGTCCTTGCCCGGCTTTGGAATGAGGGAGATGTGGGCCTCAAGTGTTTGTGGAGGAAACACTGAGCCCCCTGTCAGAGAGTTGAACACCTTAGTAAGAAAGGGTGCGAGAAGGGCAGAAAATAGTTTATAGATCTTGGGAGTGAAGCCATCCGGGCCCGGGCTCTTTCCACTCGGCGTACCCGCTATGGCTGTGGCGACTTCATCTTCCGTGATAGGGGCTTCCAGATCCGCAACGGTGTCAGAATCTAATGTAGGAAGTGCGGTATCCGAGATATAGGACAGTTGGTCATCTACCCCAGAACAAGGGGAACCGGTCGATCGGGTCGCAGGAATATTATATAGGGATTGATAGAAGTCCCTGAATTCCTCAGCCATCTTAGTCGGTGCGGAGATCAACTCTCCCCGCGCCCCCCCTGAATGTGGGGCACAAAGGCGGAAGATCCTTTTGGATGTAGGGAGCAAGCCAGCGATCGACCACATTTATCTTGAAACTTATATTGATGGAAAGCGAGCTTATCCGCATACGTGCGTGCGGAGGTCTCGTACAGTTCTCTGAGTTGTGATCGCGCCCTAGACACATCCGACAGCGTTGACACCGTCGAGGATCGTTTATGATCAATTTCTAGGTTTCTAAGTGTTCGGATTGCTGTCTCTATGGCAGCCGAGCGTTCCTTTTTCAGACGTGCACCCATTTGGATAAAGGTTCCGCGTAGAACGGCCTTTAGCGCCTCCCATTGAAAGGGCACCGCAGTCGTATCCGAGGCATGGTCAGCAAAAAAGTTAGAGATCGTATCAGAGACCCTCTGCACACACTCCGAATTCATGAGCAACAAATCATTCAAGGGCCATGTCCACTCCCTAATTGGAGTGGAGGGGAGCGAGAATGTCATGTGGATAGGAGAGTGGTCAGACCAGACCATCGGGTCTATGTTGCATTCAGGAGACCAATCTAGACAGCTGTGGTCACTCATCAAGTAGTCTATGCGACTATAAGTGTGATGTACATGAGAGAAGTGGGTATAATCACGGGACATGGGGTGTAATACCCTCCAAACGTCTACAAGACGCATATCATAAAATGCCCGCTTCAGTGCCCTCAGTCTAGAGAATGAGACACCCGATCGTGAAGTGGAGGAATCTAAAAGCGGCTCCAGAGGGGTGTTAAAATCACCTCCCAAGACTAGCTTACCCTCCATGAACCCTGACAGAATCCTCAAGTAGTTCAGCGCGGACGATACTTGATTAACATTGGGAAGATAGATGTTAGCTACCGTAAATTTGGTACCCCACAGCAGGAATTTCACGAAAACATACCTTCCATGAGGGTCAGAGAGCTGATCAAGCACCTCTATGGGGAGCGTCTTATGAAAGGCAATAGACACTCCTTTGGCCTTCTGAGTTGGGTTAGTGCTATGGAACCACCTATTGAAATATCTGTTGGAGCAGGAAGGGGTGGAAGCGGAGTGGAAATGTGTCTCCTGGAGAAGAAGCACATTGACTTGGCGTTTGTGCATTTGATAAAGGATTTGACCTCTTTTGGAGGCAACATTGAGGCCATTAACGTTGTAGGAACAGAATTGAAGCCTGGGGTGAGAAACCATTGTGTGGGCCATGATGGAGTGACAAAGAAGAAGGGGGGAGGGGGGGAAAGAGAAGGGAAGGCTGGAGTGGAGGAATAGGGATCAAGAGAAAGAAAAGGGAAGGAAGACAGCAGGGAAGGAAGAGTCGAGGAGAAGAGAGGTGGGTAAGAGATTGAACAAAGAGAGCACCTTAGAATAGTGGCTCAAGAAAAAACTACTAGTGTCCGAGAAAACGGGACACCTCGTGAAAAATCACGTGTCAGGCACGGGCTGTGCCAATCCTATTTAGGGAGAGAGAACCGGGTTAGAACAGCCGAGTTGTGATCCCGACAAATTAGCAGGCATACATAACATAAGTGTAACACACCCAATAACCATGACATTTGATGTAGAGCTTCTCAGTTACTAAAGAACATAGTGTATAGCTAATATCATTGGTATTCTCAGGCATCTTAAGCAGTAAAGAAGTATATATAAAGTAACAACAGGATATAAACTAGCTGAGAACATAAGAAATAAAATATATAAAAATAAAGGCACCCGACTGACCGATCGTAATATCTATGACAGCCTCGCCCCCCATCGCTGTCCCAACTCAGTCCAGACAACGATGCGAACGCACGCTGGCTGCCCTTGACACGGCCTATGAGTCCCACGCCACAGGAGCACACGAGACCGTTACCAAGGGGACCTCCGGGAGCCCCAGGACAAGCCAGAGGACTGTGTCCAGGAACCCCCAGGCCAGCCCGTAGGCCCACGGCCGCGAGAAGACATAATGACAGTAGGGGAGCAGTCCGTCACAGACTAATAGGCAGCATTACTATCTGTCCCACCAGAGCCCCAGCAAGCACAACTGTACCAGTCGGGAGCCGTGGGAGGATCCTCCATTCAAGTAATACAGTTAAACCATTAATAGAGTTCAAAGGACACAATGATCATGGGAGGGGACCCCAGGTAGGAAGGGAAAAAATAAACAGATCAATGGAAACACATTCAAGGCAAACCTGATCGAAGTCCTGTATAAGAACTGTACCCTCCTGGTGGATACAAAAGAAGTCACAGAAGTGGAGAGAAAAAAAATAAAAATAAACAAAAATAGAAATATGATAAGGAGGGAAAACCAGTGCAGGCCCCAGCTGGAAGAGCTCGGATCAGTCTTCGGGTGACGTGACGTGCCTCTCTCTAGTACCGGAAGGTGCCGATCTAGACTGTGGGTACCTTCGACGCTAAAGGGGGGGGGCCCGGTAGACGCTGATGGTCATCTGGAGGGTCCAACCAGTTCGGGACGGTGACAGGGTCCTGGTCCAGGAAGAGGAAGAAGGCAGGAAGTTGGTCCGGATCTGACAGGACAAACTTGTGGTTATCGTCCCGGGTCACTTTGATGCTGAAGGGGTGGCCCCAGGTGTATGAAGCACCAACTTGGCGAATCATTTCCAGCAGTGGGCGGACCACTCGTCGCATGTACAATGTGTTACGGGAGAGGTCCGGGTATAGGTGAATGGAGGATCCGTGAAAGTCCAACGGGCCTAGGTGCCAGGCCTTGCGCAAGATCTCTTCCTTCAGGGTATAGTAGTGCACCCGGCAGAGGACGTCACGAGGGCGGTCCCTGCGGTCGCCCCCCACCCTATGCACTCTGTCCAGTTCGATACGGGATGTAACCTCCCTGCCCAGGACCTGATTGAGGATAGCGGTGATAGTGGGTTTGAGGTCAGTACCTGAGGTTGCCTCTGGGACACCCTGCAGCCGGATGTTGTTCCTGCGGCTCTGGTTTTCACTGTCTTCGATTCGGAGCTGGTGCTGTCGTAGACGGGAAAGGTGGGCTGTAGAAGCATTTTCAAGCGCTGTTATACGGGCTGAATGGTCTTCCTGAGTGGTAGCCAGTGCAGAAACTGTGACCTCCGATGCAGAGACCCGTTGTTTAAGGGCTATCAGTTCAACATGGAGAGAAGCCTCCAATTTAGCGGCCCAGGAGTCAAAGTCAGCCCGGAAGGCAGAGAGCAGGGCAGTGGTTGTGGAGCCCGGAGCTCCCCCCGAGGCCGGGAGAGGCATCCCCTCTGGGGGAATGCCTACGCTAGTGCGGGTCCGGATATTGGAACCTGAGGGTCCATCAGGGGAGTTGGGTGTGGGCCCGAGCCGTGTCCACCATCCGATGAAGCCGCTGCAAGCGGGGGAGGAAGCTTAGTTTTGCCCGGAGTTCGGCTTGCTGAAAGTTTGTCTTTCCCTGTACGAGGGTCTTGTGATGTTGTGCGTAGCAGGTACCGTTGGATAGTGCCTTGTTGCAGTCATTAGATGCAGAGCTGGAAGCCGCCATCAGAAGATCGGTGCGAGTTAATAGAAACACAGCCTGCGGTTGTCGGGAGAGCACAAGGCTCAGCGCTGCATGTCGTCAGCCGGCCATCTTCAGCCACATGCCCCCATAAGTGAAATGGTGACGCAACTGCACAGTCCAGACACTTTATGGATAGAGGACTGCTCGTGCGTACAGTTCAGGTGGTGGCGCGGCAAACCGGGTTAGGACCAGTGGCCAAAGAAGGGGTGCGCTGAAGCCAGAGGCGAGCGTCAGCCAAGTTCGGGTGTAGCAAGATGGCCGCCGTATCTTGTGTTGGAGCCGAGGTCACGGCCCGTCTGTCAGGCGGTCTTGGGGGCCTGTGGTCGGGCTGCGTTGCGAGGTACAAGGGGAAAGATGGCCGCCCCCCTCCCCCAGTATGGGAGTAGTAAGATGGCCGCTGACGTTATGGTGAACAGGGAGACCCTCTGAGCTGGTACACAGGTCCCCCTACTAGCGGGCAGGGGGTCGCCCTCAGATTGTAGGGCCCGAGTGTGGAGAGGGAGAGGGGAAAGGGCTGCTGGGAGGGCAATGGATTGAATGATCGCCGCCGCTCACCTCCGCACAGCAAAGCCCTCCACCGGGTGTCCTGGCTGTGGAACCTCCCCGGTGATCCCCCGGTCCGGCAAGGCAGCGGAGATCCAGGTAGGAGCGGGGCGCCGTTCCTCCTGTAATCGCGGCACTTCAGCGCGGCCGTTTCAGAGGCCTCAAGATGGCGGCGAATCCCCCGGGAGGGGGGCCGGTCCCGGCCCAAAGCACCGGACGGTCGGCGTATCCAGAGCCTCGATTCCCGGTGAGTAGGTGGGAGTGGGTCGGGGATGGGTGGATGCCTGTTCCGCGGCCGCCGCTGCACGCGAGCCCTGTGCGCTCCGAGGCCTTGCAGGCCGCAAGATCTCCAAATATTGTTTTGAAGAGCTCCGAATGGAGCTTCTTCTGAGATCTCGTCCAGTGCATTGTCACTGGTTTTGGCGTTTTTGTTAAAGGGGTATTTTTGGTAATCATGAATTTGATTACATGGTGGTCTGTCCATGGTAACGGCTCATTTTCCAGAATTTTTACTTCCAGATCTTGTCTGAAAATAAGATCGAGCGTGTGACCAGAAGCATGTGTGGGCCAACATACTAGTTGCTGCAGACCTAGTCCTTCCAAGTGGTCAATGCCGGCGATGGCCACGGGATCCTGTGAGGAGTTGGCCCAAAGGTTGAGATCCCCAAGCAGCAAAAAATGTTTGCTGTTTAGTGTATAAGTGGACAGGAACTCTGTCAATGATATGAGAAGCTGCGATTTTGGACCCAGTGGTCTATAGTAGAGTAGGATATGGACGGTCTCCTGGGGATTTGTTTGAAGCTGTAGGAAGAGGGTTTCCATGAATGGAAGTGTGTTTTGAAGGACTGGTTTAGTGATCGAGAGGTGACTCTTATGGATCACTGACAGGCCTCCTCCTCTTTGCCCCAAAAACCAAGCATCGCCTTCAGGCTTTCTAATGGTTTAAATTTTTGATTTCACTCCTCGCTGCCTATCACAGTTTCAGAGGCCATGGAATGCCCAGATGGCACAAACGCCCCCAATTAACCTATTTTGGAAAGTAGACACCCCAACCTATTTGCTGAGAGGTATGGTGAGTATTTTGCAGATCTCGCTTTTTGTCATAAAGATTTGAAAATTTTAAAAAGAAAGATATATATATCTTTCTTCATTTTCAAAAACAAATGAGCGCTGTAAACTACTAGGCAGTAACTTTTGCGCAAACCAATAAATATACACTTATTGACATTATTTTTACTAAAGACATGGAGCTGAATACACTTTTGTCTAAATGTATGACTAAAAATTAGTTTATTCGATTTTTCTTATAACAAAAAGTAGAAAATATCTTTTTTTTTTCTGTCTTTTTACGTTTATATTGCAAAAAAAAATAAAAAATCGCAGAGGCAATCAAACACCATGAAAAGAAAGCTCTATTTGTTAGAAAAAAAGGATGCAAATGTTGTTTGGGTACAACATTGCATGACCGCACAATTACCAGTTAAAGCAGGGTAGTGCCAAATTGTAAAAACACCTCTGGTCCTTAGGCTGACAAATGGTCTGGGGCTAAAGTGGTTAAAGCACGTTGCTTTTCTCTTGCAGTGTCTCACCTGTACTCACAGATTGTACAGTCTCATGCACTAAGACACACAGTTAATGGATCTCGGATTGTGCCCCAAAGCACTCCTCCACCAATTTGAAGCCTAGAGCCTTGGTCTGGTCATTACTTAAAGTCCAGATCATAGCTGACTCATTAGTGAACTGGCTGTTTACTAGACCTGAACCCAGGCAGGGTACCGCCCTGCTACACCACCTATATGACATAATATCTCCCCTGTCCTGTCCTAACTTGGCCACTTCTGTCTACAACAGTTCACTTTCATCATCACTGGACGCACTTGCTTCTAACTACAGGCAGAATCAGACCCTGACGGTATTATGTTCCTGAATAATTTTGACAATTGAACAGACTATTGTGCATGTGATGACTTAAACAATGAAATGACGCTGACACGTTTTGGAGAGAACAACCATTAGACTGAGAATTGACAATCAGTTTAGATCAACAAGATCTATTAAATGTAGGCTACTTGTACTTAATCATTTGAAAGATGTACTGAGACATTGAGACATGTACTGAGACATTTGCAATTTAAAGAAATTAATGAGAAATTCAATTCAATTGTGAACAATTGCCAAGTGGTTTGGAGATTTGTCCATGTTGTTTTGAGAATGTCATTTCTGTTTCAAGAAATGAGCCAAAACAATGGCGAAAAACTGTAAACACCCCCATATTAAAGTGGTGGAGAATGCGGGCACAAGACGGTGGAATCTGGGTCCTTGCTCCGTGGTGAGTCGCAGCAGGAACTACTGCTAGCTGTGTGTGGCAGCCAGGCGAACTGCATTGCGCAGAAGTTTATTTTGACAGACTGTGTTGCATACAGGTGGTGCACCTGTGAGATTTTTTTTTCCTTTTTACTGCTGTGAACTGTGTAGCTGCTGTGCATGCGACTGCAAGGATGAGACAGTCAATATTTGTGCATCCATTGTCATGTAGGTGTCGAAGATGACTTTGAGACTTTTGACTTTGGTGCTAGGGGTGATGATTTTTCCCAGAATGGGCGGAGGTGTCCAGGTTGTTGCTAGTTGATTCTTCCGATTGGCGTGAAACAGGAGAAGTTCTGTTTTCGAACCGTTGAGTTTGTCATCCAGTTCTCTATCAAAGAGAGGCATTTCTCTAGATCGAGATGATGATCCTTTTTGTTGCAGATGCGAAAATACAATTGTGTGTCATCCGCATAAGAGTGGTAGAGCAGCTTTTGGCTGCTGATGATTTCAAAAAGAGGGCGGAGATAGATATTAAACAGCACCGGCGACAGCGGGGATCCTTGAGGGACTCTGCATGACACTGTGCGTTTTTCAGAGGTGAACGGTCCCAGTTTCACTACTTGGTTTTCCAAAAAGGAGGAGAACCAGGATAAGTCACATTCCGCTACTTTGGCTACTTCAGCAAGCCGAGTCAGTAATAGTTTGTGGTCTACCGTGTCAAAAGCTGCGCTAAGGTCCAACAGTACTAGAAGACAAGGTTCTCCTTCGTCTGCGGCCTCAAGAGCATCATCCCATGTTTTGAGCAATGCTGTTTCCGTCCCGTAGCCTGGACGGAAACCCGATTGATAAGGATCGAGCAAATTATGGATGTCTAAATGCTGTTGCAGCTGTTGTACCACTACTTTCTCCATTACCTTGGAGAAGACATTCAGGCCTGTTATGGGACGACAGTGTTCAGGGTCTTTGGGGTCAAGGGTGGGTTTCTTTAAGATGGGTTTGATTATACCTTGTTTCAACAGGGTGGGCACTATGCCTTCCCTAAAAGACTGGTTAATCAGCTGCTTGATGGGTGGTGCCAGAATATCGGCACATTCCTTCAGCAGTTTGGTGGGATAATATCGTTAGGCGCTGTGCTATTTCGCAGGGCGCTGATGATATTTTTTGTGGCCTCGAGGGACATGGGTTTTAGAGTAAACATTGTTGATTGGGCCTGATTCCTGTGGGGATTGGGCAGGCGACTGAGGGGGGTACTGTTTTGCTGAATGCTTTCATGGATCCTTTCAATTTTGTTAACGAAATGATCCGATAATTCATTGCAAAATTCTTGGGTATCAGAATTGGGGGCTTCAAGACAGGCTGGGTTCATGGTCTGACTGACCAACTTGAAGAGTTCGCGGGGACGGTTTAGGGCATTGGTGATTATGATCTTGGTAAAATGTTTTTTTTTGGCGTGGAAAATTTCTTTGTGGTATTTTTTTGTTGTTTCCTTGTAGATGGCGTGGTTTTCGTCTGTAGTGCTTCTTTTCCAAGCTGCTTCCGCTCTTGTGCGTTCTTGCTTAAAGTGGAGTTCCACCCATTTTTTCATGTTTGGCTGTGCTTCATGCCCTTAGTGCCTAGTTTTCATAATGGACAATATCTTTTCTTTTTTTGGATAGTAAATACCTTTTTTGACGTTTTAAGCCTCAGCTTCCTGTCTTAATCGCCTAGGCGATTAAGGCATAAGGCGATTTGCAAGGGTTCCTGGGATATCAGCGCCTACAGCAGCTCCTCCCTGTAGGCGATCGCCTAGGACACGTCACAGGTCCTAGGCAATCTCCTGTCCAATCAGACGGTGCAGCGCCACGCGCGCATGCACAGTGCCGCAGTTGGTGCCCGGCCGTGAAGCCGAAAGCTGTCACGGCCGGGTGCCCACAGTTGAAATGAAGACGCCGGCCGGGGAGGGGGGGAGAGGAGCGGAGCCCCGGCCGGCGCGACGCTGGAACGCTGGAGCAGGTAAGTGTATGTTTATTAAAAGCCAGCAGCTACACTTTTTGTAGCTGCTGACTTTTAATAAACATAAAAATTGGCTGGAACACCCCTTAAGGAACAACTGTTTGTTAAACCAGCTGGAGTTGTATTTCCGGATGCAGGTTTTACGTTTGGGCACTACTAAGTCGGCTGACTGCAGTAGAGCTGTGTTAATGGCATCCAGGGTTTCAGTGGCTGATTGATGTGAATGGATTGTTTTTACTTTATTTCCTAATATTGTTTTGAAGAGCTCCGAATGGAGCTTCTTCTGAGATCTCGTCCAGTGCATTGTCACTGGTTTTGGCGTTTTTGTTAAAGGGGTATTTTTGGTAATCATGAATTTGATTACATGGTGGTCTGTCCATGGTAACGGCTCATTTTCCAGAATTTTTACTTCCAGATCTTGTCTGAAAATAAGATCGAGCGTGTGACCAGAAGCATGTGTGGGCCCACATACTAGTTGCTGCAGACCTAGTCCTTTCAAGTGGTCAATGCCGGCGATGGCCACGGGATCCTGTGAGGAGTTGGCCCAAAGGTTGAGATCCCCAAGCAGCAAAAAATGTTTGCTGTTTAGTGTATAAGTGGACAGGAACTCTGTCAATGATATGAGAAGCTGCGATTTTGGACCCAGTGGTCTATAGCAGAGTAGGATATGGACGGTCTCCTGGGGATTTGTTTGAAGCTGTAGGAAGAGGGTTTCCATGAATGGAAGTGTGTTTTGAAGGACTGGTTTAGTGATCGAGAGGTGACTCTTATGGATCACTGACAGGCCTCCTCCTCTTTTCCCCACTCTGTTTTCTGTTATTATGCGATAGTTCTCTGGCACCAGTTCGTCAAGAATGGTGTTACAGTCAGCTGTGAGCCAGCTTTCTGCAATAAAGAGGCAGTCTAAATCGCATTGTAAGATGAGATCGTGAATTTCTACTCGGTGTCTTATTTTTTTTATTTTTTTTTTCCACTTCAGACTCCGCTCACACTTGACAGCGAGACTTGCTCACGGTTCGACCGCCCATAACGTCTCTCTAGTGGCTTCGCATCATGCGTGTTTTTTTTTGTTTTTTTTTCCCCTTTTCCTTTTTTTTCTTTTTCTATTGATTATTTCCCTTTTAGTATTTTTTGCTCTTTTCTTTCTTTCTTTTCTTTTCTTTTCTTTTTTTTTTTTTTTTTTTTTACAGTTGCAAATTTGTCATTTTTGAACCTATAGTTATACTTTTTCCATTTAACAAGTCTAACTACTTACTTAATATAATGACGTGACTAGTCTTTTTTTTTTTTTTCCCCCTCCCTGGATCTGTGTGCCATGCAATCTTCTTTTTGTTTTATCACCTATCAACTTCTGTCATTCCTTGAACAAATTTTTCCGAAAATTTAAAAACTTTCCATTTTTCCCACACCACTCTATATCTATCCTCTCCTCCTGTCTCTCCACAGGCGAGGTACTCCATCTCTTCTATATATTCCACCCTTTCTATCAACTCTTTAATTGATGGCCTTTTTGGATGTAGCCAGTTTTTTGGGATCAGGGCCTTTGCTGCATTTAGCATCACTGGAACCAAAGTTATTCCGTATTGTTTTTTTGTTTTTTCAGTTCCATGAAACAGACAGGTCAGCGGGCTACAAGGGATCCTCTCCCCTGTTATTTATTCGATATATTCCAGGACTTTCCAATATTCCTGTATTCTCGGGCAGTCCCACCATATATGCATAGTTGTTCCTTTTTGCTTACAATTCCTCCAGCAGAGTTCTGAGTTTTTTGGATGGATTTTATTCATTCTTAATGGGGTTAGGTGCCATCGAACCATACACTTATAATTTGCTTCTATGGTAGTTATATCTAAGGCATGATTGTAAACTGCACCTATCATATGTGATTTGTCAATCCTTTTACCCAAATCGCTTTCCCATTTTTCTAGACAGGGCAATATTTCCTGGGTCTCGAGCTCCGTTAATATTCCGTATGCCTTTGATATACCATGTCTCAGTGGCTTATCTGTATTGCATATTTTTTCTATTGGGTATAATGTTTTATCTTCCCTAATCGGTTGTGGTAATGTGCTCACAAAGTGATTTAACTGTAAATACTCCCATTCACTCATCCGTTGATCCCCTTCTCCCATTATTATATCCTGTCTTGCATTTATTTTTCCCCCTGTGACAATATCTTTTAATTTTTTCTCACCCAATTGCTTTCCAAAACGTGTTCCATTGCCTGGTGGGAAAAAATTTGTGCCTGCTAATGGGATTAATGGGGAGTTATACTATTTTAAAAACATTCTTTGTTATACTATGTGTGTTTGTGCCCAATTTTCTCGTCTTCGGTGGTATCCAAATATTTCTGTTTAATTGTGCATTACTTATTATGTCTTCCATACGTGCCCATTTTTTTTTGGTGTGTGTGTGTTTGTCCATTCTACTAACCTGGCTAAATTAACGGCAAAATAATATCTTTTTATGTCGGGGAGCCCCAACCCGCCTCCTTTTTTTTTCATGCTCAGCTGTGTATAGCTTATTCTAGCCTTTTTACCTGCCCATATATATTTCAAGATTATTGTTTTAATTACCTTAAAAAAGCTTTGCGGTATTTTTATTGGGAGCATTTGAAGTTTATATGTTATCTTCGGTAGTATCATCATTTTAAACGCATTAATCTTACCGATCCTGGAGATGTGTTTTCTTGCGAGATTTTTCAAGTCTTGGTTAATGTCATTAATTAAGGGGACAAAGTTGGCCAAGTAAAGTTTTTCGACTGTTGGTGTGATCTTTATTCCTAAATATGTTATATCTTCTTTTTCCCATGTAAATGGGAAATCTTTCTGCAGTTCTTCTGCTTCTTTTTTTTCTATCCCCAAATTCAGGATTACTGTTTTTATCGGGTTTATTTTAAAGTTGGAAAGTTCACCGTATCTTTTTATTTCCTTTATGACGTTAGGGAGGGAAACTCTAGGTTTGGTCAAGTATAGGAGTATGTCGTCTGCGTACGCCGCCACCTTGTGTTCATCGTCTCCCACTCTCACCCCCCCCCCCCCTATGTCCGGGTTTTCCCGGATTTTTGCTAACAACGGTTCCAATGCTATTACATATAGGAGGGGTGAGAGCGGGCACCCCTGTCTGTTCCGTTTTTCATTTCAAACGCAGACGACATACTCCCATTGACCTTCACCCTTGCCGTCGGGTGGCTATATAGATTCTTTACCCATTTCAAAAACCTTGGTCCCAGACCTATATTTTGTAAAGTTTCCATCATAAACCCCCAGTCGACTCTGTCAAATGCTTTTTCAGCATCTAAGGACATGAGTACGACTGGGGGTTTCTTTTTTGGATCTTGTTGTAGTAACAGCGGGGTCCTACGCTATTATCTCTCCCTTCTCTGCCTGTTACAAAGCCAGCCTGATCTGTATTTATTAATTCCGGCATTAAACTTTTTATCCTAGTTGCTAATATTTTCGCATATACCTTCAGGTCCGCATTTAACAATGCTATTGGTCGATAGTTGAAACACAAAGTTCCATCTTTTCCTATTTTAGGGATTATAGAAATACTTGCAAGCAGAGATTATTTTCTTATTTCCTCTTCCTCTCCTATTTTATTAAAGTAGTTACACATCTCTGGGACCAAAAGTTCTCTAAATTTTTTATAATATTTAATCGGCAAGCCGTCAGGGCCTGGACTCTTACCACCCGGTGTTTCCTGGAGGGCTCTATAAATCTCTTCCTGAGTTATAGAGGCCTCCAAGGATTCAATATCATTTTGAGATATTTTAGGTAAATTCACTACTTTTAAGTATTCCTTTATTTTCCTTTTTCTAATATTTTGTTGCTCTTGAGTTTCGTTGATTCTTATTGAGTATAATGTACTATAAAAAGTCTGAAAAGCTTCCGCGATTTCAGATGTCTTGTATTTCATAAGGCCGTCTTGATTTTTTATTTTTTCTATGTAATTTTTTTTTTTTTCCCCCTGATATTCTGGCTTAATATTTCCCTGGTTTGTTCCCCCATTTATACCTCTCTTTTCTGACATTTTTGAATATGTTCCTTGTTTCAACCTTCATCAACTCTCTGAGCTGGGCCCTCTTTATCACTATTTCTTGATATACATCATTTTGTCCTCGCTCTTTATGCATTTGCTCCAGTTCAAATAATTCAGTTGTTAATTTTTTCATGTTTAATTTTCTTATCTTTTTTTTCCCTGCTCCTATAGAGATTAGTTTCCCTCTAATGTATGCCTTATGGGCCTCCCATACAGTAGCCACCCTTACTTCAGATGTATTATTAAGAGTGAAATATTGTTCCAAGTCGATTTTTACTGTATTGTTTACCTCTGTGTCCTCTATGAGTTCTTCGTTTAAATTCCACGTTCCTTTTCTTTGCTCTATCTCTTTGAATCGTATTTTCACTGTTACCGGAGCGTGATCTGAAATTGTGGTTACCCCTATTGAGGTTTTAACTACATCTTCCAATGACTCATGGTCTACCATTATATAATCCAATCTTGAATATGTTCCGTGCACAGAAGAGTAATATGTATAGTCCTTTTTGTTTGGATATGTAATCCTCCAAGGATCTATTAAACAGTGACTATGCATTTTTTTTCCTAATATTCTTAGCTGTTTAATATTTCGCATCTGTGCACCGGACGTATTATCAAGATGATAGTCCATTGAAAGATTGAGGTCTCCTGCTAATATTACATGACCTTGTTTGAAATCCATTAAAACGTTCAAAAGCCCCCTCAGATATTTATGTGGTTGTCTGTTTGGGCAGTATATGTTTGCGAGCGTATATTTTTTCCCTTGGAGTACCCCTCTCAGAAACAAATAGCGTCCATCTGGGTCAACTTTCCTATCTTCTCCTATGGCGACCCCCTTAGCTCTCTTCTTTGGAGAATCCCCGTAGTACCAAGTGGGGACTGCCCGAGAATACAGTCTAACATTAGAGTCCAATGTTATATGTGTCTCTTGCAGAAAAACTATTTCAGCAGAGTACCTTTCAACCTCTCTTAATACCATATGCCTTTTTTTCCGGGCAACTGAGACCTCTTACATTGTATGTTATAAAATTTATATTTGTCATATCTTTCTCTTTTTTTTTTATCTTTCTCTGATAAGTATGTTTTTTTCAGTTGCATGACACACAGATCTAAGTCCCCTTCCCCCCCCCCTCCTAATCTTCCCCTCCCCCCTCTCCCCCTCACCCCTCCTCCCTTCTCCTCCCCCCACCCTCCCCTCCGATCGTACTTTGCCCCATTGGTCTTCATGTGGGGCTTTATCCCCCCTCCCCCTCCCCTCCTTTCCCCTGGTCGATCCTTGACCCTATGGTTACTTGGAGCTTTTTTCCCCCTTTGGCGCTTTTGGCCAAAGGGCGCTCTTTTGCTCCTCTGGCTAAGGTCGGAACTGGTGAAGGAGTACTCTCCGGGTCCCCCCTCTCCCCTATCCTTCGCTGGTTGCTTATTATATTGACCCCTCCCATCCCCCACCCACCACCCCCCCCCCTCAACAAAAAAAAAAAAAAAAAAAAAGATTTCTCGGGCAGCCTAGATCATCAATAATTTTTTGGTATTGGGATGCCCAAACTATTGCAAAATTCTGGTATTTCCTCAATAAACCTCAGTCTTGCCGAAATCCCGTTTTTCCTCCCTATTAAGCACGCTGGGAATCCCCAGTTATACTGAATATCGTGTTCCTGCAGGATCCCCAACAGTGGTTTTAGGCTTCTTCTTCTTTTTAACGTCTCTTGGGACAGATCTTGGTAAATTTGAATATTATGTTGATCGTATTCTAATGGCGACTTTCCTCTCAGATTTCTCCAAAGTTGGTTTTTCTCTTCCCAGCTTTCAAATCGAACAATAATGTCTCTTGGGTATTCCTGTGGTCTCTCTCTGGCTCTTCTTATCCTGTGCGCTCGTTCTATTCTTAAAGGGGCAGTTGTTTCTCTTTATAATATTGGATTACAAATTTTCCTTATTATTTCTGGCAAGTCCTCAGCTTGTGTTGTATCTGGAACTCCGCGTATTCTAATATTCTTCCTTCTGTCTCTATTTTCCTGATCTTCTAATTTGTACGCCTGTTCTCGTTGATTCATTTTTAATGCTTTTATTTCATCTTCTAATTTTTTAACTGAGGTTACATTATAGTCGACTTTTTTTTCCACTTCTTCCACTCTTTCCAATATATGCCCCATATTTCTCTCCATTCTTTCCATTTGCGATTTGAGTGATCTTTCTAAGGCGGCGAACATTCCTTCCATTTCCATTTTTGTTGGTAGAAGTGTCATGTCCTGCGTTTCTTCCTTGTTGCCCTGTTCTAGTTCAATTTCTCCGTCCTGGTCCGTTCTAGTCTCTGCAAATGTTTCTGAGAGTGTTTCTAAGTCTGCCAGTGTATTAGTAGCCCCCTTTTTCTTGTCCTTTTTCTTATCTTTTTCTGCCTGGCCTCCTCTACCAGTTAGTAGTTTTTCAACGGGCTGGCTATCTCCATTTGTCCCATGTGTCACAAATTTACACATCGGGCCTGGGTTTTGGCTTAACCGGGGGACCTTTGGGGTTGCCCCACCTTTCGCTCCCTTTCCCCTTGTGGTAATCTTTCACCCCTCTTGGTCTTACAATAGTCTTATTTTCCCGTGCTTCTTACAGTGCCCAAGATGTGACTACCAAAGATTTATTGACTTTTTATAGTAATTCCATTTTAAGCCTGCAGGGGCTTGCCTGCCTCTATGTACACCCTTTCTCTCTCTCTCTTTTTTTTCCTTTCCTTCCTTCCTTCTCTCCTCTTCCCCCTCCCTTCTCCTCCCTCTCCTACCGCAGTATAAAAAAAAAAAAAAAAGAGAGAGAAAAAAAAAAACGCACCGCTAAATAATACCCCCAAAAAAAAGGGGGGAGAGAAGAGGACAAGCAAACGAGAGCTCCAAATGGCTTTTCCTTTATATAAAGTTGCAGGGCTGGCAGGGAAATTCTGGGAATAACGACCCAAGAAAATCCCGCCGGGTTTGTCACTCAGGTGAGCCACCTTCCGGCAAAGCACTTTTGCAGATAAATTGAACTACATTTTTACCAAGACTTATCAGAGCATTCTCCTTATCTTAGTACTGTTCACTGCCAGAGCCTGGGTGCGTTTCCTACAAGGGGGTATTACTGTGAGCCGTGCGGCTTTACATCCCACTGACAGGCTTTCAGGCGTGTTCTCACCAAATCTTGAATACCACACTCATAAACGTACAATATGCAATTCAGCTGATAAGGTTGCCCATAGCATCCATGCGCGAGTATCCACTGCTGCCTGTTTATGTACTGTAGCTCTCTTTAAAACTTCTGTCCAGTTTCTCTTTGATTTTTACTCTTAGGTACTTTTATTCAGCGTGCTCTCCTTTTTGAAGTTTTCTTATGACACAGATTAAAGTTGCTATGATATTTCTGCCCTTACCATTGTGTTGGAAATATTCGGGGCACATAGATGCTGACCCCTCTTATTTTATACCAAAGCATAATATAAACTAAGAAAAACATCACAGTCTTCCCGTGGGGTTCCACGCATGTTCCACATGTACTCAAAAGAAATCTCACTGTGTCTTAATTAATTGTCCCAATAGAAAAAGAACGATAGCAAGGGAGGGAGTCGCCAACAAACAATATGGTTATGCACACTGGGAGCACACTGGGAGTAATCTTAATAAGCACATGTCCCTTATGTCACTTATTACTTGTATTCATACCAGTCCCGTAAGGATTGTTAACTCCTCTATTGCAAATGTCCCATTAATATTTTTTTCATTAGTTCTTGAAAAAGCGTTGTACTCACCACTCTGTTGAATGCAGTGTACTCACCATTCTGTTAGCTTTCAAAAGACCAAATAGAAACTGCTACAATTCGTTTCTGATCTTACCCTCCTGTTGGCAGTACTCGTGAGGCCAGTATCAGACACAATCTTCTCTTTTTTTGGTTAGCTTAAGTTGCTTAAGCTGCAAGGCTGTGAGGTGCTGGATCTCCCTCTCATCAGCCTCCGCTCCCCATATGGGGACGGTGCTGGCACCCACACGCCACGGTCCGTCGCAACACAGCGCAGCTGCCCGCGCACTCCGCAGAACGAGGGGGGCTACAGAGCGCCACAGACTGCTCTGCTGTCACGGAGGGCACGGGCCCCGACTCGCCTCGCTGCAACCCCTCCCGCTCTGGACGCCGATCGCCGTCCTCGCTATGCTGCACGCCACCACCACTGCTCAGCTGGGAGAGCCGCACGCGCTGCAGGTAATGGGGATCTCAGACGGACCTGACCAGGAAGAGGGGGGTGAGGTTTCGAAACGGGGACAGCATCTCCCAGCCGGGAGGGGAGGGGGAAGATCAAGCGGGGAGAGGGAGAGGCCCTTCAATTCGCATCACATCTCCGCAAGTCAGCGCAGGGTTAGAGAGCAAGGGCTCCCGTCTAGCTGCTCCTCCACTCTGACCGCACCATTCCAAGACTCCTCCCTTTCTCTACTCGGTGTCTTACTGCAGATCTTGTATTGACCAGAGCGCATGATATGGGCTTTGGTTTGGCTAAGCAGGTGTAGTGTTTGACTGTCGATCGATTCTAAACAGTCGCTCAGTCCTTAAGGTTTTTTTTTTATCCAGAGGAAGGCGAAAAACCCCTGTCCGTGCTAAGCCAATGTGCTGTGGCAGGGGAAAAAATTCCTTCCTGACCCCCTGGGGGCGATCGGACGTGGCCCTGGATCAAATACTGCAAAAGAGCCATGGTGGTGACCTCGAAGGGAGAACGGGCGCGGGAGGGGGGGGTTACCCAACTGGTAGTTATTGGGTTATGGCTTGAGTCAGAGGTGAGCTGTAGGTGAACCCCAATTGCAGGGGTGTACCAAGATGGCCACCCACTGAAAGACGGTGCCCCGGGGGCTAGATCCTGCGGGTGGGGGCTACTCCAGGGATGTCTGGTGATCGATGGGGGGTGGAGGGGGGATTTGTGTCCGGTTTGCAGGGGTTTTGGGGTTTCTGGAGGGGAGGTGCGGCGGGCCACTAGGCCGCGGGTGAAGCCGCAGTCTTTCCTGAAATCGCGGCCGACTGGTGGGGTATATCGTGCGGGCGGGGGCTCCTCCAGGGATATCTGGTGATAGATGGGGGGTGGAGGGGGGGATTGGTGTCCGGTTTGCGGGGTTTTATTGGGCTCTCTGGAAGGCAGGTGTGGGGGCCGCTAGGCCGCGGGTGAAGCCGCTGTATTTCCTGATATCGCGGCCGCCGATTAGTTCCAGGCGGTAGCGTGAGGGCCGCCGCTGCGGCTTGTCCTGAAAAGGACGGCCGCCAACGGACTGTGGAGGTGGGAGAAACAGCCCTGTGCCAGGGGCTTACCTTTGCTGGCTTGCGGAGGAGAAGGGAGCCGGGGGAAAGGCAGATGGCAGGTCCTGGAGCAAGCTGGAGGCTGACTGGGGGAGGAAAACCCTTCCTGTCTGCATCCAGGAGCCACACGTCCTACTCCTAGGAACCGTGCGCCGATTACTACTGGATGCAGTTCTTGCCCTGGGGAGGAGTCGCTCTTTCAGACTCTAACCTGTGAAGTCAGGAGAAGGAGAAGCTGTATCTCTGTGCTCTGTGACTGGCCGGCGTCGCGTGACGCGTTGTTTTATTGTTCTCTCTCTCTATATTTTCTCTCTATTGTTCTGCTCTTTTTTACTGTATTCTATTCTGCAATGTTTTATTGTTATTATGTTTTATCATGCTTGCTTTTCAGGTATGTATTTTTTTTTTACCGTTTACTGTGTTTTATTGTTAATAATTTTTTTGTTTTCAGGTATGCCATTCAGCTGCAACGCGGATTTATTTATCTTGACAGCAACAGCATTTGCTTCCACGATATATAAAGTCGTGACTCCAGTGCTGTAGGAGGGTGATTTCACCACCACAGTTAAAAAAAGAGCATATATGCCGAAGCATGGGGGCAGCAGGAGCGGAGGAGTGATTTTGCTCCTAATGCCGCGGACATACGGTTGAAATTCCGACGGAGGCTTGCCCGTGGAAAAGTCCGACCGTGTGTACGCGGCATAACTTTTTTGCGGGAGGATGCTTCGGCATATATATATTTTAGGCACAGGTTTTGTTAATTTTTTTTTTATCTTTTACTATGTTTTTTTTTTGGTATTTGCTTTGCAGGTATGGTATGGTAAGGTACTGTAATGTTACTTTGTTTTAATGTTAACCATAATTTTCTTAGCAGGTACACCATTCAGTGGCAGCGCGGATTTATTTATCTTGACAGCAACAGAGTTTGCTCCCACGATACATAAAGCCATGACTGAGTCAGTCAGTCAGTCAGTCAGTGTCAGTGGTGGAGTAGGGCGCTCCGGACCTTCCGCTACGAGCCTGCTCTCACCCAGACCTGGCAGTCAGAAGCTAGGCAGGCTCTGCATACCTCTGCAGCTCTCAGGAACCAGGAACCAGCTCCTCTCTACCCGTGGACTCCCTCTTCTCCGCAGGTAAGACCCTGTCTCTCAGGGCCTGCCATCCTGGGGAACCATTGACGACCGTCCTTCTCAGGACAGCCGTCACACAGGCCCCTCACTGCGGCTCTCTGCCCCGCTTTCTCTCGGCATCGCCGCCCGTACGGCCACCCACGATTGTGGTGGCCCCCAGCCACCCCCCCTGGGTGAATTTTCGGCGCATTTTGGCGTCTTTTACACGCCCGCGCCAGCCTAGTCCTTTTTGCGGCCGCCACGCCTCAGGAAAGTCCGCGGCTTCAGCCGCGGCCTACCGGCGCGCCGACCATACACCCTGCACACGCCACCAGACAGTGCAGATTTCTTAGGACTATCTCCACCGCATCCCTAGAGGTCCCCACCATCCCCCGATCAGCAACCAGATCGGCAAAATCAGCCTTTTACCTAGCTGACAGCCCCCCAAGCCTGGGTCCTGTGTTTTGTCTGGCGACCATCTTGGTACACCCCAGCAACAGTGACACCCCGCATCCCCCCTCTTCCCCTCCACAATCTAACAGTGTTTGATCCAGGGATTGATCTGATCGCCTTTTAGGGATCAGGAAGGAATTTTTTTCCCTGCCGCCGCACATTGGCCAGCACGGCCAGGGTTTTTTTTGCCTTCCTCTGGACCAAAAGCCGAGAGTGAGGATTCAGAGAATCTTCTCTCCATTCTCACGCAACACCTGCACCCCCCTCCCCGGTGACTGGCAACAATGGTTAAAATGCGATACTCTGCAGAAACTATTTGGGGTCTGAGACAATTCGCAACAGTATTACCTGCCGTCACCAAAAAGGCCTTAAAAATAGATCAACTTTTGAGATTCGATCGACGATCGACCATCAAAAATTTCTACCATTCAACACAGCTAAAGCACATATCATGTGCTTTGATTAACACTAGATCGGCAGTAAAACACTGATCAGAAATCCACGATTTCTTACTACACAACGATCTAGACTGCCTCTTTATTACAGAAAGTTGGCTTTCAGACGACTGCAACACCATTCTCGGAGAACTGGTGCCAGAAAATTATCGCATCTTAACGGAAAACAGAATAGGGCAAAGAGGTGGAGGCCTGGCGGTGATTCATAAATCTCATATTGCAATCACTAAGCCGGTCCTTCAAAATCCTCTACCGTTTATGGAAACCCTTACTCTTCAACTTCAAACTAATTCCCAGGAGACTGTGCACATTCTCCTCTGCTACAGGCCACCAGGACCCAAATCGCAGTTTCTACTATCATTAACGGAGTTCACATCCACTTACTCCCTTAACAGCAATCATCTTTTGCTGCTCGGGGATTTCAATCTGTGGGCCAACTCCTCACAGGATCCCATTGCGGACGCCTGCATCAACCACCTGGAAGGGTTAGGACTACAGCAACTTATATGCGGACCCACGCATGCTTCAGGTCACACACTCGACCTAATTTTCAGACAAAATCTGAAAATAAACATTTTGGGAAATGAACCTTTGCCATGGACAGACCACCATGCAATTAGTTTCACAATTTCCAAAATTCCACTAGTTATAAAAGCACCCAAGCCGGTGACAATACACTGGGCTAGATCTCAGAAGAAGCTCCACTCGAAACTCTTCAAATCTACCCTGGGAAACCGAATTGTGGCTATTTCCCCTCAGTTAGCAGCCTCAGATACACTGGATGCCATAAATGCAGCTCTGCTACAGTCAGCCGACTTAGTAGCACCAAAACGCAAAGTCCTCATCCGGGAAAAAAAGTCCAGCTGGTTCAATAACCAGTTGTCGCTACTGAAGCAAGAGCGCAGAAGGGCGGAAGCCGCCTGGAAAAGAAGCCCTTCAGAAGATCGCCTCACCATCTACAAGGCAATAACAACACGATATCACAAAGAAATCTTCAAAGCCAAGAAACATCATTTTTCTATGGTGATTAACAGCGCCATGAACCGCCCCCGAGAACTCTTCAGGATGGTCACCCAGACCATGAATCCGGGATGTCTTGAAGTCCCCACTTCAGACACCCAAGAGTTCTGTAATGAACTATCGGATTTCTTCATCAACAAAATTGAAAGAATCCGGGTAAGTATTCTGCAAAACAATACTCCCCTCAGCCCCCCCTTCAATCAACTACAAAACACCGACAGAAACCTTCTACAATCAACAAATTCATTCTGGAACCAATCTCCATCAATACCACCAAAAATATCATTGGTGTGTTGCGGAACAGCACAGCACCCAATGACATCATTCCCACCAAGCTACTGAAGGAATGCGCCGACATCCTGGCGCCTCCCATCACACAGCTTATAAATCAGTCATTTAAGGAAGGCATAGTGCCATCCCTGCTGAAAGAGGGCACAATCCAGCCCATCTTGAAAAAACCTAATTTGGATCCCATGGACCCAACTCACCGCCGTCCCATAACAGGCCTAAATGTTCTCTCCAAGATAATGGAGAAAGTAGTGGTACAACAGCTGCAACAGCATCTGGATACCCACAACCTACTTGATCCATTTCAATCCGGTTTCCGTCCCGGACACGGGACGGAAACGGCCTTACTCAAAATATGGGACGATGCGCTCGAGGCCGCAGACGAAGGAGAATCCTGTCTCCTGGTTCTGCTGGACCTAAGCGCAGCCTTCGACACAGTAGACCATAAATTGTTACTGAGGCGACTAGCAGAAGTAGCCAGAGTCACAGAAGGTGATTTACCATGGTTTTCCTCTTTTCTTGGAAACCGATCACAAACAGTGAAACTGGGATCTTTCACGTCGGAAAAACCCCCAAGGATCCCCCCTATCACCGGTGCTGTTCAACATCTATCTTCGTCCTCTTTTTGATATTATCAGTAGCCAAGAACTACTCTATCACTCTTATGCAGACGACACGCAACTGTATTTTCGTATCTGCAACAAAAAGGATCATCATCTCAGATTAGAGAAATGTCTCTCTTCAATAGAAAACTGGATGACTAAGAGTTATCTTAAACTCAACAGTTCTAAAACAGAACTTTTTATGTTTCGCGCCAGTCGGAAGAGTCAACTGACAACAAACTGGATACCACCGCCCATTCTGGGACAAATCATCTCCCCTAGCTCCAAAGTCAAAAGTCTAGGAGTCACTTTTGACACCTTCATGACAATGGACGCACAAATAGGGTCAGTAGTCAGCGGATCGCACCATTTGATGTGCCTACTACGCAGACTTATTCCATTTATCCCCAAAGAAGACGTAGCAGTCGTGGTGGGAACAATTGTGAATTCCAGACTGGACTATGCAAATGCCCTTTACCTCGGGCTCCCTAAGTACCAAATCGCTCGTCTACAAGTCGTACAGAATACGGCCGCAAGACTTGTGACTGGGAAAAAATCATGGGAATCAATCTCACCTTCACTGAGATCCCTTCACTGGTTGCCAGTGAAAGACAGAATTGCATTCAAAGCACTCTGCCTGACACATAAGTGCATCCATGGGAAGGCTCCGCGATATCTTTGCGACAAGATCAAACCTCACAATTCCAACCGCATTCTGCGATCCACCGACCAAAATCTGGTCAAGGTTCCAAAAACCAAATACAAGTCCAAAGGAGAAAGAAGGTTTGCTTTTCAAGGTCCCAGGCTATGGAATGCTTTACCAACCAGCATTCGGTTGGAGGAAAACCACCTGTCTTTCAGAAAGCAGATCAAAACTCTGCTCTTCTGATGTCTTGAGACACGAACAACTAGCGCCCAGAGGCGATTCAGTTCGCATGTGCCGCGCTATATAAGTTTTTCATTCATTCATTCATTCATGACTCCAACACTGTAAGAGGTGATTTCACCACCACAGTTAAAAAAAAAGCATATATGCCGAAGCATGGAGGCAGCAGGGGCGGAGGAGCGATTTTGCTCCTAATGTCGCGGACATTCGGCCGAAATTCCGACGGAGGCTTCCCTGTGGAAAAGTCAGACCGTGTGTACGTGGCCTAACTTTTTTTGCGGGAGGATGCCCCCATGCTTTGGCATATATAAATGGTCCATGTATGCCTATCATTAGAAGTGGGTGGATGAAGTGAGGTATTCTAATGGTGGGCATACCCACCGTTCAATCTCTTTTTTTCGTTCAGCCAACATGCTGCATGAAAAAAATATTACAATATATGTCCAACAAGGACCAGCAACGTACTGGTATGTTGCTGGACTTTAAATGGTTATACCAGAATGATGCCTGCGGGTTTAGGTATCATCTTGGTATCATTCTTTTCAGCCAGCGTTCAGCTTTCATGTAAAAGCAATCCTGGCAGCTAATTAGCCTCTAGACTGCTTTTACAAGCAGTCTGAGGGAATGTCTCCCCTCAGATATAAACAGCGCCATTGGGAAATTGGGAAAGCATTTTATATTATTTCTAGATTGTAAGCTCTAACGAGCAGGGCCCTCTGTTCCCTCCTGTATTGATTTGTATTGTGACTGTACTGTCTTCCCTGATGTAAAGCGCTGCGCAAACTGTTGGCGCTATATAAATCCTGTATAATAATAATAATCACACCGATCTTGGTGTGGTCGGATGCTTTGAGGGCAGAGGAGAGATCTAGAGTCTAATAGACCCCATTTTTTTCAAAAAAGAGTACCTGTCACTACCTATTGCTATCATAGGGGATATTTACATTCCCTGAGATAACAATAAAAATGATAAAAAAATAAAAAAAGCAAAATAAATAATAATAAAAAAAGCATCAAAAAGGGCTTTGTCTTCAAGTGGTTAGAAGAGTGGGTGATGTGTGAAATTTTTTATTTTTTTTTGCACAAAGTTGTCACTAAATTATATATTGCTCAAACATGCTTACACCCCAAAATACATTGAGTACGGGGATACCACATGTGTAAGACATTTTGGGAGCCTAGCCGGGACCCCAAAAACCAAGCATCGCCTTCAGGCTTTCTAATGGTGTAAATTTTTGATTTCACTCCTCACTGCCTATCACAGTTTCAGAGGCCATGGAATGCCCAGATGGCACAAACCCCCCCAATTAACCTATTTTGGAAAGTAGACACCCCAACCTATTTGCTGAGAGGTATGGTGAGTATTTTGCAGATCTCGCTTTTTGTCATAAAGATTTGAAAATTTAAAAAAGAAAGAAATATATATTTTCTTTCTTCATTTTCAAAAACAAATGAGCGCTGTAAACTACTAGGCAGTAACTTTTGCGCAAACCAATAAATATACGCTTATTGACATTATTTTTACTAAAGACATGTAGCTGAATACACTTTTGTCTAAATGTATGACTAAAAATGAGTTTATTCGATTTTTCTTATAACAAAAAGTAGAAAATATCTTTTTTTTTTTCTGTCTTTATCCGTTTATATTGCAAAAAAAAAAAAAAAAAATCGCAGAGGCAATCAAACACCATGAAAAGAAAGCTCTATTTGTGAGAAAAAAAGGATGCAAATTTTGTTTGGGTACAACATTGCATGACCGCACAATTACCAGTTAAAGCAGGGTAGTGCCAAATTGTAAAAACACCTCTGGTCCTTAGGCTGACAAATGGTCCGGGGCTTAAGTGGTTAAAGCATGTTGCTTTTCTCTTGCAGTGTCTCACCTGTACTCACAGATTGTACAGTCTCATGCACTAAGACACACAGTTAATGGATCTCGGATTGTGCCCCAAAGCACTCCTCCACCAATTTGAAGCCTAGAGCCTTGGTCTGGTCATTACTTAAAGTCCAGATCATAGCTGACTCATTAGTGAACTGGCTGTTTACTAGACCTGAACCCAGGCAGGGTACCGCCCTGCTACACCACCTATATGACATAATATCTCCCCTGTCCTGTCCTAACTTGGCCACTTCTGTCTACAACAGTTCACTTTCATCATCACTGGACGCACTTGCTTCTAACTACAGGCAGAATCAGACCCTGGCGGTATTATGTTCCTGAATAGTTTTGACAATTGAACAGACTATTGTGCATGTGAAGACTTAAACAATAAAATGACGCTGACACGTTTTGGAGAGAACAACCATTAGACTGAGAATTGACAATCAGTTTAGATCAACAAGATCTATTAAATGTAGGCTACTTGTACTTAATCATTTGAAAGATGTACTGAGACATTGAGACATGTACTGAGACATTTGCAATTTAAAGAAATTAATGAGAAATTCAATTCAATTGTGAACAATTGCCAAGTGGTTTGGAGATTTGTCCATGTTGTTTTGAGAATGTCATTTCTGTTTCAAGAAATGAGCCAAAACAATGGCGAAAAACTGTAAACACCCCCATATTACAGTGGTGGAGAATGTGGGCACAAGACGGTGGAATCTGGGTCCTTGCTCTGTGGTGAGTCGCAGCAGGAACTACTGCTAGCTAGGGGTGCAACGGATCGTCACCGATCCGTGATCCGAACGGGTCACCCCGTTCGGATCGGCACACCACGCGATCCGCGGAGCGCTCCGGGGCCTCGGCCATCGGAAAGTCTCCGGCTTCGGCCTAGCTCCGGAGCGGCGGCCATCTTGCTCCACCCCAACCAATCACAGCTATTAACTCCCTATAGCTATGCATGTCTGCTTTACCACCTGTCAAAATTCAGCAACTCCCCCTAGTGTCTGAAATATAAACTGCAATTTCTACACACTGGCTACAAAAATGACAAAGAGGGTTTTGCTTTGCAATAGTATGTTGCTTCAAAATGCTTCTACACATGTTCACTCAGGTTTTTGTTCTGGTTTATTGAAAATCTAGATTATATCAATTTAGCGGAATATTATCTTTTACGCAAGTGGCCCGCCATTGGCCCAGCTAGAGCCCAGACTTGAATCCGACTTTTTTTCATAAATAATTTTTTTTTTTGCTGATCCGAAAATGATCCGATCCGTGACTCCTGATCCGAGGATCGATCCGATCCGTGAGTTTTTTGATCCGTTGCACCCCTACTGCTAGCTGTGTGTGGCACGCAGGCGAACTGCATTGCGCAGAAGTTTATTTTGACAGACTGTGTTGCATACAGGTGGTGCACCTGTGAGATTTTTTTTTCCCTTTTTACTGCTGTGAACTGTGCAGCTGCTGTGCAAGGATGAGACAGTCAAAACACAAGAAGTTCATGTTAAAGCAAGTTAAAGGAGAAGTGAGCTCAGCGTGGCCTGAAATGTCTCCACCTAGGAGGGCCAGTGGTGTATGAGACTGTGAATGAGTGGTTCAAGCGGAACCAGAGTAAAGAGGGGGATGCAGTTCAAGGGGCTATGATCTGTGCCTCTGATTACATGCAACCCATGCTACCTACAGAGGAGGTTGGAGACTTCCTGGAAAAATTTGAAAAAGTCGCTGTAAGGAGGAAATGGTCTAGAGACCGGTGGCCAAAATTGCTGCAAACCTTATTACTGGTAGAGTACCGGTCGGTTTACCATTTGATGGGCAGTGACCAGGATGACTAGGTTAAAGAGGAAATCCTTCTTAGAGGAGAGTTCCATCGCATCATGGGCCGCCAGCAATGCTCCAACAAAGGGAGGTCATCATCCATAGCAACGGGAGAGGCATCACTGCGACAACAAAGCAACAATCAAGAAATGGCTTAGGAAAACATAAGTGTGCATCAGTGTACCAGCCGTGCGTTTTCTGCAGACATATCGGTTGTCACCCCTGGCAACAGTGGCAAGAAGTCTGTGTGGCCTGGGGGTACCAATGAGGAAAGTAAAGATGTGTGTTATGGCCGCTTATGTGAAGTGGTCAACCCAGAAAGAAGGACACAACAGTCTGGGCCATATTCTTGTAGAGTTGAGGCGGGCGTAGCGTAAGCCATTTACACTACGCCGCCCCAACTTACAGGAGCAAGTGCTGTATTCCCCAAACACTTGCTCCGTAGTTTGGGGCGGCGTAGTGTAATTGGCCTGGCGTATCCCCGCGTAATTCCAAGGGGGCGGCTTGTATTTAAATTAAGCGCGCCCCCGTTTCGATTGAACTGTGCATGCGCCGGGCTAAAAATAGCCCAGTGCGCATGCTCCAGTTCTCGGCGGAAAACGTCAATGACGCCGACGTGTGCGTCATTGACGTAAAGTCGTATTCAAGAACGACTTAGGGAAATGACGTACCCGACGGGAAAAGACGACGCGGACCCGATGCCATACTTAACATGGCATACGTGGGACTGGCATAAGGTTACCCCTCATATAGCAGGGGTAACCTTACGCTTACGCAAACGACGTAAGCGACGGTTACGCAACGCAAATTCGTTCGGGAATCGGCGTATCAGGCTCATTTGCATAAACAAATGAGACCTGAATGTAAACGCCACCTAGCGGCCGGCTGGGTAATTACATTTAAGATCCGACAGTGTAAGTGACTTACACATGTCGGATCTTCAGCGTATCTATGGCTCCCAATGATGGTGGCTTCACATGTGGACTCTCTGATCAGAAGTGCATTCTTTGATCAAAAGTGCCTGAGTTAAAAACCAGGAGTTGGCTATTATCTGCTTCTGCTTGCAGATTTTTTTTTCCCCTCTTTTTCTCTGACACTTTTTAAACAGCTTTTTTTCTTTTTCCTTTCTGCTAATTAAGGGGAGGGTTTAATTGTTCACAGGTGTGTGTTTGTTCACAGGTCTTCACAGGTGAGTATAAAGTGGCTGTACATGCTCCCAGAGGAGCTGGCTCCCAATGATGGTGGCTTCACATGTGGACTCTCTGATCAGAAGTGCATTCTTTGATCAAAAGTGCCTGAGTTAAAATACAGGAGTTTGAAACAGGAGGTAAGACAGGAGTCTTCATTATTTTTTTTTTCAATCACTGATCCAGAACAAGCTTGCAGCTAATAAAGTTGGAACTCTTGCTAAATAGATTCAGCGGTGCAGCAGACGCTCTCATCTTAGTCTGCTCACCCCAGGGATAGTGAGAGCAGGACGCTCTCAAACGAGTCGGCTCTCCCCAGGGATAGTGCAGCCAGGCAGGGTCCTCCCAGCTCTCAGGTGCTGCAGACACCCCCCTAGCCAATTGATCCAGGGTTGCACCGATCGCCGTTAAGGGGTCAGGAAGGAATTTTTTCCCCCGATCGCTGCAGATTGGCACAGCACGCCTGGGGTTTTTTCGCCTTCCTCTGGACCAATCGGGGAGAGAAGACTCAACGAGTGACGGCTCACTTGGACAGTCTCCCACCCATCACGTCCGGCGTCTCGCGGCTCTTCCCGCATCCGCACCAGACCAGGCCTCATTCGCGGCCGCCACAATTAGGAAAGACTGACGACAATGTGACTGGCGACAATGGCTAATCTGCGATACTCTGCGGACTCTATTCGGGGTCTGAGACAATTCGCAACAGCATTACCAGCCGTCACCAAAAAGGCCTTAAAAATAGAGCAACTTTTGAGATTCGATCGACGATCGACCATCAAAAATGTAAACTATTTAACCCAGCTCAACACATATCATGTGCTTTGATCAACACAAGATCGGCAGTAAAACACCGATTAGAAATCCACGATTTCTTACTACAAAACGATCTAGACTGCCTCTTTATTACAGAAAGCTGGCTCTCAGACGACTGCAACACCATTCTCGGAGAAT
This sequence comes from Rana temporaria, assembly GCF_905171775.1. Classification (NCBI taxonomy): domain Eukaryota; kingdom Metazoa; phylum Chordata; class Amphibia; order Anura; family Ranidae; genus Rana; species Rana temporaria. The sequence continues at coordinate 303,392,119 of NC_053491.1, forward strand.
TGGTGCCAGAAAACTATCGCATTATAACGGAAAACAGAATAGGCCAAAGAGGAGGAGGCCTGGCGGTGATCCACAAGAATCACATTACAATCACTAAGCCAGCCCTTCAAAATCCTCTTCCATTCATGGAAACCCTTACTCTTCAACTTCAAACTTCCCCCCAGGAGACTGCTCACATTCTCCTCTGCTATAGGCCACCTGGGCCAAAATCGCAGTTTTTGCCATCTTTAACGGAGTTTATATCCACTTATACCCTTAACAGCAAACACCTTTTGCTGCTCGGGGACTTTAATCTGTGGGCCAACTCCGCACAGGATCCCATTGCGGACGCCTGCATCGATCACCAGAAGGGATTAGGGCTACAGCAACTTATATGCGGGCCAACACATGCTTCAGGTCACACACTCGACCTAATTTTCAGACAAAATCTGAAAATAAGCATTTTAGAAAATGAACCATTGCCATGGACAGACCACCATGCAATCAATTTCATAATCTCCAAAATTCCCCCAGTGATAAAAGCACCCAAGCCGGTGACAATACACTGGGCTAGATCTCAGAAGAAGCTCCATTCGGAACTCTTTAAATCCACCTTGGGAAACAGAATCAAAACAATCCATCCACATCAAACAGCCGCAGATACACTGGATGCCATAAACGCAGCCCTGCTACAGTCAGCCGATTTAGTAGCACCGAAACGCAAAGCCTGCATCCGAAAAAGAAAGTCTGGCTGGTTCAACAACCAGCTGTCGCTTCTGAAGCAAGAGCGCAGAAGGGCGGAAGCCGCCTGGAAAAGAAGCCCTGCAGAGGATAACCTCATCATCTACAAGGCAATAACAACACGATATCATAAAGAAATCTTCAAAGCCAAGAAACATCATTTTTCTATGGCGATTAACAGCGCCCTAAACCGCCCCCGCGAACTCTTCAAGATGGTCACCCAGACCATGAATCCAGGATGTCTTGAAGTCCCCAACTCAGACACCCAAGAGTTCTGTAATGAACTATCGGATTTCTTCATCAACAAAATTGAAAGAATCCGGGAAAGCATCTTGCAAAACAATACCCCCCTCAACCCCACCGTCAATCAACCACAAAACACCCACAGAAACGCTCTACAATCAACAAAGTTCACTCTGGAACCGATCTCCATCGATACCACAAAAAATATCATTGGTGCTTTGCGGAACAGCACATCGCCCAATGATATCATCCCCACCAAACTGCTGAAGGAATGTGCCGACATCCTGGCACCACCCATCACACAGCTTATAAACCAGTCATTTAAGGAAGGCACAGTGCCATCCCTGTTGAAAGAGGGCACAATCCAGCCCATCTTGAAAAAACCTAACCTGGATCCCAAGGACCCAACTCATCGCCGTCCCATAACAGGCCTAAATGTTCTCTCCAAGATAATGGAGAAAGTAGTGGTACAACAGCTGCAACAGCATCTAGATACCCACAATCTACTGGATCCATTACAATCAGACTTCCGTCCTGGACACGGGACAGAAACGGCCTTACTCAAAATATGGGACGATGCCCTCGAGGCCGCAGACGAAGGAGAATCTTGTCTCCTGGTTCTGCTGGACCTAAGCGCAGCCTTTGACACGGTAGACCACAAACTGTTACTGATGCGACTAGCCAAGGTAGCAGAAGTCGCAGAAGGTGATTTACCATGGTTTTCTTCCTTTCTTGAAAACCGATCACAAACAGTTAAATTGGGTTCTTTCACGTCGGAAAAGCGCACGGTGTCATGTGGAGTCCCCCAAGGATCCCCCCTGTCACCGGTGCTTTTCAACATCTATCTTCGCCCTCTCTTTGATATTATCAGTAGCCAAGAACTACTCTATCACTCTTATGCAGACGATACGCAACTGTATTTTCGCATCTGCAACAAAAAGGATCATCATCCCAGTTTAGAGAAATGTCTCTCTTCGATAGAAAACTGGATGACAAAGAGTTATCTTAAACTCAACAGTTCAAAAACAGAACTCCTTATGTTTCACGCCAGCCGAAAGAGTCAACTGGCAACAACCTGGACACCCCCGCCCATTCTGGGCCAAATCATCACCCCTAGCTCCAAAGTCAAAAGTCTTGGGGTCATCTTCGACACCTTCATGACAATGGACGCACAAATAGGGTCAGTAGTCAGCGGAGCGCACCATCTGTTGCGCCTACTACGCAGACTTATTCCATTTATCCCCAAAGAAGACGTAGCAGTCGTGGTGGGAACAATTATTAACTCCAGACTGGACTATGCAAACGCCCTTTACCTCGGACTCCCAAAGTACCAAATCTCCCGTCTGCAAGTCGTTCAGAATACGGCCGCCAGACTGGTGACTGGGAAAAAAAAATGGGAATCAATCTCGCCTTCGTTGAGAACCCTTCACTGGCTGCCAGTAAAAGACAGAATTGCATTTAAAGCACTCTGCCTGACACATAAGTGCATCCATGGGAAGGCTCCGCAATATCTTTGCAACAAGATAGAACCTCACAATTCGAATCGCGTTCTGCGATCCACCGACCAAAATCTGGTCAGGGTACCAAAAACCAAATACAAGTCCAAAGGAGAAAGAAGGTTTGCTTTTCAGGGTCCTAGACTATGGAACGCTTTACCAACCAGCATTCGGTTGGAGGAAAACCACCTGACTTTCAGAAGACAGATCAAAACTCTGCTCTTTTGATGTCATGAGACACGAACAACTAGCGCCCAGAAGCGATTCAGTTCGCATGCGCCGCGCTTTATACGTTTTTTATTCATTCATTCATTCATCTATGCGAAAATGATTCTAGGAATCACTCGCATAGATACGCGGGTCAAAAAAGAGAGATACAACGGAGTTTCCTGAGATACTCCGTCGTAACTATACTCAGAATATGGCCCTCTGTAACCACCATGCGGTGTAGCCAACCATCTTTGGAGTGCTGGTCTGCTGTTACCACTAGCAACAGGGATCCTGTGTTACATGCAAGGGGTATTGGTGGGTCTGGAAAGGCTGCAGTTTTTCTCCATGACCACATAGAAGAGTCAGCCTATGGAGACACCACAGATAAGAGACAATGCACTCAAATGAAGGCTATGTCAACGGCTACAGGAATTGGTAAGACTGTTGCAGTTTATGGGACAGAACCCAATGAAACGGAAGTGTGTTCTGCTACAGTGTGCTACCCAGAGTAGGGGGAGGCACAGGGTAAAGCCCAACTGTCAGCAGGACTAAAGACTAAAAAGGATATGGGGACTCTGTATGTACCTGGTGGAATTCAGCAGAGTGCTGGAAGAGCTGTACTAGGGGTGACCAAAGAAATCCGTATACCATGTTCCCTAGTGACAGAGACAGGTGCTGTGGGGTTGCCCAGGGAAACCTCCCAGGAGCCCACAGTGTTGGAGCGGAGGGTTTCCCAGGTCAGCTGTAGAGCTTCTCTAGTGGGTAAGAGGCCACCCACAATAGCTACAGATACGTCTAAGTGTTATAAAGATCCTCTAAAGGTTGAGAAATGTATTTCTGGAAATGTCATATTTGAGAATAATTTTGGAAATATGTTTACTAAAAAGGATGACCGCCAGAGGCAGAGCTGCAGGGTTGTCCATGGAAACCTCCAGGGATCTCCCTGTGTTGAAACTAGAGGTTGTCCAGGACTGCTCAGGCACTACTCTGGGGGAACAAGGAGGGACTGTGCCACACAATGAGAGTGTGTGGGTGCAGACCACCTGCCTGGTATGTGACCAGATTGGTGAACAATTTATTCACCCTGTTAAAGCTGGTAGTGTAAAGCTGGATGTGGTGATGGTAGAGCCACCAGAACAATCTGGTCAAAATTGTGTATTGCACCCTGCGGTTTGTGACGAAGCGTCGTCTCAATGTGACATAAGTGAAACTGTGCTTGTACAATGTGATGCGTATAGAGATGACAAATGTACGGTGTTGGGTAGTGAGTAGTGTTGCTCACGAATATTCGCATTGCGAATATTCGACTCGAATATAGCATATTCGAGAAATCGCGCTATATTTCGAAATTCGCGGTGAATATTCGCAATTCCGAATATTCGATTTTTTACAATTTTTTTTTTGAATCAGATCACATCCTAGATATCTCCATCGACGTCTAAAAGCATTGCTGGTATCATTAGAGACCCTGGGCCGAGTAGCTGAAGCGTTCATTGAATTTTCCAGAAAGATCGCAATGCGATTATTCGGCAAACGCAATATCGCGCGATTATTTTCCTCGCCCCGATCTTCCGCATCAGAGCGATTTTTACAGTTTCATTTTTAAAACAGATCACATCCTAGTGATCTCCATAGACGTCTGAAAGCATTGCTGGTATGATTAGAGCCATTGGGCCGAGTAGCTGAAGCGATCATTTTATATTGCCGAATATTCGCAATGCGAATATTCGGCAATAGGAATATTGCGCGATTATTTGCTCCGCCCTTTTGCATCAGAGCCAATCAGAGTTCTCCTTCCACACTCGTCACAGGTTAGCAACCAATAGGAACCTGCCTGCATGGACATTATATAAGCTCACTCCCAGCACCATTTCATTGCAGATTCAGAAGCTGGCTATAGAGTGTGGAGGCTGTTTCTGTGTTCCTGGTTTCCTGTGTCTTTGTTCTTGATTGATTTAGATCATCACCAGCATTGCTATTTAGTGATTCCAGTGGATCTTTTCCAGTATATCAACTGCTTTTTTCAAAGCAATAGACCCAAGAGCTTTTTTCAAAGCTACGTTTTGTGCTGTTTTGTGCTGTTTTTTTCATTTGTGTTACTGTTTGATCCTGCAATCCTCCCTGTTCAGTTATATTTGCAAGAGATTTCAGAACACATATTGATCTGAGCTTTATAAAAGAGCTTTTCTAAAAGCTAAGTTTTGTTCATCTTGTGTTACTGTCAGATCTTGCAGGTTCACTGTTCAGTGATATTTGATAGGCATCTCAGTTCAAATTTTGTTTAGTTTTCCCTAAAGAGCTTTTATAAAAGCTAAGTTTTGTGTTCAGTTTAGTTAAATTTTGTGTAGTAAGTGTACACACTGTTAGTGTACATTTATTTCATCTAGCTTAGCTTAGTGTGTGTTTAGTGTCTGTGTTTTGTGTTTAAAAAAAAAAAAAAAAAAAAGTTAGTGTTTGTTTAGTGCTTTTTTTTTTTTTCTTTAATTTTGTAGTCCTTGTCTGGTGTACTACTTTTCTTATAGTTTAGTAGCTGTCTGTGTACGTCTTTGTCTGCGTGCCTGTCTTGTAAAAAAAACACAAAAACACATTTTGTTCACATTTTCCCCCCCAATAAAGTTTAACCCCCCCACACACATATCAGCAATTATGAGCGGCATCCGTGGCCGTGGCAGTAGGGGTAGGGGAGTTACTCCCAGTGCTGGATCGCTGCCAGCACGGGGTACCTCTCGTGCCCCTACTAGTGGTAGAGGATCGGGTGCAAGGGGAGTACGCCTGATCCGGGAGTTCTTCCCATCGGGCAGCCGCCCGATATTGCCATCTCAGGCTCAAGTAGTGGTGGACTACATGGGGCACAGCAGTGCCACTGAGTCGTCGGTCCCGACTCACAGTAGTACCACCATTACAACGTCTAAGAGCAGACGAAACGTAGGGAGGCGACGTGCTGACGTCACCGCAAACTGAGGATTTGTTTTGTTACGCCGGCCGGCTTTTTCTCTCTGCTGACACTTCTGTACCCAACTGTAAGTGATACTATTTCTTTTAATAAATATCTGTACGATATCACGCCATGTGAGTTCTCTTTCCTCCCCTTATATTTTGGATTTACTGCATCTTCTGCTCCAACATCGGCCGAGATACTCCATTGCTGCTCACTGTGTATGTTCCCTATGCTTTGACTGATCCTGATGGATCCTATGCTCTGGTAAGGGTCAGTGTGTATACTGGTGGTGGTTTTACGTTCACACTGTCTGTTGCCAGTCACAGGGTGATACACTTAGGTGTATATTTTTAACACAGATTTACACTATATGAGTTTTCTTTTTTTTCTGGTTGCTTTATTATGGATTTGTGACCTCGGGAGGGACCTTCTACACTGACTAGTCCTTTTCTTCAATACACTCAGCGATTCCAGCCTGACTAGGTCCGTTGGGACCTTCGTTTGTGGTAAGGGTCAGCAAGTTGCATTTTATCCAAATTGGAGCCAGATCTTATTCACCGCCCGGGGCGTCACGCTCCTGTTTTTTCCAGTTTTTTCCTTTCACTTGGACTATTGATTATTTGATTAATTGACTTTGATCACATACACTCTAATATCTTGATTGACATTTCACATCAGCCTTTTGTCAACCGGAGGCCTTCAACTATTATTTTCTAAGCGCTACTCCACATTTTTTGTATAAGATTTTATGTTAGTATAACATTTTTGAGTTAGCAGCTGGTTCACTATTGTATTTAATTTATTGGTAAGCGCACTTTTTTCCCTTTTTTTACATTTATTGTCCGTATACACACTTAGTGCAGCTACCTGGTGTTTGCAATAGCACTATTACTATAGCCCTTATGGATATCTTTACTTTCAGAGCCACTCGTGTGGTCAATTCAGAGGGGGTATTTGAGACCTTTAAAGAGGGCGATAATGATTTGGGTGGCCTCTTCATGAGGCTAAAAAATCTAACCATTGCAGAGCTTCATACCCAGTGGGACGTGGTATTTTTGGATGCCTATATCAAACAGGAAATGGTCCCCAGAAGTTTGAGATGGGAAATTGCCCCCCAAAAAGGTGACACTGACTTGGAGGGGTGGTTTAAGCATTTTAATGATTCTGGTCTGAATTTACTTAAATTCTTAGGAGACCGCAAAACCACTAAACTCAAAAGACTGGATGATGAGATTATTCTTATCAAGGAGAAGTTAACCCCTTTCATGTCTAGTGAGGAATATACAGCTAAATCACAAAGTCTCCTTAAGATTCTTGAAAAAGAGGAAAGGGAGCAAAAAATCAAAAAAAAGAAGAAATTCAACAGAGACTTTGGAGATTACCATAGTAATACTGTCTTTGAGTGGCAAAAGAAACTATTGGCTGAGGCCACTGCTTCTCTGAATCCAGCAATGGAAATTACCCCTGTGTATTCTGTGTCAAACAGCAATACTAATAGTGGGTCCAATGTACCTCAGGGGCGAGGAGGTATAGGTCGCACTAATCCTAATAACACCCCTAAAGGACACCAGAGACCCAAAAAACAGACAGCACCTTATGCCCCCAATCTGGGGAGAGGGAGGGGTAACCAGCGTGGACCATTTGGCCCACCACCTTCGTACTATGGTCAGCCATGGGGACAAGGCACTTTGGGGAGACCAACTACTGTTGACCCACGGGGTCGGGGTACCTTTAATGTTCCGCCCCCAGGTTATCCACCAAACTTTGTTGGTGGACAACCAATCTCTCACGATTTGGGACATTCTAACACATATAATTTAGGCCTTCACCCAAATGTAACACAGAGATACACTGACAATGAGGTAGTGCACTATACTGGAACCTTTGAGCCAGATTATAATGTGCTTACCCACAACAGTTTTCTTCCATTGGGAAATTTAGAGAACATTGAGAGTCATAATTTTTCTAATGAGCCCTCTACCAGCCAAACTGCATCCCCAGCCCCTTTTGAACTGGGGTATCCCAGCTATCCTAATTTGACTCAATCTAATTGGGGTTTTCACAAGGCTGGCCAGGGAACAAAAAGAATGGCCGAACTAAAAGAGGGAGCCGAGGGGGCAAACATACTAAGCCCAAAAAGGCCGAAAACGTAACAGGGGCCGGCATTTTTAACCTCAGTTCCCACGTTTTGTCTAGTTCAGAACTATACGTCCTCGATAAGGGTTTGAAATATGCCCCTCCAAAAAACATCAATAAATTTAGAGCATATATGGATGTTCATAAATTTATTCGGAAACTAAACATTCAGCGTTATGTCTCCTCAAACCCTTTTAATCCATCAACTACTATGACTTCCAATTATGTCCATTCAGGTTTGGCCAATGCGTCTACTTATAACCCACCGGGTCATCTTCCGGCGTCTTTAAAAGTCTTTAGAGATCTTACACTCAAAGATTTAGACAGTTTGAATACCAAGAAAGTAAGATGCAAATTAAGTTTGGAGGAGGGTATTAAGTCCTTGTGTGCCAACAAGAATCTTGTTATCCGTCCTGCGGACAAAGGGGGTGGTATTGTAGTCTTAAACAAAGACGACTATTTATTGGAAATGAGACGTATCCTAGATGATGGTGATACTTATACCCGTCTCCCCCTCAATCCGGGAGACAGATATAAAAAAGCTTTGGTGAAGATTGTAACTAAAGGCTTTCGTCTTAACATTTTGAATAAAAAGGAAAAAGCATTTTTGGTTCCTAAGGCTCCTCGGGTGCCTATAATGTATTACCTTCCTAAGATACATAAAGACCCCGTTTGCCCCCCGGGACGCCCTATAGTAAGCGGAATTGATTCCGTGACGTCCCGGGTGGGCAAATACATCGACTTCTTTCTCCAGCCTCTGGTGAAAAATATGCCTTCCTATCTAAAGGACACCAGACAGGTCATTAATCTGTTGTCTGATATTCAACCTACACCAGATTTATGGCTGGTGACTGCAGATGTCACTTCCTTGTACACGGTGATCCCACACGATCTAGGATTGGAAGCTGTCTCATTTTTTCTTGAAAGAGACTCAGGTCTTCCGACTGCTCAAATCTCTTTCATTATGGAGTTACTGCAATATGCCGCATCTCACAACTTTTTTTGGCATGATGGCCAGTATTACAGGCAGGATAAGGGAGTGGCGATGGGGGCCAAATATGCCCCTAGTCTGGCCAATCTATTTATGGCCAAATGGGAGGAGGATGTCGTCTGTGTTGGTACTAGGTCCCATATTCGGTTATGGGCACGGTACATAGACGACATCCTCCTCCTTTGGACAGGGTCTGAGAATGAGTTGTCCACCTTCATGACATTCCTCAATACCAACAACAGGGGGATTATACTTAAATATGAGGCCAGTAAGCAAAAGATTAATTTTTTGGATCTTACCATTTCTGCAGACACTGATGTTTTCACCACTGCCACCTACTTTAAGAGTACTGACAGAAATGCCTTTATACCAAGTGACAGTTGTCATCATGTCACTTGGCTTAGAGCTGTGCCCAAGGGGCAATTCCTTCGTTTGAAAAGGAACTGTAGTAAACATAACGTTTTCCTTGATCAGGCTAAGGTCCTTACTGAACGCTTTGTTGAAAAGGGTTATGATCGTGGTTCCTTAATTGACACTTTGGATTTGGTGACCAAAACTAATCGTGAGGATTTACTCCGTATTAAACCCCGAGATGATCAAAGTGGTAGTTACAAAACTCCTTTTGTGACAGATTATTGCTGTCAACATGCCAATGTTAAACATATCATCAGTAAACATTGGCATGTGCTCAAGAGTGATAAGATTTTGGGTGCAATATTACCAGACAAACCCCGTGTCATCTTTAGGGGTTCAGCATCCTTGAAGGATAAGCTGGCCCCTAATGTCCTGGATCCACCCAAGATCCCTTCCATGTTTTTATCTGGTCTTGTGGGTTTTTTCAAATGTGGCAAATGTAATGTTTGTGCGGTCAATCGTCAAATCTCTAAGAAAACAACCAGCTTTGGCTCCAGACATTCAAATAAGAGGTTCCCAATAGAAACATTCATCACCTGTTCTACGGTGGGAGTGGTATACCTACTTCAATGTCCTTGCGGACTCCAATATGTGGGAAGGACGAAACGTCCCCTCCACATACGTTTGAATGAACACCTCACGAACATCTGCAATGGTTTCCCTAATCATTCTGTGTCCAAACATTATTTGTTGGTTCACAATAAGGATCCTGTGGGGACTATCTTCTTAGGTATTGAAAAATTTCAGGCACACTGGAGAGGGAGTGATTTGGTGAGGAGTATCTCAAGATCTGAGATGAAGTGGATTCACCAATTAAAATGTTATGAACCTTATGGTATGAATATAGAGGTGGACGTTAATTGTTTCATCGATAACGCTTAGGTGCAGGACACCCACCTCATTGGTTTTACATATCTGAATATTTTTAGTCTTTTTTTAACCTTTTTTATAGGCTTTTTAATAATATAATATGTTTCACACGTTTTATATATGTTTTTTATGAAATACTGCATATTTTCAATTTTTGGCAGTCCAATTTTTTGCAGTTTTTGGACTGGGTCATTGTTGGTAAGCAATGGTCCGTTTATACTTGTCTTACTGTACTTATATCATTTACAATATCATTAATAGTTATTAATGATGGTGCTATTTAGGTTACTGAATGAAGCACCAAAGTCAGAGGACATGTGTCAGTTTTTTCTGGCAGTGTTTGGACTGTCATCATGTCCTCTTTGATTATATATCTTCTGTCTGCATTTTATAATAATGTTGTCATGGCGCTGGCCGGACGGACATCAGTCTTTGAGGATGTACATTACCGTTTTTTAACCATCCCCCTTTTTTGTTTATTTATATATACATTTTTTTTTGAGTGTTGCATACTTAGTATTTCCTTCACGGTCCCTTGAAGAGATAATATCCAGGGTTCCATTGTTGGGATACGCTCCTATAACAGCTTAGGTTCTCTTATATGCAATAATATTTGTTTCCCTGACTGTAGCCCTCAAGTAAGATGGCGGACGGGTGATCTTCAGAGACTGTTGTCTGACTGATTCCCCGCCCTTTTTTCGTATTTATGCGGTGACGCAGAACGTCTCCTCATTCCCGTGACCACGTCTAAGAGCAGACGAAACGTAGGGAGGCGACGTGCTGACGTCACCGCAAACTGAGGATTTGTTTTGTTACGCCGGCCGGCTTTTTCTCTCTGCTGACACTTCTGTACCCAACTGTAAGTGATACTATTTCTTTTAATAAATATCTGTACGATATCACGCCATGTGAGTTCTCTTTCCTCCCCTTATATTTTGGATTTACTGCATCTTCTGCTCCAACATCGGCCGAGATACTCCATTGCTGCTCACTGTGTATGTTCCCTATGCTTTGACTGATCCTGATGGATCCTATGCTCTGGTAAGGGTCAGTGTGTATACTGGTGGTGGTTTTACGTTCACACTGTCTGTTGCCAGTCACAGGGTGATACACTTAGGTGTATATTTTTAACACAGATTTACACTATATGAGTTCTTTTTTTTCTGGTTGCTTTATTATGGATTTGTGACCTCGGGAGGGACCTTCTACACTGACTAGTCCTTTTCTTCAATACACTCAGCGATTCCAGCCTGACTAGGTCCGTTGGGACCTTCGTTTGTGGTAAGGGTCAGCAAGTTGCATTTTATCCAAATTGGAGCCAGATCTTATTCACCGCCCGGGGCGTCACGCTCCTGTTTTTTCCAGTTTTTTCCTTTCACTTGGACTATTGATTATTTGATTAATTGACTTTGATCACATACACTCTAATATCTTGATTGACATTTCACATCAGCCTTTTGTCAACCGGAGGCCTTCAACTATTATTTTCTAAGCGCTACTCCACATTTTTTGTATAAGATTTTATGTTAGTATAACATTTTTGAGTTAGCAGCTGGTTCACTATTGTATTTAATTTATTGGTAAGCGCACTTTTTTCCCTTTTTTTACATTACACCGTTGCCTGTACTACCCCCCCCCAGCCCCCAAGAGTCCAGCATCTTACTGTTCGACAGCGACAGTGATAGGGATCTCTTGGGGGAGGCCATGCATCAGGCAGACCTCCAGCTCTGTCCTGATGGTCAGGACCTTTTTGAAGGGATGGATGAGGAGGATGGGATACCTGCTGGCAGTATCCCAGAGACATCCCTTCAAACTGGTGCTGCTGTTTTGGTGCAGGAAACAGCAGCACCTAGTCAGACCCAGGCGTGGGTGAGGGGACAGCGGAGCCAGGCTAGAGGCTCCATGTCACGTGGTTCCCTCAGACCAACACATCTCAGCCCTTGGTCTGACATCTCTGGGGGCGAAGAGGGTGACCCATCATGGTTGCCATCTGACGCGTCGGCTCACTACGTCAGTGACGACGGGGAAGGTAGGCACCCTGGTGAAACGGTGCGCCAGGTCACCACCAGGGAGACCATCGTCAGGGTCTCCACTGGTGATGGCAGCAGGAGGTGTCAGGAGGAGGAGCAGCAGCAGCAGCAGCAGCAGCAGGCAGCTCCACCTGTGCGCACCGAATCCCAGCAGGTGCAAGTAAGCGTCACCCCATCTGACAGGAGGGCGGTGCTGAAGTCACCTGTCTGGAATTTCTTTACCCTGGTGGCAGACAACCCTACCGTGGCCATCTGCCGGATTTGTAAAGTGAGGGTGAAGAGAGGGAAGTGTTTGGCTCGGGTGGGTACCACAGCCCTGAACCAGCACCTCAGGATAAACCACTGGGCGTTGTATGAGGAGATGAAGCGTGGTGGTGGTAGCAGCGCCACCACCACAAGTGAGCAGGGTACAGCAGCCCCTGCCACATCTTCATCTGTTTCCAGCAGGTCATGCCCCCCCGCTCCCTCTAGTAGAGGTACTGGTACCGGCAGCCAGACCTCTACTTCCACAGCACCCTCCACGTCTGTGTCCCGCACTGCCGTCCGGCGCCAGGCGTCGATTTCAGACGCCTTTGACCGCACCACTCCCTTCCCCCCTGGAGACCGACGTGTGCGTTCCCTCAATGGGCTCCTGGCAAGGGTTATTGCCCAACATCTGCTGCCCTTCAACATAGTTGACAGCAACCCCTTCAGGCAGATGTTGGAGCAGGCCCAACCCCAATGGCGTGTCCCCAGCCGCCATTTCTTTGCCAGGACTGGTGTCCCTGCCCTACACCAGCACATTGTTCAGAATGTAACCCTGTCGCTGGATCACGCTGTCAGCGACAGGGTTCATCTGACAATGGATGGCTGGACCAGCAGGCATGGGCAGGGACGCTACATCAGCTTCACGGCCCATTGGGTTTCCCTCCGAGGCGTCGGTGAGGGATCGTCGGCAACCGATCTTGTGGTGCCGCCCCGGGGTGTCCAGGGGAGAACTGCTGGTCTCCCTCAAGCCACTGTCTCCGCAGCTGCTGAGCCTCCCAGCAAGCGCCCCCGTAGCTACTCAAGTGTGGGGCACGTGCGCTGTCAGGCCGTGCTCCAGCTTGTTAGTTTAGGGGACCGGAGACACACTGCAGAAGAAGTGCTGAAAGCACTTCAAGCTCAGGTCCAGAAGTGGCTGACACCCCGAAGGCTCCAGCCAGGTATGGTTGTCTGCGATAACGGCAGCAACCTACTCGCCGCCCTCCATGCTGGCAGTCTGACGCACGTGCCCTGTCTGGCACATGTCCTCAACCTGGTGGTGCAGAAGTTCCTGCGCACTTATCCAGGGTTGAGTGACATTGTGGCAAAGGCGCGTAGGATTGCCAGCCACTTCAGGCGCTCCCCAACCGCTACCGCGTCCCTGTCCAAATTGCAGCGGAAGTACAATCTGCCCCTTCACAGGCTGATTGTGGACAGTGTGACGCGGTGGAACTCCACCCTCCACATGCTGAAGAGGTTGTGGGAGCAGCAAAGGGCGGTGAGGGAGTACCTGATGGAACTAGGCACTCAGAGGGCTTCACCACAACTCCCTTTCATCGCCTGTGCGCAGTGGGGGCAGATAAACCAGGTCTGCCAAGTGTTGTCCTCCTTCGAGCAGGCGACCAAGATGGTCAGCAGTGAGCAAATTGGCCTCAATAGCGTGCTGCCAATACTGTTCATGCTGGAGAGGACACTAGATCGCCTGCTCGAGGCTGGGGAGAGTGCCTTGGTGGAGCAGGAGGAGTCAGCAATGCTCCACCGAGACCAGGGCCAGGACCAGGAGGAGGAGGAGGAGGAGGAGGATGATGATGAAGAGGAGGAGGAGGTGGTTGCTGGTGTCGTCCCGGAGTCAGGGCCTGGTCAGGAGGGAGAGCCGGTGTTGGGGGCACCGATAGTCCGGGGGTTGGGCATGTCTGAGTTTGACCAGCAGCGCCTCAGGGAAGAAGAGTCGCACCTCATTCACCTGGCCAGCATTGAGGAGTCACAGCGGGCTGTGCTCTTCCCCATGGCTGCCCACATGCTCAGATGCCTCAGGAGGGACCCCCGGGTTAAGACCATCAAGACGAGGGATGATTTCTGGATGGCCACCCTTTTGGATCCCAGGTGCAAGGGGAAACTGGAGCAGTTCATCCCAGCCAGCCGGAGGCAGCACCGGATGGAGGAACTGCAGGCAGCCATTGTCAGACGGTTGGAGCAGGCAACTCCCCGGCCTCCAGTTGTCCCCCCTCATCTCACCCAGCAGGTGGCTGCACCCAGCTGCAGCCGAGCAGGGGACCTAATGGAAGAGATGAGGATGTTCTTCCAAACCGAGCGACCCAGTACCACCACCAGCAGCAGCAGCAGCAGTCACCACCAGCGGCTGGCCCACATGGTGGCAGACTACATGGCGTCCGTCGGTGCTTCTGACAGTATGAGCACCGACGACCCCATGGAGTACTGGGTTGCCAGATTGGACACCTGCCGCGAGCTCGCTCAGTATGCGCTGGAGTTATTGTCTTGCCCCCCCTCCAGCGTACTATCTGAGCGGACATTCAGCGCGGCAGGTGGGGTGGTCACGGACAAGAGGACCCGTCTGTCCACAGAGTCCGTGGACAGACTCACATTCATAAAGATGAATGAGTCCTGGATCGGCGGTGACTTTCTGGCACCCGTCGTCGGTTCAGGGCGCTGAAGGGTCCCTTGCCATGCATTCCCTGATGAAGCCCCGGACCTGATGTATTTACAGTGCTGAATATAACTATTTCAACATCAGAGAAAATCAATGTTAATATTTGGTACAGTAGGCTTTCTTTGCAATTACAGCGGTCAAAAATTTCTTGTAGTTTTACACCAGCTTTGCACACACTGGAGGAGGGATTTTGGCCCACTCCTCCACACAGATCTTCTCTACATCAGTCATGTTTCTGGGCTATCGCTGAGAAACACGGAGTTTGAGCTCCCTCCAAAGATTCTCTATTGGGTTTAGGTCTGGAGACTGGCTAGGCCACGCCAGAACCTTGATATGCTCCTTACAGAGCCAATCCTTGGTTATCCTGGCTGTGTGCTTTGGGTCATTCTCATGTTGGAAGACCCAGCCTCGACCCATCTTCAAAGCTCTAACTCAGGGAAGGAGGTTGTTGCCCAAAATCTTGCAATACATGGCCCCGGTCATCCTCTCCTTAATACAGTGCAGTCACCCTGTCCCATGTGCAGAAAAACACCACCAAAGCATGATGCTACCACCCCCATGCTTCACATTAGGGATGGCGTTCTTGGCATGGTACTCATCATTATTCTTCCTCCGAACACGGTTAGTGAAATTATGATCAAAAAATTATATTATAGTCTCATCTGACCACATGATTTTCTCCCATGACTCCTTTGGATCAGTCAAGACAATTATGTCAGCAGTTATTTCACACCCTATATACTCTTATTAAGACTGCTGTACATCATGGCAACTCCTGCCCATGTGATATGACTCTGTATCAACTACTACTGTTAATACTACTACTGCTGCTTCTGCTGCTGCTGCTGCCCAGTCAAGACACCTATGTCAGCAGTTATTTGACACTCTATATACTCCTATTCCTACTGCTGTTCATCATGGCACCTCCTGCCCATGTGATATGACTCTGTATCAACTACTACTGTTAATACTACTGCTGCTTCTGCTGCTGCTGCCCAGTCAATACACCTATGTCAGCAGTTATTTGACACTCTATATACTCCTATTCCTACTGCTGTTCATGATGGCACCTCCTGCCCATGTGATATGACTCTGTATCAACTACTACTGTTAATACTACTGCTGCTTCTGCTGCTGCTGCCCAGTCAAGACACCTATGTCAGCAGTTATTTGACACTCTATATACTCCTATTCCTACTGCTGTTCATGATGGCACCTCCTGCCCATGTGATATGACTCTGTATCAACTACTACTGTTAATACTACTGCTGCTTCTGCTGCTGCTGCCCAGTCAAGACACCTATGTCAGCAGTTATTTGACACTCTATATACTCCTATTCCTACTGCTGTTCATCATGGCACCTCCTGCCCATGTGATATGACTCTGTATCAACTACTACTGTTAATACTACTGCTGCTGCTTCTGCTGCTGCTGCTGCCCAGTCAAGACACCTATGTCAGCAGTTATTTGACACTCTATATACTCCTATTCCTACTGCTGTTCATCATGGCACCTCCTGCCCATGTGATATGACTCTGTATCAACTACTACTGTTAATACTACTGCTGCTGCTTCTGCTGCCGCTGCTGCCCAGTCAAGACACCTATGTCAGCAGTTATTTGACACTCTATATACTCCTATTCCTACTGCTGTTCATGATGGCACCTCCTGCCCATGTGATATGACTCTGTATCAACTACTACTGTTAATACTACTGCTGCTTCTGCTGCTGCTGCCCAGTCAAGACACCTATGTCAGCAGTTATTTGACACTCTATATACTCCTATTCCTACTGCTGTTCATCATGGCACCTCCTGCCCATGTGATATGACTCTGTATCAACTACTACTGTTAATACTACTGCTGCTTCTGCTGCTGCTGCCCAGTCAATACACCTATGTCAGCAGTTATTTGACACTCTATATACTCCTATTCCTACTGCTGTTCATGATGGCACCTCCTGCCCATGTGATATGACTCTGTATCAACTACTACTGTTAATACTACTGCTGCTTCTGCTGCTGCTGCCCAGTCAAGACACCTATGTCAGCAGTTATTTGACACTCTATATACTCCTATTCCTACTGCTGTTCATCATGGCACCTCCTGCCCATGTGATATGACTCTGTATCAACTACTACTGTTAATACTACTGCTGCTTCTGCTGCTGCTGCCCAGTCAATACACCTATGTCAGCAGTTATTTGACACTCTATATACTCCTATTCCTACTGCTGTTCATGATGGCACCTCCTGCCCATGTGATATGACTCTGTATCAACTACTACTGTTAATACTACTGCTGCTTCTGCTGCTGCTGCCCAGTCAAGACACCTATGTCAGCAGTTATTTGACACTCTATATACTCCTATTCCTACTGCTGTTCATCATGGCACCTCCTGCCCATGTGATATGACTCTGTATCAACTACTACTGTTAATACTACTGCTGCTGCTTCTGCTGCTGCTGCTGCCCAGTCAAGACACCTATGTCAGCAGTTATTTGACACTCTATATACTCCTATTCCTACTGCTGTTCATCATGGCACCTCCTGCCCATGTGATATGACTCTGTATCAACTACTACTGTTAATACTACTGCTGCTTCTGCTGCTGCTGCCCAGTCAAGACACCTATGTCAGCAGTTATTTGACACTCTATATACTCCTATTCCTACTGCTGTTCATCATGGCACCTCCTGCCCATGTGATATGACTCTGTATCAACTACTACTGTTAATACTACTGCTGCTTCTGCTGCTGCTGCCCAGTCAAGACACCTATGTCAGCAGTTATTTGACACTCTATATACTCCTATTCCTACTGCTGTTCATGATGGCACCTCCTGCCCATGTGATATGACTCTGTATCAACTACTACTGTTAATACTACTGCTGCTTCTGCTGCTGCTGCCCAGTCAAGACACCTATGTCAGCAGTTATTTGACACTCTATATACTCCTATTCCTACTGCTGTTCATCATGGCACCTCCTGCCCATGTGATATGACTCTGTATCAACTACTACTGTTAATACTACTGCTGCTGCTTCTGCTGCTGCTGCTGCCCAGTCAAGACACCTATGTCAGCAGTTATTTGACACTCTATATACTCCTATTCCTACTGCTGTTCATCATGGCACCTCCTGCCCATGTGATATGACTCTGTATCAACTACTACTGTTAATACTACTGCTGCTGCTTCTGCTGCTGCTGCTGCCCAGTCAAGACACCTATGTCAGCAGTTATTTGACACTCTATATACTCCTATTCCTACTGCTGTTCATGATGGCACCTCCTGCCCATGTGATATGACTCTGTATCAACTACTACTGTTAATACTACTGCTGCTTCTGCTGCTGCTGCCCAGTCAAGACACCTATGTCAGCAGTTATTTGACACTCTATATACTCCTATTCCTACTGCTGTTCATCATGGCACCTCCTGCCCATGTGATATGACTCTGTATCAACTACTACTGTTAATACTACTGCTGCTGCTTCTGCTGCTGCCCAGTCAAGACACCTATGTCAGCAGTTATTTGACACTCTATATACTCCTATTCCTACTGCTGTTCATGATGGCACCTCCTGCCCATGTGATATGACTCTGTATCAACTACTACTGTTAATACTACTGCTGCTTCTGCTGCTGCTGCCCAGTCAAGACACCTATGTCAGCAGTTATTTGACACTCTATATACTCCTATTCCTACTGCTGTTCATCATGGCACCTCCTGCCCATGTGATATGACTCTGTATCAACTACTACTGTTAATACTACTGCTGCTTCTGCTGCTGCTGCCCAGTCAATACACCTATGTCAGCAGTTATTTGACACTCTATATACTCCTATTCCTACTGCTGTTCATGATGGCACCTCCTGCCCATGTGATATGACTCTGTATCAACTACTACTGTTAATACTACTGCTGCTTCTGCTGCTGCTGCCCAGTCAAGACACCTATGTCAGCAGTTATTTGACACTCTATATACTCCTATTCCTACTGCTGTTCATCATGGCACCTCCTGCCCATGTGATATGACTCTGTATCAACTACTACTGTTAATACTACTGCTGCTGCTTCTGCTGCTGCTGCTGCCCAGTCAAGACACCTATGTCAGCAGTTATTTGACACTCTATATACTCCTATTCCTACTGCTGTTCATCATGGCACCTCCTGCCCATGTGATATGACTCTGTATCAACTACTACTGTTAATACTACTGCTGCTGCTTCTGCTGCTGCTGCTGCCCAGTCAAGACACCTATGTCAGCAGTTATTTGACACTCTATATACTCCTATTCCTACTGCTGTTCATCATGGCACCTCCTGCCCATGTGATATGACTCTGTATCAACTACTACTGTTAATACTACTGCTGCTTCTGCTGCTGCTGCCCAGTCAAGACACCTATGTCAGCAGTTATTTGACACTCTATATACTCCTATTCCTACTGCTGTTCATCATGGCACCTCCTGCCCATGTGATATGACTCTGTATCAACTACTACTGTTAATACTACTGCTGCTTCTGCTGCTGCTGCCCAGTCAAGACACCTATGTCAGCAGTTATTTGACACTCTATATACTCCTATTCCTACTGCTGTTCATGATGGCACCTCCTGCCCATGTGATATGACTCTGTATCAACTACTACTGTTAATACTACTGCTGCTTCTGCTGCTGCTGCCCAGTCAAGACACCTATGTCAGCAGTTATTTGACACTCTATATACTCCTATTCCTACTGCTGTTCATCATGGCACCTCCTGCCCATGTGATATGACTCTGTATCAACTACTACTGTTAATACTACTGCTGCTGCTTCTGCTGCTGCTGCTGCCCAGTCAAGACACCTATGTCAGCAGTTATTTGACACTCTATATACTCCTATTCCTACTGCTGTTCATCATGGCACCTCCTGCCCATGTGATATGACTCTGTATCAACTACTACTGTTAATACTACTGCTGCTGCTTCTGCTGCTGCTGCTGCCCAGTCAAGACACCTATGTCAGCAGTTATTTGACACTCTATATACTCCTATTCCTACTGCTGTTCATGATGGCACCTCCTGCCCATGTGATATGACTCTGTATCAACTACTACTGTTAATACTACTGCTGCTTCTGCTGCTGCTGCCCAGTCAAGACACCTATGTCAGCAGTTATTTGACACTCTATATACTCCTATTCCTACTGCTGTTCATCATGGCACCTCCTGCCCATGTGATATGACTCTGTATCAACTACTACTGTTAATACTACTGCTGCTTCTGCTGCTGCTGCCCAGTCAATACACCTATGTCAGCAGTTATTGACACTCTATATACTCCTATTCCTACTGCTGTTCATGATGGCACCTCCTGCCCATGTGATATGACTCTGTATCAACTACTACTGTTAATACTACTGCTGCTTCTGCTGCTGCTGCCCAGTCAAGACACCTATGTCAGCAGTTATTTGACACTCTATATACTCCTATTCCTACTGCTGTTCATCATGGCACCTCCTGCCCATGTGATATGACTCTGTATCAACTACTACTGTTAATACTACTGCTGCTTCTGCTGCTGCTGCCCAGTCAATACACCTATGTCAGCAGTTATTTGACACTCTATATACTCCTATTCCTACTGCTGTTCATGATGGCACCTCCTGCCCATGTGATATGACTCTGTATCAACTACTACTGTTAATACTACTGCTGCTTCTGCTGCTGCTGCCCAGTCAAGACACCTATGTCAGCAGTTATTTGACACTCTATATACTCCTATTCCTACTGCTGTTCATCATGGCACCTCCTGCCCATGTGATATGACTCTGTATCAACTACTACTGTTAATACTACTGCTGCTGCTTCTGCTGCTGCTGCTGCCCAGTCAAGACACCTATGTCAGCAGTTATTTGACACTCTATATACTCCTATTCCTACTGCTGTTCATCATGGCACCTCCTGCCCATGTGATATGACTCTGTATCAACTACTACTGTTAATACTACTGCTGCTTCTGCTGCTGCTGCCCAGTCAAGACACCTATGTCAGCAGTTATTTGACACTCTATATACTCCTATTCCTACTGCTGTTCATCATGGCACCTCCTGCCCATGTGATATGACTCTGTATCAACTACTACTGTTAATACTACTGCTGCTTCTGCTGCTGCTGCCCAGTCAAGACACCTATGTCAGCAGTTATTTGACACTCTATATACTCCTATTCCTACTGCTGTTCATGATGGCACCTCCTGCCCATGTGATATGACTCTGTATCAACTACTACTGTTAATACTACTGCTGCTTCTGCTGCTGCTGCCCAGTCAAGACACCTATGTCAGCAGTTATTTGACACTCTATATACTCCTATTCCTACTGCTGTTCATCATGGCACCTCCTGCCCATGTGATATGGACTCTGTATCAACTACTACTGTTAATACTACTGCTGCTGCTTCTGCTGCTGCTGCTGCCCAGTCAAGACACCTATGTCAGCAGTTATTTGACACTCTATATACTCCTATTCCTACTGCTGTTCATCATGGCACCTCCTGCCCATGTGATATGACTCTGTATCAACTACTACTGTTAATACTACTGCTGCTGCTTCTGCTGCTGCTGCTGCCCAGTCAAGACACCTATGTCAGCAGTTATTTGACACTCTATATACTCCTATTCCTACTGCTGTTCATGATGGCACCTCCTGCCCATGTGATATGACTCTGTATCAACTACTACTGTTAATACTACTGCTGCTTCTGCTGCTGCTGCCCAGTCAAGACACCTATGTCAGCAGTTATTTGACACTCTATATACTCCTATTCCTACTGCTGTTCATCATGGCACCTCCTGCCCATGTGATATGACTCTGTATCAACTACTACTGTTAATACTACTGCTGCTTCTGCTGCTGCTGCCCAGTCAATACACCTATGTCAGCAGTTATTTGACACTCTATATACTCCTATTCCTACTGCTGTTCATGATGGCACCTCCTGCCCATGTGATATGACTCTGTATCAACTACTACTGTTAATACTACTACTGCTGCTTCTGCTGCCCAGTCAAGACACCTATGTCAGCAGTTATTTCACACCCTATATACTCTTATTAAGACTGCTGTTCATCATGGCACCTCTTGCCCGAGTGATTTGACACTGTATTGTCAATGTCTACTACTACTATTACAGCTCAGTCAAGACACCTGTGTCCCAATTTTTTGGTACACTATTGACTACTATGACCACTACTGATGCTGTAAAGTATTCCCCAAGTGTTTTTATGCTATGTATTACTATTACCACTACTGCTTGTAAATCATGCCTGTGTGATACTTAGTGGGAATGCTTTAATAAGCATTCCTAGTATGGATACCCGTAAATGTATTAATCTTAATTAGTGTGAATGCTTTAATAAACATTTCCAGTATTGATATCCGTAAATTTAGTAATCTTATTATTCCTTAAGTTTTTTGGTTCTGCGTAACTTCGGCATACTTTCAACTATTGAGACCATTCAACTGTAAAAATGTTCGTCTCGTTCAGCTAATGATGGGACTTCTTCAAGTTTTTTTCTACTTTTTACACTTTTATAAATTTTAAGCTTTTAGACCCTTTTTTTAAACATTGAAGTCAATGAGAACATCCTTTTCCCCTTTGAATTCACATGCCATGCCAAAAGTTTCAGCTACTTCATACTTTCACTTACAGACACTGAAAAAACTTTAAAGCGGTCACAAAATATTTAGCTATCCGGCTATGACTTTTCAAATCGTTATCGTTTACAATTTTTTGGTGAAAACGCAATTTACGTTTTGCGAATTTTTCACAAAAATGCAATAGGTTATAATGTAATCCTATGGAGGGGATTTAGAGTCTGTCAGGTGACCTTAACATTGGAGATCTTTGTAATTAAAAATATCTTTACAAAAAAGGGGAAACAAATTGGTCTCACGCCCACAAGATCTACTTTTCATACACAATTTTTAGATCAAAACGTAGCTATGCTTGTCTGGTTTATGGCAATGTGACCAATTCTGCGATACGTATTTTAGTTTTAATTATTGGAGCAACAGCCAGAAATTATGTCTCATAGACTCTCATGTGAAATTATCTAAAAAATGTTGCTGCAGAACTCACAAAGACGCTCTTTTCTAAATCGCAGAAATGGCCACATTTTTAAGTTTATCTACATAAATTTCATATCGATGCGTTTACAAGGGCCGTGTATTTCAAACGGTGTAGTCGTTGTATCAATTGCATGTACGTTTGAGGATTTATTAAGCTTTGTTTGGAGGCTTAAATCATGTATTAGATCTGTGAATTAAAAGCGTTTGTAATGTTATTTCTTTCCATAAATAACTTTCCTGACCTCAGTGCAATATTCCTCCTCACTGACCTGGGGGGGAGGGGAAACCTATTGAGGGGGGAGGGGCGACCAGGAAGTCAGCATACTCTATACTTTGCAGATAGAGAAAGAAGCTGTGTGTCCTAAAGATAGTGTAGTGGTTATGGTGAATGTCTTTGGCAAGGGGCTCACCAATTAAGCTATTCAGCATTCCCACTCGCATTTTCCCTCAGGAAATGCATTGTCTAGTTGTATTATATTTTAATACTCCTGCTGCTGCCTCCATGCTGAGTAAAGCTTCATGAGCTTTCTGGCACAGCGGATCCACCAACAGCCTCCGCTACAAGCTACCAGACCGGACTACCAGACCGGATCTAAACAGCAAGTGTAACTATAACAATGAACCTTATGTTAAACCCTGTTTTGCGGCATTTATACTGCAACCATTGGGCTGACTGCAAGAGCTCATCTGCATTCTCTCTCTTTCTTGCTCTCCCTCTCTCTCTCTTTGTATATATATATATATATATTGTTGCTTTTGTTATGTTCATTTTTCAACAGTTTATTTTGTGTTCGTCGTGTCTGTGTCGTGTGCTTTAGTTTGTCCTAGGTTAATGTTAAATAAAATAATAGTATAAAATGTTTTTGCTTATTATGAAGTTAAATGTGTTGATGTTGATTTGTTTGATGTGAAGTTAGATGTGTTGAAAAACCTACAACTCTATCTCAAAAAGAAATGAAACATTTCCAAAAAATAAGTTTTTTTAATACAAAAATAAATTTAAATATAGCTCTCAATCCGTTTTTGAATGCGGTGCATTTCCGCAATCTGACCCGATAGCTGCTGCTCTAGCAGAGCATTTTGTTGGTTGAGGTAGCTCATCTTACGCTGGTTCTGAAGGATCTTCTGGTGCGTCTTTTCAATGAGTATATTTTGCCTCTTCAGATCTCTTGATGCTTTTAGGATATAATAAAAAAACATTTGGATTTCAAATAACGTTACCAAATAAATAAATATTTTTTTTTTGCTTATTAATCAATCATTATCATGTGTATACACTTGTTATGTGTCTAACACATCCCGGGAGTGCAGAATTATTAGGCAAATGAGTATTTGGACCACATCATCCTCTTTATGCATGTTGTCTTACTCCAAGCTGTATAGGCTCGAAAGCCTACTACAGATTAGGCATATTAGGTAATGTACATCTCTGTAATGAGAAGGTGTGTGGTCTAATGACATCAACACTCTATATCAGGTGTGCATAATTATTAGTCAATTTCCTTTTCTTTGGCAAAATTGGCCAAAAGAAGGATTTGACAGACTCTGAAAAGTCCAAAATAGAGAGATATCTAGCAGAGGGATGCAGCACTCTTAAAGTTGCAAAGCTTCTGAAGCGTGATCATCAAACAAAAGAAGCGTGTGGAAAAACAAAGGTGCAAAATAACTGCCCATGAACTGAGAAAAGTTAAGCGTGCAGCTGCCAAGATGCCACTTGCCACAAGATTGGCCATATTTCAGAGCTGCAACATCACTGGGGTGCCCAAAAGCACAAGGTGTGCAATACCCAGAGACATGGCCAAGGTAAGAAAGGCTGAAAGACGATGACCACTGAACAAGACACACAAGCTGCAACGTCAAGACTGTGCCAATAAATATCTCAAGAAAGATTTTTCTAAGGTTTATGGACTGCTGAAATGAGAGTGAGTCTTGATGGGCCAGATGAAGAGCCCGTGGCTGGATTGGTAAAGGGCAGGGAGCTCCAGTCCGACTCAGACGCCAGCAAGGTGGTGGTGGAGTACTGGTTTGGGCTGGTATCATCAAAGATGAGCTTGTGGGGCCTTTTCGGATTGAGGATGGAGTCAAGCTCAACTCCCAGTCCTACTGCCAGATTATGGAAGAGACCTTCTTCAAGCAGTGGTACAGGAAAAAGTCACCATCCTTCAAGAAAAACATGATTTTCATGCAGGACAATGCTCCATCACACGTGTCAAAGTACTCCACAGCGTGGCTGGCAAGAAAGGGTATTAAATAAAAAAAAGTAATGACATGGCCTCCTTGTTCACCTGATCTGAACCCCATTGAGAACCTGTGGTCCATCATCAATGTGGGATTTACAAGGAGGGAAAACAGTACACCTCTCTGAACAGTGTCTGGCAGGCTGTGGTTGCTGCTGCACGCAATGTTGATGGTGAACAGATCAAAACACTGACAGAATCCATGGATGTCAGGCTTTTGAGTGTCCTTGCAAAGAAAGGTGGCTATATTGGTCACTGATTTGTTTTTGTTTTGTTTTTAAATGTCAGAAATGTGTATTTGTGAATGTTGAGATGTTATATTGGTTTCACTGTTAAAAATAAATCATTGAAATGGCTATCTATTTATTTTTTGGTTAAGTTGCCTAATAATTCTGCACAGTAATAGTAGTCACCTGCACACACAGATATCCCCCGAAAATAACTAACACTAAAAACAAACTAAAAACTACTTCCAAAAAAATTCAGCTTTGATATTAATGAGTTTTTGGGGTTCATTGAGAACATGGTTGTTGTTCAATAATAAAATGAATCCTCAAAAAATACAACTTGCCTAATAATTATGCACTACCTGTATACTTCTAGCATCAATACCATATTATGGTTATACAATCTGACAGGTGCGCTTTATATGTTGTCCATTTTTATATCTACATTTTGTTGTTGAAATGTTATTAATCATTGTGCACATATTTACCTTCCTGAATGAGGCTCACAGGACCGCTCTCTTCCTCCTGCTCTTCTGCTTGAGAAGTTGGGGTGGTGGGGGGGGGAAGCTCCTCAGCTTGCTCCTCAACAGGAGCTGGGGTTGGGGAGTGGGAGGGCCCTGGCTGCTCCTCCTCATCCATGTCCTCCTCTGCCGCATCCTCCTCTGCCGCATCCTCCTCCTCCTCCTCATCGGCCTGGCGCCTTCTGCGCTTGGCGCGGACAACTGGCATTGGAGCTCCTATAATAACACAATGTTCATATATTATAAAAATGTTTTCTAATGACGTATGCAAATTCTGTGTACTGTGCTGTATTGTATATGAATACAAATTGATTTATATAGACAGTTAACCAATGGGACAATGTTATATTAAAGGGTCTTGTGGGCACTACAGGGGACTGAGCGTGAGCTGGGATGCAACCATGTTAAAATGAGCTGTTTTTGTCTCCTTTGTTTTGTTCAGACCATCTCATGTTAAAAAAAGGGCCTGATGGAGCACACGGGATTACTATAACAACCCCACTCCTAACACAGGAATTTAGTGGTAATCTATATATATAAAACTCAACGTGTGTGTGTGCATAAATGTATGTATGTATGTATGTATGTATGTATGTTCCAGCATCACGTACAAACGGCTAAAGATATTTATATGAAACTTGGCACACAGGTTACTTATATGTCAGCCACAAACATAGGATAGGTGGTTTAAACCTTACCCACCCCCACTTGCCATGGTCGGGGTTTTTCTTTAAAGTCCCATGCAAAGCAATGGGAAAATTATGTTCCCACATAACTTCTGTGTTCCTGTCTGCTGCCCCATGTCTTTTTTCAACAGTACTATGAATACCTTGGCCGGTGGTGATATATGTTAGCACAACATGGCATCTTGGTTAACAACATCTGACCTTACATGAATTACATATGACCTTACATAACTGTCACCAAAGGAGCTGCGGTGGCTCCACGCGATTGCCACTGCACTGACAACTGATTCACCTCTGCAGCTAGGGGTTCGGATCCCGCTCTCGGCTACCTGTGAATTGAGTTTGGTGGTCTCAGCCCCGCCACTGGTGGGTGTGCTATGCGAGGTTGGGTTGGGAGGACCCCCTCACACCCGCCATTGCCAACCGGGGCATGGAGAAAGGTGGCAGATTGCCTCTGGGGGAGGCCTCCCAACTCCTGCAGGCCGGCTCCTCTCTCTTTCGAGTTCACGCACAAAATACACTTTTTTAAAAAAAAACATAACTGTCAACAATAACTTACCTGGATGATATTTAGCCCGAAGACGTCTGACATTACCCATTTGGCGCCTCTTGAGGTCAGACCACTTCTTAACAATGGCCTTGTGGTCATGTTGGCCGCCAAAGTCAGCGATTAGGGCGCTGACCACAGCCCTTTTCTGTTGCTGCCGCCGCAGGTCATCGTATCCTGTTTCCAGGAACTTCTGCAAGATGAAGAACAAAGTATATTGTAATACTTCTGTTGACAGCCTTATGGATATATGACGTAAATGTATGCTATTCAACAATTGGAAGCATTCTCGCCTTATTAATCAATGACAGGGGTAACATGAAAGATTTTATATCCTGCCATTTCGGTCGCCACCTTTTTTGCATAAATATAGCAGCCATTATCATTTGCATAATTATGAATATATTATTAACAACACAGGATACACGTATAGGGGAGATATGCGTTGCTAACTCTTTTCCCTGTCAGGAGCCTAACGCCCCGGGGGGTCAGAGACGGGACCTTTTTCGGAGGACCACTGACGTATGTACCAGTCGCAGTTTTTTGTGATGTCACTCTTTAGGTGTGTGCACATTTTTCACTGCATCCGGGTGGAGTTTTTGGGTTGTGTTTTGCACGCCACAGGCTTTTCAACAGGAAAAAAACAGCTGGAGGCAGAATGGTTGCAAAACACTACGTGTTTGTTACTTAACTCTGGGTTTCAAGACCAGTCCACCTCCAGCTGTTGCAAAACTACTACTCCCATCAGCCACGGTCTGTCAGTGCATGCTAAGAATTTTACTTTTGCTGCATTTAGGGTGCCACAGTTTAGAGACCCGTGCATAAAGGCCTGAAAAATGGGGGCCTGCAGAACTTACAATACTAGAAGTGCCAGCATTCCCAGGCATGCTGGAAGTTGTAGTTCTGCAACATCTAAAGGGCAATATGTATTCGAACGTCCTTGGGCCTTGAGGACACTGAAGTCAGGACGTTCGCATACGTCCTATGTCCAAAAAAATTTTAAATTCATTATGCTAAATAACAAGGAAAAGTGCCTAAATACACATTTGCCAACCAGGGTGTCTGCAGCTGTCCAGGCATGCTGGGACTTGTAGTTTTGTAAAAGCAGGAGACACATTTTTTGTGAAATACTAATATATGATCATATATACTAACTTTTAAACTAGACTTAAATGCTGGGCTGGGCTGGGACTTGTAGTTTTGTAAAAGCAGGAGACACATTTTTGGTTAAATACTAATATCTGATCATATATACTAACTTTTAAACTAGACTTAAATGCAGTTGAAGATGATGAAATAACAGTGGTCAAAATACTTACACAAATCAGCAACTTTTCCTCAGACTTAGTGAAATTGCTTCCAACCATGTTGCTGTGTGATTGCGCTGCGATCATAAGTTGGAAACTGGCAAGGCTCCAGGAAATGGTCGCGTGTTGTTCGCGTGTTGATTGCGCTGCTTGGACCGAGATGGGTCCATATGGCTTCGGCTGTATGGACCACAGTAACTCTTTTCCCTGTCAGGAGCCTAGGAGCCTAACGCCCCGGGGGGTCAGAGACGGGACCTTTTCGGAGGACCACTGACGTATGCAACCGTCGCAGTTTTTTGTGATGTCACTCTTTAGGTGTGTGCAAATTTTTCCTTGCACCGGGTGGAGTTTTTGGGTTGTGTTTTGCACGCCACAGGCTTTTCAACAGAAAATAACCAGCTGGAGGCAGAATGGTTGCAAAACACTACGGGTTTGTTACCTAACTCTGGGTTTCAAGACCAGTCCACCTCCAGCTGTTGCAAAACTACTACTCCCATCAGCCACGGTCTTTCAGTGCATGCTAAGAATTTTACTTTTGCTGCATCTAGGGTGCCACAGTTTAGAGACCCGTGCATAAAGGCCTGAAAAATGTGGGCCTGCAGAACTTACAATACTAGAAGTGCCAGCATTCCCAGGCATGCTGGAAGTTGTAGTTCTGCAACATCTAAAGGGCAATATGTATTCGAACGTCCTTGGGCCTTGAGGACACTGAAGTCAGGACGTTCGCATACGTCCTATGTCCAAAAAAATTTTAAATTCATTATGCTAAATAACAAGGAAAAGTGCCTAAATACACATTTGCCAACCAGGGTGTCTGCAGCTGTCCAGGCATGCTGGGACTTGTAGTTTTGTAAAAGCAGGAGACACATTTTTGGTTAAATACTAATATCTGATCATATATACTAACTTTTAAACTAGACTTAAATGCAGTTGAAGATGATGAAATAACAGTGGTCAAAATACTTACACAAATCAGCAACTTTTCCTCAGACTTTGAGAAATTGCTTCCCACCATGTTGCTGTAATATTGGGAAACTGGCAAGGCTCCAGGAAATGGTCGCGTGTTGTTCGCGCAATTGCGCATGCGCGATCGAAAAATCGCAATCGCAATATGTATTTTGGTTAAAATATCATACATATTCGATTTCAGAGTGCTGCTACAGCAGTTTTCGAAATATCTGCAATAAATTTCGCATTCGCATGTTGCGATATTTCGATAAAATATCAGGAATATTCTGAGCCAATCAGAGCGCTCCTCCAGCATATCTCGAAATTGCGCAATAAATATCGCATTCGCATGTTGCGATATTTCGATAAAATATCAGGAATATTCTGAGCCAATCAGAGCGCTCCTCCAGCATATCTCGAAATTGCGCAATAAATATCGCATTCGCATGTTGCGATATTTCGATAAAATATCACGAATATTCTGAGCCAATCAGAGCGCTCCTCCAGCATATCTCGAAATTGCGCAATAAATATCGCATTCGCATGTTGCGATATTTCGATAAAATATCACGAATATTCTGAGCCAATCAGAGCGCTCCTCCAGCATATCTCGAAATTGCGCAATAAATATCGCATTCGCATGTTGCGATATTTCGATAAAATATCACGAATATTCTAAGCCAATCAGAGCGCTCCTACCGCAGTTATTAAAAAAATCGCAATTATTTTCGCATTCGCAATAGCGAAAAATCGCATTCAATTAATTTCGATAAAATATCACGAATATTCGAATTTAGCGAATATATCTCGAATATTCGAATATATATTCGAGATATATCGCGAAATCGAATATGGCATATTCTGCTCAACACTAGTAGTGAGTCCCAAGTTCCTTTGGTGCCTCTTGGAACAGGTGATGCAGTGCTGCAGAATGCCTGTCAGGGAAGTACCACTGACTGGGACAGCTGGGCCAAACAATTGCTAGCCATGCTGGATAAGGCTAGGTTACGTAACACAGATGTGGACATAACGCCTGCTATGCCCAACAGAGGGATTGCAGGGTGGCCAGTGACCAAGGGCGTGTTGGCCCCTGCAGAGATTGATCCCCTCCAGTCAGAAGGACCGGTTAAGAGCGCATGCATGGCAGTTGTGTCATCCGCAGCCTAACCGCTGGAAAATAGTGAGCGCAAAAATGACAATGCGACTTATGACCTGCAGCGGCTCACTGATGCTGTTGCAGAAGAGATAAATGTGAGACGTACATCTGATAGCGCTCTGGTTGAGCACCAGGCTGTGAAGACCGATACCGCCAGTAAGGTAGCGGTCGCTTTAAATGTCTCCACCCTTCCAGCTTCAGTGGATGAGCCCCTCCACGTCATTGATAATGGAAAAGTCCTTATAAAGGTCTTGTATATAGATGTGGATCGCATTAAGATGACTAATGTATTGTTGAAAAAGCTTGAAGTCCAAAAAGCACATTTGCTGTACACTTGGGTGTCTCCACCGTGGTCGGACAAGGTGGAACTGCGTAGTACCAGTAGGTGGAGCCAAGTAGTACAGGCTATGCTTGATGTTAATTACAAGAGGAACTGGTTGGTACCATATTTGTTAGCAGTGTGGCAAATGGTCTCAGGGTTCTCTGAGAGGGTACTTCCAGTTACCGGTTTGGATGGAAGGTGCTCAGCAGAACGTTTGAAAACATCAGAAGTCTCTCCGCCTGATGCAGTGACTAGGAAAACTTCTGCTGATGCAGTCCAAAGTGCGGCTGAGCAGTGGTCAGTAGAGGGCATGGACACTGCCTTACCCACTAGACTTCACATGAAGAAAGGGACCAAAATGTACGTGGCAGTAGCAGAGATTTTTCCTGTCATCCGCACAAAGGTACAAATTAAAGTACCCGGAGACACTGTGGGAGAAAGTGCTAAAGGAATTGGCTGCTGTGGTAAGGTAATGCATACACCAGTTGGCATTGTCGCCGTAAGGAATGATTTGTGCTTGGGTCAGTGTCATTTGTTAGGACAGCCGCCCATGGAGCTTGGTGATAGTTCCGTGGAGCATAGTCACTCGCCTGTGTATGATCTCTCCTCGGGACAGGTCCTAACAAATTCTGAAAAAAGCACTGATGGTATCAGCAGTTGGGATCTCAAAATTGGAGATCTGCTAATGGTTGGTATTGCTAACGAGGGTTTAATTGCCATGGATAACCTCAGACAAGTTGTTAAATCGAAAAAACCTGTTGTAATGGGAAAGTCTGGTGTCGCTGAGGGAAAAGGTGGTTTCCCATCAGGCAAAGTATTAGGAACAGGTTCCCTATATGAAGAAAGCGAGGGTATTAGGGAAGGCAGAGTTCCTCCGAGAAAAGCAAATAAGCCCAGGAACCCCAGAAGAGGGAGAAAGCATAGGATACAAACAAGTGGGATCCCATGGAGAGTCAGGGTAGGACTTACCTGGAAGCGCACCGGAAAAAAGGGTTGGGCCTATGTGGCTGACAGCCGGCACAGAGGTGTCCCAACCCTGATGACGTGTGCTGGTGTTCTGCCCCATTCTGGTTCGAAACAAAGGGGGGGATATGTAATAGTGAGAGCCCCTGTCACTATGGAAAGGGAGCAAAAACGGACACAGAGGGCTGGATTCAGAAAGATCAGCGGATCTTTCTGCTGGTGTAACGCATCTCAGATACGTTACGCCGCCGTAAATTTGGGCGCAAGTTCCGTATTCAGAAAGAACTTGCGCCCTATGTTACGGCAGGGCGTAACGTATGTGGGCCGGCGTAAGCCTGCCTAATTCAAATGGGGATGTTGTGGGTGTGTTTTATATAAATTTAACATGACCCCGCGTATTTTACGTTTTTTGTGAACGGTGCATGCGCCTTCGTGAAAATATCCCAGTGCGCATGCTCGAAATTCCGCCGCAAGTCGTCATTGCTTTAGACGTGAACGTAACTTACGTACAGCCCTATTCGCAAACGACTTACGCAAACTACATAAAAATTTAAAAATTTGAAGCGGGAACGACGTCCATACTTAACATTGGGTACGCCTCATAAGAGCAGGAGCGACCTTACGCCGAAAAAGCCTAACGTAAACGACGTAACAAAATAGAGCCGGCCGTACGTACATTTGTGAATAGGCGTATCTACCTAATTAGCATATTCCTCGCGTAAATCGACGGAAGCGCCACCTAGCGGCCAGCGGAAATATGCAGTCTAAGATACGACGGTGTAAGACACTTACGCCAGTCGGATCTTAGGGAAATCTATGCGTAACTGATTCTATGAATCAGGCGCATAGATACGACGCCGCAACTCAGAGATACAACGACGTATCTGGAGATACGCTGTCGTATCTCCTACCTGAATCCGGCCCAGAGTCTGCATGTCAGCGGACTTCAGAACTACACAGCATAGCTTTGAAACTGAGAAAATTGTTTTGGCAGCTTTCTCTGGGTTTTGCTAAGTTCGAATGGGGCTGTGTAGTTTGGAGATCCCGCAGAGACTTGGGTGGGATGGGATCTCCAACCCTGTGTCCAGATCTTACAGACAGCCAGCAGGTTGTGTTCCCAGGTGCACACAGCTCATATATTGAGGGACTGGTCAGAACAGAGGGTGGAGGAAGGTGGAGTGTGTGCAGCTGGCTGCTGGTTCAAGACACTGCGTGTGGAAAGCTGTCTGCCCTGTGGAAGACTACATCCCTGGTGTGGGGGGACTTTGTGCCTAACGGACTGGGAGGCTGGTAGACCTGAGGTGACTAGCAAGTCCAAGGGGGGGCTGAAGGAAGTCCTGAAGTCTGGGAGACAGTGGGCTGCAGAATCCTGTTGAGGCCAGGAGTGGGCCAGGTTTAGCAGGTAACTGCAAGGAAAAGTAAGCCTAGGAGCCAGGAGGCTTGGAATTTTTTGGTTACGTGAACTTTATTGGAGAAGAACCCCTGTGTGGGAAATCCTATGTGTGAACTTTTATTTTGTTTTCTTTTAATAAAAATGGGCTGCCATGCCCTCAAATCTGACAACTGACTGCTGTGGACTCGCTAAAAACGCATTTACCACTTGAGTTAAACACCCCCATATTACTATATATATATATACTAAATGCACTGTAGCTAACTGAATCCCCTGCCTGCCTGAAGTATATTAGCCTTCAAAACACTGCGCATCCTCCTGCAGCATGTACCCGACACTGTGGTCGAACAGTTCGGGGGACTACTCAGGGCATGATGGTGGGACTAGGGAAGGAGTGACATTGAGCCGATGAAAGAGGCTGCTTTGGCAGCTGCATTGGCAGACAAAGTACTCTGAGCCTGGGTGACAGAGGATGAGGAAGGCTTGGTCATCCACTCTACCAACTTTTCTTCATGTTGTGGCTCAACACGGCCAGCTGGTGAAAAAAAAGGACAAGCGTGCCCCACGGCCACGTGCTAAGGATGCACTGTGTCCACGACCAGACCCTCTTTTAGTGGCCTGTAAACGTCTGCCTCTCCTTGGGGGCCTTCCAGACATACTGTACAAATAGATTAGCAAAACACGCCTGAAGTTTACTAGAAACAGTACACCAGGAATGGCCTTCAGTCGGGTATAGGCTTGGCTGGACTAGAATGCAGTGGATATATATGTAGGAGACTGTATATATATTTGTAACGGTTGTAACGGTCAGAGTTTAATGCCGTTTACGATATTCCATTCCACCAACCCACGACAGCTTATCGACACTCCACAATCCAGCAGACGAACCCCAATAACGAGACACAGCTCTGTTTGAGGTTCAAACGAATAGACCTTTAATGGGGAACTCAGGCTTTTATACAGTTAGAAACCCCAAGGAACAATGACTGAACTCTACCCACAACATTATACAATGAGCCCAATACACATCTTTCATCAATAGAAATTCACACAATACGGTGTCAATTAGCATAACACAATGAAAGGTATTTAGAAGCCAGACTAAGGTTAGTTTACATGACAGTAGCAGACTTAATTACCCCCTTAACAGTCTGTGTTCCCACATTGAATGAGTAATTTTTTTGTAACGTCACACCTATAACTTTCCACTAAGTACAACTATAGTTGCTTCTTTCCCAGTCAACTCTCTTCGTTTCTTCCTTCTTTACGAATACCCTCTCACTTCCTGCGGCCTATTTAAACTCCCAGCACTGACAGGAAGCTGTCCCTCTATTGCTGACAGAACGCCACTGTCAGCTGGGCTTCCAGACTCACCTGAACTGAGCTCCAGCTTCCTGAACTGGATCACCAGGACTCCTTGTTTGCAGCTACCGCTCTCATCAACCAGGTCCAGGCTCCCAGGACGCACATCCATGCCCAGCTATCTGCAACCGCAAGTACTCTGCTATAGAAACCAATTACTAAACGCTGATCTCCATACTTGCCGCTTGCTTACAAGTTATGTGCACTGCTATGCTAAAGTACTAAGGACTTTCACTCAAGGTTGTACTGCAGCTCACATGTTAATGTTCACTGCTAAGTTATGTAACAATACGCCAAATTAGTTTCAGGTTTATGGATCGCAACTGCGGAGACTTCTCAGGTTCGAACCCAAGTTTCACTCTTAACTCAGTTAAGAGTTTGGGTTCTATCATCACAGCCTCAGTAAAGTGAATAGTGCTTATTCCAGCATAAGCAACATTAAAGTGAATTTTGGTATTAATGGTATAAGGATAAGTATAGCTGCAGTTCTGGGACTGCACACTAGGGGTTAGTAATGGACATTAACATGAGAGCTGGTATCTGTAGCAGTGAACATTAACATGAGAGCTGGTATCTGTAGCAGTGAACATTAACATGAGAGCTGGTATCTGTAGCAGTGAACATTAACATGAGAGCTGGTATCTATAGCAGTGAACATTAACATGTGAGCTACAGTACAACCTTGAGTGAAAGTCCTTAGTACTTTAGCATAGCAGTGCACATAACTTGGAAGCAAGCGGCAAGTATGGAGATCAGCGTTTAGTAATTGGTTTCTATAGCAGAGTACTTGTGGTTGCAGATAGCTGGGCATGGATGTGCGTCCTGGGAGCCTGGACCTGATTGATGAGAGCGGTAGCTGCAAACAAGGAGTCCTGGTGATCCAGTTCAGGAAGCTGGAGCTCAGTTCAGGTGAGTCTGGAAGCCCAGCTGACAGTGGCGTTCTGTCAGCAATAGAGGAACAGCTTCCTGTCAGTGCTGGGAGTTTAAATAGGCCGCAGGAAGTGAGAGGGTATTCGGAAAGAAGGAAGAAATGAAGAGAGTTGACTGGGAAAGAAGCAACTATAGTTGTACTTAGTGGAAAGTTATAGGTGTGACGTTACATTTTTTTCTATTGACCTGTTGGGTTCAGAATCAACAACCTGTAATTCGTTCCTCCAGACATTCCTGAATATATTGTGGATTACAGACCCAGGTTAAAGCAATCCAACATACAGTATGTCCTTTATTTCCTGGCTAAGTCTGTGCCCAAAAGTGACTCCCATTACAATATTCTATGCACTGCAGATCACTGAGTCACCTGCCTGCCTGTCTAAAATTGTCTTTGAATACGTACACCAGGAATGGCCTACAGTCAAGTATAGGCTTGGCTGGACTAGAATGCAGTGGATATATATGTAGGAGACTGTATATATATATATTTCATGCACTGCAACTCACTGAGTTGCCTGCCTGAAAGTGTCTTTGAACATGTACACCAGGAATGGCCTACAGTCAGGTACAGGCTTGGCTGGACTAGATTGCAGTGGATATATATGTAGGAGACTGTATATATATTTTATGCACTGCAGATCACGGAGTCACCTGCCTGTCTGAAAGTGAATTTAAACACGTACACCAGGAATGGCCTACAGTCAGGTATAGGCCTGTAATTAGTTCTTCCAGACATTCTTGAATATATTGTGGATTACAGACCCAGGTTAAAGCAATCCAACATATGTCCATTATTTCCTGGCTAAATCTGTGCCCAAAAGTGACTCCCGTTACAATATTCTATGCACTGCAGATCACTGAGTCACCTGCCTGCCTGTCTAAAAGTGTCTTTGAATATGTACACCAGGAATGGCCTACAGTCAAGAATAGGCTTGGCTGGACTAGAATGCAGTGGATATATATGTAGGAGACTGTATATATATTTCATGCACTGCAGCTCACTGAGTTGCCTGCCTAAAAGTGTCTTTGAACACGTACACCAGGAATGGCCTACAGTCAGGTACAGGCTTGGCTGGACTAGAATGCAGTGGATATATATGTAGGAGACTGTATATATATTTTATGCACTACAGATCACGGTGTCACCTGCCTGTCTGAAAGTGAATTTGAACACATACACCAGGAATGGCCTACAGTCAGGTATAGGCTTGGCTGGACTAGAATGCAGTGGATATATATGTAGGAGACTGTGTATATATATTTTATGCACTGCAGATCACAGAGTCATCTGCCTGCCTGAAAAGTGTCTTTGAACACGTACACCAGGAATGGCCTTCAGTCAGGTATAGGCTTGGCTAGAATAGAATGCAGTGGAGATATATATACATGCCTGAATATATATATATTAAATGCACTGCAGCTCACTGAATCACCTGCCTGCCTGCCTGAAAGTGTATTTGAACACGTACAACAGGAATGGCCTACAGTCAGGTATAGGCTTGGCTAGACTAGAATGCAGTGGAGATAAATAAATACATACAAGCCTGTATGTATATATTAGATGCACTGTAGTTCACTGAGTCACCTGCCTGCCTGAAGTATACACAGACCTCAAATTTTGCACTCGCTTACTCGCATTTTGCGAGCGAAAAACGAGGTCTGGCGAGGAGCTGGGCTACCTGGGAGTGAGGGGGGGGCGAGCACTTCGGCGGGCGGGGTCAGGAGCTGTTCTCCCAGCGATCCTCCCGATGGCTGAGAACACGGAGGAAGAGCAGAGACGTGTATTGTAGAGCGGTATAGCCCGCTGTTAGAACTTACACTTTCTTTCGCTCCGCTCTGCTCATTCAAACAGCCCCGCCTCCTCCTGACCCCGCACCTGTGATAGACAGAAGGCTGGGATGTGTTGTCTATCACAGGCATGGGGTCAGGAGGAGGCTGCGCTGTGTAAACGAGCAGAGCGGAGGAAATGTAAGTTCTAACAGCGGGCTATACAGCTCTCCTATTTATGCTCTCATGATCTGGCCGTCAGGTGGGGGGAGGGGCACAATGACTCTGCAATCGGGGGAGGGGGGCACAATGACTCCGCAATCTGGGGGGCACAATGACTCCGCAATCTGGGGAGGGGGGGCACAATGACTCCGCAATCTGGGGAGGGGGGACACAATGACTCTGCAATCTGGGGGGGGGGCACAATGACTCTGCAATCTGGGGAGGGGGGACACAATGACTCTGCAATCTGGGGAGGGGGGGCACAATGACTCTGCAATCTGGGGGGCACAATGACTCCGCAATCTGGGGGGCACAATGACTCTGCAACTGGGGGGCACAATGACTCTGCAACTGGGGGGCACAATGACTCCGCATCTGGGGGGGGGGGGGTCCACAATTTTTGCTGCGTTTTTTGCCCCGATTTTGTACAGGTCAAAAGGTCACCAATGTACAAGAATAAAAAACACCTGTAATCTGCCAAAAAAAGAAGCTCCTGTACTTTTTTGAGCAACGAACGTTTTGTTTAGGTGACAAAACGCGCGCTGTGAAAGCGGGTGCAGACCTGATGACTGGGGGATGCCGCCGGCAGACAGCGGGCTCCCCCCGGTGGTCAAAAATGAGGAAGGCCACCAGGGAGTATGCACACACATACCAGGACTAACCTGAGAGTGTATATTAACCCCTGCCTGCCGTGAGGCCCAGGAGAGAAAAGAACCCTGGCTGCAGTACCACTTCTCCTGTGCCCCAACATCCCCAACTGCTGTGAGGTGGAATGGGATGGTAGTGGTCTGGGGAGAGGACCCAGGTCTGGAGGCCGAATGCGCCTATGGAAAGATGAGCACGCCAATTAGGTTACAAATGTCTGCATATAAGGAACATGAATAAAAAAAAATTTTAAACAAAAGTTTGTGTGATATATTCAGAGTACATCTAATACGCAATACATGTATACATTGAGATCTAAATAAATACAACAAATAGGACAAAAACAATTGAGATAGAGAAAAGAAGGAAATATCCAGCACAATTGATCGAAACACAAATAGGCAAACTAAAAAGTAGAGGAACAAAACTCAGACAACCGGGGGTAGACAAGAAATGCAAAATAAGGGGAAAATGATGTAGCGTCCTTAAGGACGGTGACACTTCCCCTGCATTTTTAAGTTGGTCTGTTTTACCGGATGCAAATCCCTTGAGAAAAGGAGCAAAATAAATGGATTCATAACGGCTTGGATACACCATGGCCTGAAGTCTACAAATCCACTTTTGCTCACATTGGAGGAGGGCTTTGTTCCAATCACCGCCCCTGATCGGTACATGTACACGATCATTGGCGACAAAGGAATTCTGGGCATTTTATAGTTGTGTTTAAAAATAACGTGTCTACCCAGGGGTAAATACAGGTTACCGATTTGCATATTATATTGATGTTAGGCTGCGCGGCGCCAAAACTCTTGTTTGGTTTTGCCGACGTAGAATGTGTTGTATTTGCATGACATAGACGTATGAAAAGGTTTGTCAAAGTCGCCGCCCCTGATCGGGATATGTACTCGATCAATGGCGACAAAGGAATTCTGGGCATTTTATAGTTGTGTTTAAAGCCAATGTGTCTACCCAGGGGTAAATACAGGTTACCGATTTGCATATTATATAGATGTTTAGCTGCGCAGCACTAAAACTTGTTTGGTTTTGCCGACGTAGAATGTGCTGTATTAGCATAACATAGACGTATGAAAAGGTTTGTCAAGGTGCATCAAAACAAAAGCTGGATACATCAGGGGTTGACAAATTTGCTTGGAATCTAGGAGCCAGCTAAAAAAGTTAGGAGCCAGAAAACGCGCCCCGTCCCGACGAGCTTGCGCACAGAAGCGAACACATACGTGAGCAGCGCCCGCATATGTAAACGGTGTTCAAACCACACGTGAGGTATCGCCGCGATTGGTAGAGCGAGAGCAATAATTCTAGCCCTAGACCTCCTCTGTAACTCAAAACATGCAACCTGTAGATTTTTTTAAACGTCGCCTATGAAGATTTTAAAGGGTAAAAGTTTGTCGGCATTCCACGAGCGGACGCAATTTTGAAGCGTGACATGTTGGGTATGAATTTACTCGGCGTAACATTATCTTTCATAATATAAAAAAAAATGGGGATAACTTTACTGTTGTCTTATTTTTTAATTAAAAAAGTGTAATTTTTTCCAAAAAAAGTGTGCTTGTAAGACCGCTGCGCAAATACGGCGTGACAGAAAGTATTGCAACGATCGCCATTTTATTTTCTAGGGTGTTAGGATAAAAAATATATATAATGTTTGGGGGTTCTAATTAGAGGGAAGAAGATGGCAGTGAAAATAGTGAAAAATTACATTAGAATTGCTGTTTAACTTGTAATGCCTAACTTGTAATACCAACGGCTCACCACCAGATGGCGCCAGCTCAAAAAAAATGTGCCCACCTTCCAAGCCAAGTCGCCAGGACACCATTTCTAGTCGCCATAGCGACCTGGCGCCCGGGATTTGTCGAGCCCTGGGATACATACACAAAAAAAAACTCTAAAGCTCATGTCCTGGGTCCATGGGTATCAAACCCTGGGGAACGGGTGTTTAGCCACCCAAATTTTTTTTAGCAAAGAAAATGTATTACAACCCATGGATGAAGGATGCTGCACACCCCTGATAATACTTGAAGAACAGGAAATTTACCCCTAGGGGCTTTGTGTTGCAGCACGGTATAAATAATGTACAAGTAGGTAAAAAAGTATAAATTTATTGGTAGGGTATCAAAAAAGAGCCCCTAGACAAAAAAGGGGAACTCAGGATATGAGCTTTAATGAAATCAATCCATAAACAGAGAGGCAAAGAAATACATCACAACATGGTAACAATGATAATTCAAATTTGAACAGTACTATATGCATATAAGCACTATGTGCGAAATAAGCCCCTATGCGTTTCGACCTTCGTAGTAGCGGTCTTCTTCAGGGAGCCAATGTTTTTACGCAGACATAGGTTCTATGAAGAAAATATATGCAGATAAATCAAAAAGTAAACAACAAACATAATCATGAAGAGGACCTGTCCACCCCAACATAAGGATAAAGATGGGGGTGCATGGTCTCCTCCCATAACAATATAATAAAATAAACAATGATGTACAAATATCGAAATGCCACACACCAAGACACATATCGAAAAACAGACCGGGATCGGGCACCGAGTAACACCATCGAGAGCAAGGCTGGGTAGATGGGAAGGCAGACAGGGGAAAATAGGAACAGGCCCCGGGGTCAGATGGAAAAATTACTCCAGGGCAGAAACCAAGAGGCCAAATCACTATTGGGCCTACGAAGAAGTTCATGTACTTTTTTGAGCTTAGGCTCTGTTCACACCCAGGCCTTTTGGGGCATTTTTCTGCTCTCAGCCATAGCTCTAAAAACAAATCCCATTAATTTCAAAGGCCCCTGTTCACATCTGAGCATTCTGTCACCTAAACAAAATGTTCGTTGCTCAAAAAAATACAGGAGCTTCTTTTTTGGCAGATTACAGGTGTTTTTTATTCTTGTACATTGGTGACCTTTTGACCTGTACAAAATCGTGGAAAAAATAGCGTGACTTTCTGCCTAAAAACCAGGGCTGTGGAGTCGGAGTCGAGGAGTCGGAGTCGGGGGAAATTTTGGGTACCTGGAGTCGGCAAACAATGCACCGACTCCGACTCCTACTAAATTTAGATTGGAATTAAAAAAAAAAAAGGCAAGTTTAAATGTCCCAATTAGGGGTGCAACGGATCAAAAAACTCACGGATCGGATCGATCCTCGGATCAGGAGTCACGGATCGGATCATTTTCGGATCAGCAAAAAAAAAAAAAAAAAAAGGGTCCGTTTTTTCATTGGTCCAAAAAAAAAAAAAAAAATTTATATATATATATATATATATATATATATATATATATATATAATAAAATAATATATATATTTTTTTGGACCAATTAAAAAAAGGAACCTTTTTTTTTTTTTGCTGATCCGAAAAAAGAGCACAATAGCAATTCACAGGGGTGGATTAAAGAGGAAGCAGGTGAGGCTGTTTGGGACTTAAAGTACAATCTTGATGTTTTTACAGCAAAATTATATATATATATATATATATATATATATATATATATATATATATATATATATATATATATATATATATATTTTTTTTTTTTTGCTGTAAAAACATCAAGATTGTACTTTAAGTCCCAAACAGCCTCACCTGCTTCCTCTTTAATCCACCCCTGTGAATTGCTATTGTGCTCTTTTTTCCCCCTTTCCCCCCCCTCCTCTCACACCAGTGCTTCACTGCTAACATTCCCATTCAGCTTGCTAGAGCCCAGTGCACAGCGTGACACGCCTCCCCGGGGAGGCGGGGAGGCGTGTCACGCTGGGCTCTGGCAAGCAGACTGGCCGCCGCTCCGGAGCTAGGCCGAAGCCGGGGACTTTCCTAGGCCTAGGCTCCGGAGCGCTCCGCGGATCGCGGGGTGTGCCGATCCGAACGGGGTGGCCCGTTCGGATCACGGATCGGTGACGATCCGTTACAC
This sequence comes from Rana temporaria, assembly GCF_905171775.1. NCBI lineage: Eukaryota > Metazoa > Chordata > Amphibia > Anura > Ranidae > Rana > Rana temporaria. The sequence continues at coordinate 303,434,116 of NC_053491.1, forward strand.
CCCTAGTCCCAATTCACAAAAAGTTATAATTAATGACTTCTCTACTATAAGAATAAAGACCAATGCATGCAGTGCCTCACGTAACCGCAAAACGAACACGTTAAGTGACCGTGAAGAAGCATGCTTTTCATGTGCTTCACTATATGGCACGCAACGCACAATTAGGAGCTGCAATACTTATACTTTCCATAGTGTTGTGTTCTGCTTTTACAGGGAACGCAGCGTCCATGTGTAACCTAGCCTCTCACTGATAAGGGATTAAATAAATATGTTTTTTGCAGGACTAGAGAGTGAGACACTTGTATAAGTGAAGGGAATGGAGGGCCAATAGTTCAAGACTGAAGCTGTAAACCATTGGAAAAACTGCTGTCATTTAGCTAAGGCTATAAAAACTTGTAAACTCCGATTGTTAGCTTAAACTTTAAACATGACTATGGGATTCTCCTAGGAAAATCATGTTTTAGAATAAAAAACTTTGTTTTCATTGTGTTTGTCTTTTGCTTAAACTGTGCAATACAGTAGACTGTTGGCTTCCCAGCCAGTAGTCCTGTGGTAGGTTGTGTTTCTTTCCCTCAAGGAATGTATAAAATACATTTGCATATTAATACAGAGGAGTCGGAGTCGGGGAGTCGGAGTCGGAGTCGGAAGTACATAAAACTGAGGAGTCGGAGTCGAAACATTTATCTACCGACTCCACAGCCCTGCTAAAAACTATACGCTCAGGTGTGAATGCAGCCTCAGGAGTTTTACTACAGGCGACAAAACGCTCAGATGTGAACAGGGGCCATTTAAATTAATAGGATTTTGCTTGGGTATTTTTCAGGCATTTTTGATGGCATTTTATGAGCTGAAAACACTCAGGTGTGAATGTCGCCTGACTATTTACAGCTCATCATCTGCAGGCTGGTGCTTCTAGTAAAAAATGTAATTTACCCAGGGCCAGATTAAGAACATCATGGGCCTGGTGCTGAGGATTTTGGTGGGGCCTTTTAGGCTGCATTCACACCTCCGCGACAAGTAATAGTGTAACTTTTTTTTTACAAATCCTTCCTATTGCTTTGTATGGCCGAACGCCAATGCCGCCTGAAAAAAAGGGTCCGGGACTTTTTTTCATGCCGCAGGTGTACAGCGTCTATGAGATGTGAACCATCTCATAGACAGCAATGGGAATTCCCCCCTCCAGCGGCACGAGCGGCCGGCGTCGGGCGTTTTGTCGCGGAGGTGTGAATGGGGTGTAATAAATAATAAATAAATGCGTGGGAATGACATGAACGCAGCCCAGCCAAGGCAAGTGACCAAAGGCACAGAACCCAGAAGGAAGACCGGGTGAAGATGGAAGTGTCCAGGCCCCGCCTGATTCATCGCAGCACTGGAGGGCTCAGTCTGAAAATTGAAGTGTACACTAATGTGCTAATATGCTGTGCATACTTGTACGTTGTGGCATAACCTACCCCAGGGCCTCTAAAAAGTAGTAATGTCAGGAAAGTTTACTACCGCTTTATTATCACAGGATCCCAGGAGCCTCTCATGGGGCCCCCTACTGACCCGGTGGACGGTGGCCCTTGGGCAGTGCCTAAGTGCACAGTTGCCAACATTTAAAAAATATTTTCAGGGCCACTTTTTTATATAAGTGCTATATTTAGAGTAGCTGAGATCCCCGATGTTCCTCTATACATCATAGTAGTAATCACAAAATTAAATGAGTACTAATAATGGGGCAGAACAAATATGAGAACTGAGATTTCCTTTAGTTGAACTAACAAAAGTGTGTCCATTCTAGAGCTGGTAACATTGAGGATATTCAGTATAATTTTAAAGAACTGTTTTTGTGGGTAAGCGACATAGGGGAGGAGTATGGACGGTATATAAGTGGGAAGTATGTGCAGGTGAGGGAGAGGAATGTGGAGGGTCTAACAGTGGGCACTATGTACAGGAGAGGAGTACAAAGGGTACGGAAAAAAGCACTATGTACAGGAGAGGAGTGTGAAGGGTATGACAATGGGCAGTATGTACAGGAAGAGTGAGGGGGTATGACAGAGGGTAGTACGTACCAGAGAGAAGTGTGGAGGGTATGATGGGGCAGTATGTACAGGAGAGGAGTGTGGAGGGTATGACAGTGGGCAGTATGTACAGGAGAGGAATGTAGACGGTATGATAGTGGGCTCTATGTATAGGAGAGGAGTGTGGAGGGTATGACAGTGAACACTATGTATAGGAGAGGAGTGTGGAGGGTATGACAGTGGGCACTATGTATAGGAGAGGAGTGTGGAGGGTATGACAGTGAGCAGTATGTACAGGAGAGGAGTGTGGAGGGTGCGACAGTGGGCACTAAGTACAGGAGAGAAGTGTATGACAGCAGGCACTATGTACAGGAGAGGAGTGTGAAGGGTATGACAGTGGGCGCTATGTATAGGAGAGGAGTGTGGAGGGTATGACAGTGGGCACTATGTACAGGAGAGGAGTGTGTAGGGTATGACAGTGGGTACTATGTATAGGAGAGAAGTGTGGAGAGTATGACAGTGGGCACTATGTACAGGAGAGGAGTGTGGAGAGTATGACAGTGAGCACTATGTGCAGGAGTGGAAGGATATTTAGGGACTGAGTAGTGGTTAAGCGGGTCATACATGGATTGAAATTACGCCAATTATGCAGAGACCAGCCATAGTCAATCTATGTATGGGCTAGCTGGTTTTACACAAGTCAATCTATTTATCAACTTGAGTACAACCAGCCTGTTTTTTTTTTCCTAAAACAATCAGTGCTGCCAGCTATAGTTAGCAACACTGATCATTGTATGCACTGGCAGAACACAATAACACTGCAGGAGTGATTCCCCCATCCACAGGTCAGCATGTGAGAGGGTGTGTGGGGACAGGCTGGGGAGAGATACTAGTCAGTGGCTGGGTAGGCACTGGTAGTATCAGAGCCAGATACACACAGGTTACATACGCCACGATTGTTAGAGCGAGAACAATAATTCTAGTACTAGACCTCCTCTGTAACTCTAAACATGTAACCTAAAAAAATGTAAAGCATCGCTTAGGATACCAAAAAAAATTGTGCTTACTTAACTAACTAACTGTTTTTTTAATGAATGAAACATTTTTTTCCAAAAAAACACGTTTGAAAAATTGCTGCGCAAATACCGTGCTGGAGCTGCACAATTAATCGTTAAAAAAAAATCGTGATCTCGATTCAACCCCCCTGACGATCTCCAATGCAGAGTTTGCTGATTCTTTCATATAACAAGTGGAGAGACTTTCAGCTGTCAAAAGAAAATATCTGGGCAGTCTGCCAAGTTTTTAACAGGAAACATTGTAACTGACACTTCCTTCTTAGATCAAAGGGATACACTTCTGTGTGTAAAGAAAACATCTGGGCAGTCTGCGAAGTTTGTAAACAAAATGAAACATTGTAACTAACTAACATTGTAACTAAATTTAACCACTTAAAGTCCAACACTTGTTTCTTAAATTAAAAAGTAATATTATTTGCTAGAAAATTACTTGGAACTGCCAAACATTATATATATTTTAGCAGAGACTCTAGGGAATACAATGGCAATTGCTGCAATATGTTATGTCACACTGCATTTTCCCACTTCAATGAATAATAAAAACCAAAAAAACAAAACAGTGAAGTTAGCCCATTTTTTTTTTGTTTTATTTTAATGTGAAAGATGATGTTACACCGCAACAATCGTGAGAGAATCGTGATCTATCTTCTAAGCAAAAAAATTGCAATTCTCATTTTAGCCAGAATCGTGCAGCTCTGTACCCTGCAACATAAAAAGTGCAAAGACCACCATAGAGTAATTTTCTAGCAAAAAACAAATGATGATTTTTACATGTAGTAGAGAAGTGTCAGAATTGGCCTGGGTGGTAAGAGGTTAATTACCATGAGTAATATACAAATAATTATTATAAGCACTGTGATCCTATCAGTCTGCTGTAGTGTGTCAGCTTGTATTTATATTGGCCGCTCTGAATGTAGCTTCTGACAGGCTGTGCAAGCAGGCCCGTATCTCCGGAACCATAAATGATAGCCGTCCCATATTTTGACCTGTTGTGGGGTAGCTCTTCCCATGCCTACCCCCAAATGTGGGGTTTCTGTGACCTCTGGTTATCGAGCTACAACCCCCCAAATTCGATCTTAAAAAAAAAAATCTTAAAAAAAAAAAAAAAAAATGTTTTTTTTTTTTTTTGGGGCAAATGGGCCTATCTTGAGAAAGGGGCCTGGAGCTGCAGCTCCATCAGCCCCATTGTTAATCCGGCCCTGAATTTACCACCTTAATGTCTGCTTGTATATATTGGTTAAAGCGGTAGTTCCCCCTCCAAAAAATGTTTACCCTTAGATTGATGCTCATTTTGTCTAGGGGAATCGGCTAGTTGTTTTAAAATTGACGCTGTACTTACCGTTGTAGAGAGCGATCTTCTCCGCCGCTTCCGGGTATGGGTCTTCGGGAGTGGGCGTTCCTTCTTGATTGACAGTCTTCCAACAGGCTTCCGACGGTCGCATCCATCGCGTCACGAGTAGCCGAAAGAAGCCGAACGTCGGCGCGGCTCTATACGGCGCCTGCACACCGACGTTCGGCTACTTTCGGAAAATCGTGACGCGATGGATGCGACCGTCGGAAGCCTGTCGGAAGACTGTCAATCAAGAAGGAACGCCCATACCCGAAGACCATACCCGGAAGCGGCGGAGAAGATCGCTCTCTACAACGGTAAGTACAGCGTCGATTTTAAAACAACTAGCCGATTCCTCTAGACAAAATGAGCATCAATCTAAGGGTAAAACATTTTTGGAGGGGGAACTACCGCTTTAACCTTTCATAGCTACCTGTATAGTTCATGCTGCCTTCTGACATATAAAGAAAAGTGTAATTTCTCATTATAGATCAGTCTGGATTTTATTGTCCATCCTGCTGACTACATTTGAGGCCCCGTACTCACGACCAAACATGTCTGCTGAAACTGGCCCGCAGGCCAGTTTCAGCAGACATGTTTGGTCGTGTGTGGGCGCGAGCGGGCCGAATTCCAGCAAACATTTGCCCGCCGGGCCTTTTCCCAGCAGACAAATATTCGTGGACTTGTTTTAAAACAGTCCGCTGGAATTCGGCCCGCTCGGACATGTACGGTCGTCAGTACAGACCTACCGTACATGTCCAGGCGCCCGCCGTCCCTCGCATGCGTCGAATGACTTCGACGCATGCGTGGAAGCATTTTAAAGGCGGGCCGCCCACGTCGCCGCGTCATTGTCGCGGCGACACCGCGTCATCGACGCGGCGACACCGCGGACACGCCCCGCGTATTGTTTACGCGCGGACTTCTGTACGATGGTGTGTACAACCATCGTACAGAAGCCCTCTGGCAGACATGTATGGTGGAAACGGTCCGACGGACCGCTTTCACCATACATGTTTGCTCGTGAGTACCCGGCCTTAGACTGACGGATATTTATTTTTCTTTCTTTTTTTGTCTCCATGTCTCTATTTGGAGTAAACGCAGTTTGCTAAAAAGGCCAATGATTTTGCCCTGCTACTTATAATCTATCCAATCTCTGTTGTGCCTGCCCCATCAACTGTGTCCATACTCCACCCCCTGATGCACACACAGACACACTTTCTGGCCCGGATTCAGATAGGAGTTACAACGGCGTATCTCCGGATACGCCGTCGTAACTCTGAGTGGCGGGGTCGTATCCATGCGACTGATTCGTAGAATCAGTTACGCATAGATTTCCCTAAGATCCGACCGGCGTAAGTCTCTTACACCGTCGTATCTTATGCTGCATATGTACGCTGGCCGCTAGGTGGCGCTTCCGTAGATTTACGCGAGGAATATGCAAATTAGGTAGATACGCCGATTCAGATACGTACGTCCGCCCGGCGCATTTTTTTACGTTGTTTACGTTAGGCTTTTCCCGGTGTAACGTTACCCCTGCTATATGAGGGGTATCCTATGTTAAGTATGGATGTCGGGCCAGCGTCGTATTTTCCGTCGATTACGTTGTTTGCGTAAGTCGTTCGCGAAAAGGGCCGGGCTTTTTGCGGGTTAATTTGGAGCATGCGCACTGGGATACGTTCACGGACGGCGCATGCGCCGTTAGCCAAAAACGTAATTTACGTGGGGTTCGCCATCATTACCATACAACCCCCCCCACTGCATGGAGAATTTGAATTCCGCGGGCATACGCCGAACCACATACGTTACGCTGCCTTAACTTAGGGCGCAAGTTTTTTCTGAATACGGAACTTGCGCCCTAATTTACGGTGGCGTAACGTATCTGAGATACGTTAAGCCCGCCGATAGATACACTATTGTATCTGAATCCAGGCCTCTGTGCGTATGTTAAGGTGTGCAGGACAGGTGGCAAATCTGATTACACGCACACTAGAGGCTGGAAAATTGGACTGCATTGCCGGTTTGAAATCGTGCAAGTTCAGCTGAGCTCGCACGATTTCAAACCCTCACTAATGTGAACCTGGGCCTAATGTACAGAGAGGAAGAGGTGGAGCTCTAAGAGGAAAAGGTGGAGCCTAAAGAGGAAAGGGTGTGGTTTAAAGATGACAGGGTGGGTCTTACAAATGAAGGGGTGTGGCATTGACAGGAAGGGGTGGGTCATATTTAAATTGGGGGGTGCATGAGTTTAGTCAGGCCTAGGGCAGCACATGACTAAGGTATAACAGATGGATTTGTTCTATAACCCAAATACAACCCCCATTAACCTTACTATAGTAACTGAGACCACACCAGTGTTGGAGTTAAAACAAGGCCGTAGCAGCCTAATTTATTAAACAAAAAAAAATATATATATATATATAACAATATATATAAATAACATAACACTATAAATACCATAATAACATAAACTCTGTTAATAAAGCATAATTTAACTATTGTTGGTCTCGGAAGGCCCTCAGTACCCATATCAGGGAAAAAACCCATAAAGCACTGCGGTACCAAACATGGGGCCAGATTCATGTAGATCAGCGGATCTTTAGATCCGCTAGATCTACGTGTTTTACGATCCGCCGGTGCAATTTTGCAAGGCAAGTGCTGTATTCATCAAGCACTTACCTCGCAAATTGCACCGTCGGATCGTAACTCCCCCCGGCGGAATGCAAATTCCGCGGATAGGGGGAGTGTACAATTCAAATCAGGCGCGTTCCCGCGCCGATTTAACTGCGCATGCGCCGCCGGAAAAATATCCCAGTGCGCATGCTCCAAATGACGTCGCTAGGACGTCATTGTTAGCGGCGGGTCCGTCAATTGCGGCCATCGGTATCCCCGATCGACTTACGCAAATGACGTAAAAATTTGAATCTCGGCGTGGGAACGACGGCCATACTTAACATTAGCTACCCCTCATATAGCAGGGGTAGATATCCGCCGGGAAAAGCCGAACGCAACGTACGGACTTGAATCGGCGGTTCTCCTCATTTGCATATGTGACGCGTAAAAAAAAGCGACACCTAGCGGCCAGCGGGAGATTGCAGCCTAAGATTCGACTGGTGTAAGTCACTTACACCAGTCGGATCTAAGGGAGATCTATGCGGAACTGATTCTTATGAATCAGTCGCATAGATCCGACCGTGGGATCTCACAGATCCGACCGTCGGCTCTCACAGATACGACGGCGGATCAGGAGATCCGCCGTCGTATCTCTTGATGAATCTGGCCCAGTGTATAGATAGGCCTCCTGCCGAAAAACTGGCCCAGAGACAGCCACTGACCGCAGTGCCCCATTCCCACTTTCCAGCTAACCTCCGTTAGCTGGAAACCATTATCGGGACCCATAACAACGATGGGTCCCCAAGACTCCTCCTTTTACCATATCTTCTCTCTCCTGCCAAGACCAACACCCGCCACAGCACCCAAGGGGAACCACCTTACCCTTGGGAGCCCCTCCACACTCTAAGGGCTCTCTGAACTCCATCCTGCAACCCCAACACCCACATGTCGATGCCCACATCAGTCAGGTGCACCCCGTCACCCCTCAAATATCTCCATGTGTCCTGCTCCAGCTCCCGGTGCCTCACCGCCAAACCCCCTTTCCTCACCATAAACGTACTTATCTCGCTGTTTATTTTCTTCCTCGCCCTATTAACGCCCTCAACAGACCTGGCCATCCTCCAGGTCGTCCTTGCCACAATGTCCGACCAGACAATGACCATGCCAGGAAACTCCACCATCAATTGCTCCACATCCGCTTTGATGTCTCGCATGATGTCTATCATTGTTCTCTTCCTCAAATCATTGCCGCCCACGTGCAAGACTAAAATGTCAGGCGGCCTATCCCTCTGTGCGAAACGCCGCACTTCAGGCAACACCCTTTCCCATAACATACCCGGGACACCTAGCCACCTAACACATGCCTCCTGCCTGGAACAGCCCAACTGCCTACCCTTCCGGCCTGGCGTCACCTCTCCGAGCCCCCCAGCACACGTAAGAATGGCCAAATATCCAGACCAAACCAGTCATCGCATCTGTAATTAAAAGAGAGGAGAAAAACAGCAACCGTGGCAGACGGCTCACCAAAATAAAGAAAGGCAGTTGACATGCCCCATAGCACCCTTCCTCCCCCAAACACCAAAATTCACAAACCCACAGCTAAATGAGGACGAACATACAATTGGAATCTCTTGGATTCCCACCTCTCAATCCGTTTCACCGTCTCCCCATCCATGCCAACCCTGGCCGCTTCAGTCGCCGCCCCTATCCTGAAGGAATGAGAAGAAAATTCCTTACCATTCAAGCCCAAACTGTCCAAGCATTTTCTGAAAACTGCCACAAACTGGAAACGAGACAGGGGGGAACCATCCAAATGGATCAAAAAGGACCCCACCGACGCAAAGGGGGGGCGCAAAGCTAAGAAACCCCGCACTGCCCCTACTGGGCACAACTTGGAACCGCCCACTGCAAACACCCGAACCGACCTGCCCTGCCTGCCTGATCCGTCTTGGACCTATGCCAAAACAAACGCAAATCCCCTTCATTGCACACCACCTCCTGACACCCGATGCCCCCTTGCACCTTTCTGGACAGACTTACCAACTCCCCTACCCGAAAAGCCCCAAAAAACGCCAACAAAAATGCCGCCTTAAACAAGGCAACCTCATAAGGAGACGAGCACACCCTCGGCAGCTGATCCACCATGCCACCCAAAACTTCAAACGTTACCGGTCTCCTGGTATCCCTCCGTACTACAGCTTTCCTGTATCCCTTCATCGCCAGTCGCACCCAGAAATCCTTTGTAAAGTCAGGCTGCCCCTGTAATTAAAAAATAAAAGGCCAAACCAGCCAACGTCTTATTCACACCAGACGCAGACACCCCTTCTTCAAGCAACCTGGCTACATAACATACCACCAGCCACCGTACTTGATCCCCAACCGGGTCCTCACCCGTCTCTTTCACAAAGTTCTGCCAAGTACGCCATACCTTCGTGTAAGACGACCAAGTGGCCGCACTAACCAACTTCTGGATCCAGCCCGCTACGCAGTCAATGCCACCTCCCACAGCCATTCGGGACACAGGACCCCCTGCTGCTCTGCTGTTGGCACCAGCTCCCGAAACCTGTCTCACTGTAAGCGAGACAAAGCATCAGCAATGACATTCTCCACCCCCGGGATATGAACCGCATACAGAAAAATATTGAGTTGCAAACATCGCAAAACCAAATGCTGTAAGAGCTTTATTAACGGCGGTGAAGACGCCGAGACTTTGTTAATGACCTGAACCACACCCATGTTGTCACCGTGGTACCGGACTTTCAGATCCCTGAAAGACCTCCCCCACAACTCTACCGCCAGGACCACCAGGAAAAGTTCCAGCAGAACCAGGTTTTTGGTAAAACCAGCCTCCACCCAGGACCTTGGCCACGAACCCGCACTCCATTGACCTTGAAAGAACGCTCCAAAGCGAAAGGATCCTGCGGCATCTGTAAACAATTCCAGGTCAAAATTGCTCACCGGGCCCGACATCCACAATGCCCGACCGTTAAAGGACTCCAAAAAGGTATGCCATACCCCCAGATCCTCCCTATGGTCTTTCGTCAGGCTCACAAAATGCTTTGGTGACCTAACGCCTGCTGTACTGGCCGCAAGCCTGCGACTGAAAATCCGCCCCATGGGTAAAATGCGACACGCAAAATTCAGCTTACCCAGCAATGACTGCAACACCTTGCGCAATCCCATCAACTCAGCCACCCCCCTTTTTAGTCCAGCACAATGCCCAAAAACTTGATGACCATACAGGGTCCCTCAGTCTTTTCAGGCGCCAACGGAATGCCAAACCTCTCAAGAGTCTGGAAGAAGCTGGCCCGATGCACAGGAAGTCGTCCAGGTAGTAAATCACAGAATTCACCCCGGAAACATCCCGCACCACCCATTCCACAAATGAGCTAAAGAGCTCAAACAAGGCACAGGATACCGAGCAACCCATTGGCAAACACTTGTCAACGTAGAACTCCCCATTCCAGCAACACCCAAGCAACCGGAAACTGTCCGGGTGCACAGGTAACAACCGAAACGCTGATTCCACGTCCACTTTTGCCATAAGCGCCCCCTGCCCATAACGCCGAACCCATCTCACCGCTGCATCAAAGGATGTATAAGTCACCGAACACACCCCCTGATCAATCGCGTCATTCACCGACCCGCCTTTAGGAAAAGACAGGTGGTGAATGAGCCTAAACTTATTGGGCTCCTTTTTAGGCACTACCCCCAACGGGGATACCACCAAGTCAGAAAGTGGCGCTGATGGGAAAGGACCTCCCATGCGACCCAAAGCAACCTCCTTCTGCAGTTTCTCCGAAACCACACCAGGATGCTGCAGGGCAGACCGAAGATTGCGAGCCAAAGGGGGAACCACCTCCAAATTACATGGAATCCTGAAACCCACCGTGAACCCCTCCTCCAGCACCCGGGCAGCCGCCCTGTCAGGATACCTACCTAGGAACGGCAGCATCCTTTCCACCCTCACCGGAGTCTTCCCTCTTGTTACCAGAGTCGCCGGCCTTTCCCTTACCCTGCTTGAAACATCTTGACCCAGAGTGGGAACCCCCACACCCGGAGCACTCATGCTTGTATCGGCAGGAACTGCCAAATTTGCACGTCCCAGAGTTGTATTGCCAGCACACCCCCTTTTTGTTTCCGGCCGACTGACCCTGGGCCGAAGGTCCACCGCCCCCCCCCCCCCCTGAAAAAACTGATTCTGCCCCCGCGGAGCCTTCATCAACCGCATCCACACCGTGATGTCCTTATGATCCCAGCGCAGGTCAGGCCGTACGGCCCTACGCTGCCGGAACTGTTCATCATAGCGGAGCCACCCCGAGCCCCCATAAACCCTGTGTGCTTCAGCAATCGAGCCCTGATAGCAGAAAAGCGCAGAGCAACACTCCGGGTGCTTTTCCCCAATCACGCTGGCCATGATCCCAAAAGCCTGCAGCCAATTAATAAACGTTCTCGGGATGAGCCTATACCTCCGTTTTTCCTCATCCTCCTTTTTGGAATCATCGGGTTTAACCCTATCCAAATTAAACTGTTCCAGCGGCAGCAATGAAAAGATATCAACGTACTCACCCTTCCACAGCTTCTCCCGCACCTCAGGTTTTAAATGTGACCCTAAAGGCCCCTCATAGCAAAGATACACTTCGCACTTCGCCGCATCAGCCAGCCTGATGATGTCCTGCCTACCCGTTGATTCCCCCGTACTCACCTTACTGGACCCCTGCTTAACCACCGGTGCATGGGAATCCACCACAGGGACAGCCACTGGAGCCGCAACGGGCCCTAAGGGGGGCCCCACCCCCCCCCCCCGTCTCGGGGGGCCCCACCCCCCCCCGTCTCGGTAGCCCCCAGCCCGGATGGAGGGACCCAAGTCGCTGCTGGACCCGCCCGAGACCTCTCAGCCGTCTCAAAATTTTGTACCAACGCCTTAATGCCCTCCAAAAATGCCAACATGCCCCCGTTATCACCAACAGCCCCCCCGACCACCGGGGCCACAACCCTCGCCTGGCTACCTTGCCCCACATCGCCAGACACACCACCCACTGATAATGGTAAACTAGACTTACCAGACTGCGCAGGTGCTGACCCGCCAGCCGATCGTCTGTTCTCCACCACAGCCACCCTCCGGGGTGGGGGCTCTTCATCCTCCTCCGACTCCGCCAGCTCGCCGACCAACAGCGGACCATCCGACTGTTCCTCATCCGACACCGGCCTGCTGGGCATAACAGCCGCAGCTGCCGCAGGTGCAGCCGACATCCGATCCATCCTCCGCGTCGCGTAGCCGTCCACCGACTTCCGGACAGCCTTGCCAGGACCAGTGCGTGGGACCTCAGTCCTGCCGGCCTCCGCTCCTGCCGATCCGCCATCCTCCCGATCGTCACCTCTTCTGCCCCCCGCCACGGAACCAGGAGGCCTGGGGGCTCTTGCATCCACCCTCCCCGGACTAGGCCCGGATCCCTGCGACGCCATTGTGGGGGCGGAGCCTGCGCTTCCGCGCTCACTTGTTCTGCTAGGCCGCACCGCCGCTCCCGAGCCCCCCCCTCGCGCCATCGCAGGCCTGCGGGTCTGGTCAGGGATCCGCACAGGACTCCCTGCCGCTCTACCAGCCGATCGCTTCGCCGGGGGACCCGCTTGCACCCCCGAACCGCCGCCCCCCGCCGCGTGGAGGCCCCAAAACGATCGGGGAAAAAACGCTCCGGAGGCCTAGACCTCCGGGCCCTGCCACCCGTGGGCGCCGCTGCCGTGCTCTCCTCCATCGGTTGCTGCAGCACAGGCCCCAAGACCCCCTGCAGCCAGTCCTGTCCCCTCTCCTCTGCCTGCTCCCTGAGCTGAGAAAAAAGCTCCTCCATACCTGACATGCTGCCTCACTTAAACTTTCCCCCGCGCTGTGCTTGCCTATGATGGGATGGGCCAACCTTTTATATGCCTCTCACCCCTCCCCTAGGCAACTCCCCCTTTAAACTCCTGACCATTTTACTTCCCCTGTTAACTCTGTCATGTCCGCCCTGCGCATATGCCATTGCATTCTATTGCTCCGGGCTTCTCTAAACATAAATACACCACTGCTCACAGGCGCGGGGTCAGGAGGAGGCTGAGTTGTGTGAGAGTGAGCATAGCAAAGACAATGTCAGCTGTTACAGCGTGTTTTTACCGCTCTGCGATCCTGCGGCTTTCCTCTTCCTATATATTCCCTTCCACAGGGGACGATCGCGCTGGGAGAACGTCTCTCGTGGCTCTAATCTTCCTCCAGTCATGTCTTGGCCGCCCTCTCACTTCCTCCACCCTGGCAAGGCTGCAATTTGAGGCACAGTGAGGCTGGATTTTGGGGCACAGTGAGTCTGGATTTGGGGGCTCAATGAAATTGCAGCTGTAATTTGGGGCGCAGTGAGGCTGGATTTTAGGGCACGGTGAGGCTGCAATGTGGGGCACGGTGAGGCTGCAATGTGGGGCACGGTGAGGCTGCAATGTGGGGCACAGTGAGGCTGCAATGGTGGGCACAGGCACGCTGTAATGGCGGGCACAGGTCACGCTGCAATGGTGGGCGCAGGTCACGCTGCAATGGTGGGCGCAGGTCACGCTGCAATGATGGGCACAGGTGAGCCTGCATTGAGGGGAACTAATAAAGTTGTTGTTAATATTTATTTTTGTAATGTAATTCTGCATAAAACATTTAAGTGTCATTTCATGATATCATTTATGAGGGCATGATTAGGGGCAGGGCAGGGTAGGGGTTGGGTGGGGCAACTGGTGGCGAGTAACACTTGAGGCCTGGCTAGTAACTCAGGACTTGAAATTTTGAGCCCTGTATATATATATATATATATATATATATATATATATATATATATATATATATATATATATATATATATATTATATACTTAATACACTGCAGCTAACTGAATTGCCTGCTTGAAATATATTAGAAACAGTACACCAGGAACGGTCTGCAGTGAGATCTAAACTGGATACAGTGTATATATTGTGACAGGAAGTCAGGTAAATCTGTGGGTGTTGTCACAGACGGGACATACATTTCTGCCTTGTTTAGACAATACACCAATTGTTATTAGGCGTCGGCTGCAACAGTAGCCAGAAAAGGTCTAAGGGCGTTGGAAAACTTCAGCTGTTCAGAATGAGGCAATTAAGGCCTCTATAAGTAATCCAGAGGATTACCACTGATTTGCTGCATCCTGAGGCTTTCTGAGTGAAGGAGAGCAGTAGCTGAAAGTCTTCTGAGGAGGTGAGGAGGTGATTGATTTTTCTGTGTGATAAAAATCAAAAGACTATTGTTTTTCTGCTGTATGACCAGCAGTGTCTGCCCAGCACTAGGCTGTGCCAGACTCCATAGATAGGTTCCTGTGTGGTGAAGATAGACGCCCCAAGTGGCCAGGGTTTATTTTATGTTTGATTTTGTTTATGCTGTTTGGATGCTTGCACTTGTTTCCAGCAAGATGGAAGAATAAACCAAAATCTTTGTTTTCAACCGTCTTCGAATGCCTGTCTGTATAAATTCAGTGTGTAGTGAACCCATCCAAGGGGTCACACACCCCGCGACCGAGCTAACCCCTTACACATGGTGGAGTGCCGCGGGCAGTTAAAGTAAACCCAAAATGGAGGAGATACTGAAACAGCTGGCTTTAGCAAATGCAAATCAACAACAGGCAAATGCAAATCAACAACAGACGAATGCAGGTTTGCAGCGGAGCATTGCAGCTCAACAACAGAGCCTCGCAGCTCAACAACAGGCTCACCAGCAGCAAATGGAGGCCATCGTGAAACAGCTTCAGAGACAGCAGACCGAGGCTGGGAGTCAGGCCAGTAACATACCCATTTTTCGGGTAAGACACTTATTGCCAAAGATGACTGCAGATGAGGACCCTGAGATGTTTCTGACCACGTTTGAGCGAGCAGCGGAAAGAGAGAGTTGGCTTAAAGACCAGTGGGCTGGACCAGTGGCCCCCCTATTATCTGGAGAAGCCCAAAAGGTAAATTTTGATTTGGAGCTTGTAGACGCGAAAAACTATGATCGATTAAAAGAGGAAATATTGGCACGTTTCGGTGTAACCCTGGATGTCCGTGCTCAGCGGGTCCATAATTGGAGTTATCAGCAGAGGAAGCCACCGCGGTCGCAGATGTATGACCTCATCCATTTGGCTAGGAAATGGCTGCAGCCAGAAACTCTGTCCGGACCAAAAATTTTGGAGGGAGTAGTCATGGACAAATTTCTTAGGTCTCTTCCTAACACCCTGCAGAAATGGGTGAACTATGGTGGTCCGGAAACCGCAGACAAACTTGTAGACCCGGTCGAAAGGTACCTAACAACAGAGAATTTGTCCTCTTAGCAGCGGTTTGCCCAGCGGGTGATGAACCCATGCAGTGTGACTTCCTGACAGAAAGACGACAGTCCCTTTTTGCAACCACATGCACTGCAGTAAAGGGAAATTAGAAATCTTTATATAGAATGTGCTTAGATGGTAAAAATGTTGTGGTATTGTTGGATTCAGGTAGCCTGATCACCTTAGTGAAAAGTGATCTAGTGGTGGGAAAAACCTTACATCCGAGGAAAATGGCTGTAGTTTGTGTACATGGGGACACTCGAGAATATCCGGTGACTACGGTTTCCTTTGAAACCTCCCTCGGTAACTTGTGTCACCAGGTGGGTTTAGTTCCCAAACTGCCACATGACGCCATTGTGGGAAGGGATTTCCCAAAATTCTGGGAACTCTGGGACTGCCCAGATTCCCCAGTAGGTGGTTCTTCTGAGTCTGAACCATCTACTCCAGAAACCTATAACTGTGAGGATTCTCCTGAGTTTCCATTCTCAGTATTAGCAGGGGAAACACCAGTCCCTAGGGAGGAGCCTGCTACCTCAGAAGAGGAACAGCAGCCGATAGGGTTTGATGACCTTGAGGTGCACAGAGAAAATGTTGTCACTGAGCAATTGAGGGACCCCACATTGCTAAGAGCCCGGGAGAATGTAGTGAAGATAGATGGGGAGTTAGTTAACCCTGACGAGAGGGTTGCCCTCCCTTACTTCATTATTGAAAGGGACCTGTTATATCGAGTGTCACAGAGGATAGAGGACACCATTGAGCAACTGGTAGTGCCTAAACCGTACCGCAAGATGGTTTTGGAACTGGCCCATGGGCACATTCTTGGGGGACATTTGGGAGCAGAAAAAACGCGGGAGAGGATCACCCAGAGGTTTTTTTGGCCTGGGATAGTGGAAGTGGAATTGTACTGCTCTTCCTGTCCAGTGTGTCAGATTACTGCACCCATGCCACATTTCCGCAGTCCGTTGGTATCCCTGCCCATTATCGAGGTCCCTTTTGAGAGGATCACCATGGATTTGGTTGGCCCCTTACTGAAGTCCACTAGAGGGCACCAGCACATCTTGGTAATAATGGACTATGCCACCCGGTACCCAGAAGCGATTCCTCTCCGAAACACCTCTGCTAAAACAATTGCCAAATAGTTATTTCAGGTTTTCAGCCGTGTGGGTCTTCCTAAGGAAGTCCTAACTGACCAGGGCACCCCGTTTATGTCCAGGGTGACCAAAGAACTTTGTAAACTGCAGAAAGTGACCCAATTACGTACATCAGTATATCACCCTCAAACAGACGGGTTAGTGGAAAGGTTTAATAAAACCTTAAAACAAATGTTGAGGAAGGTGGTGGATAAACACGGAAAGAATTGGGATTATCTGCTCCCTTATCTGATGTTTGCAATAAGAGAGGTTCCCCAATCGTCCACAGGGTTCTCTCCGTTTGAGCTACTGTATGGGAGGCACCCCCGGGGCCTACTGGACATTGCCAGGGAAACATGGGAGAGTGAGAGTTCCCCTCATCGAAGTGTGATTGAACATGTGGCCCAAATGCAAGATAGAATTGCCCAAGTGATGCCGATTGTGAAGGAACATTTAGCCCAAGCCCAATTGGCTAAACAAAGGATTTACAATCGTGGGGCCCAGGTCCGTTCCTTTGCACCTGGTGATAGGGTGTTGGTGTTGGTCCCCACGGTCGAAAGTAAATTCCTAGCCAAATGGCAGGGTCCATATGAAGTGTTGGAAAAAATGGGAGTGGTGAATTATAAAATTAGCCAACCGGGAAGACGAAAACCTGAGCAGCTCTATCACGTGAACTTGCTGAAACCATGGAAGCTTGGTCGCTAAGACTACCCAATTTTCTGCTCCATTTAACCTGGCTGTCCCTGAAGTTGGGATAGCGGAGACTCTATCCAAAACTCAGAAACAGGAGGTTAAAGAATTTGTGCTCCGTAATAAGGAGAAGTTTTCAGACCTGCCAGGTTGGGTCTCCGGGGTTGAACATGACATTATCACCACACCAGGGGATAAGGTCAAGTTGAAGCCTTATAGAATTCCAGAAGCCCAGCGAGAGGCAAAAATCGCCAGGAAGTAAAACAAATGCTTGCGCTGGGGGTGATAGAAGAGTCAAATAGTGATTGGTCCAGTCCCATTGTCTTAGTGCCCAAACCAGATGGAAGTTGGCGGTTTTGTAATGACTTTCGCTGCCTGAATAAAATCACTTAGTTTGACACCTATCCTATGCCCCGCATAGATGAACTGATTGATCGCCTAGGCACTGCCCGGTACATGACGACGTTAGACCTGACCAAGGGTTGTTGGCAAATTCCTCTCTCGGAGTCGGCCAGCGAAAAAACAGCATTTGTAACTCCAGACGGATCTTTCCAATATCGGAGGATGCCTTTTGGGTTACAGAATGCTCCCGCCACATTTCAACGCACCATGGATAAGACCCTTCGGCCTCATCGAGCCTATGCTGCTGCATACCTCGATGACGTTGTCATCCACAGTGAGGATTGGGAATCACACTTGTCAAAAGTTCAGGCTGTGTTGGATTCCATCTGGAAAGCCGGGTTTACAGCCAATCCAAAAAAATGTACCATTGGGCTAGAAGAGGCGAAGTATCTGAGGTATACCATTGAAAGAGGTCTAATCAAGCCCCAAATAAGCAAAGTTGAGGCTATTCAGGATTGGCCACGTCCCACCAACAAGAAACAGGTTCGTGCATTTTTGGGGATCGCGGGCTATTATCGCCGCTTTATCCCCCATTTTGCCTCACAGGCTGCTCCCCTGACCAATTTGATCAAAGGGAAGGAGTCTGTAATGACAAAAATGGACTCCCGAAGCAGAAACAGCTTTTCAGGCTTTAAAACATGCCTTATGTAGTCAGCCAGTTTTAAATTCGCCTGATTTTTCACGGGACTTTGTGGTCCAGACAGATGCGTCAAATGTGGGCTTAGGAGCTGTACTGTCTCAGATTATCAAAGGGGAGGAACACCCTGTTATGTACCTCAGCAGAAAGTTGAAGGCCCATGAGGAGAATTATGCCACCATTGAGAAAGAATGTTTGGCGGTGAAGAGGGCTTTGGATTCTCTCCGGTACTACCTCGTGGGTAGACAGTTTGAACTGGTGACAGATCATGCCCCATTGAAGTGGATGGCACAGAACAAAGAGACCAATAGGAGAATAAATAGGTGGTTCCTGGCCCTCCAGGAATTTAGTTTTGTGGTAATGCATCGCCCCGGTGCTAAAATGGGGAATGCAGATTGGTTGTCCCAAATGCATGCCTGCCTGGCAACCTGTGTCCCAACCCTAGGGTTGAAACAAGAGGGGGGGGGTATGTGACAGGAAGTCAGGTAAATCTGTAGGTGTTGTCACAGACGGGACATACATTTCTGCCTTGTTTAGACAATACACCAATTGTTATTAGGCGTTGGCTGCAACAGTAGCCAGAAAAGGTCTAAGGGCGTTGGAAAACTCCAGCTGTTCAGAATGAGGCAATTAAGGCCTCTATAAGTAATCCAAAGGATTACCACTGTTTTTCTGCATCCTGAGTGAAGGAGAGCAGTAGCTGAAAGTCTTCTGAGGAGGTGAGGAGGTGATTGATTTTTCTGTGTGATAAAAATCAAAAGACTATTGTTTTTCTGCTGTATGACCAGCAGTGTCTGCCCAGCACTAGGCTGTGCCAGACTCCATAGATAGGTTCCTGTGTGGTGAAGATAGACGCCCCAAGTGGCCAGGGTTTATTTTATGTTTGATTTTGTTTATGCTGTTTGGATGCTTGCACTTGTTTCCAGCAAGATGGAAGAATAAACCAAAATCTTTGTTTTCAACCGTCTTCGACTGCCTGTCTGTATAAATTCAGTGTGTAGTGAACCCATTCAAGGGGTCACACACCCCGCTACCGAGCTAACCCCTTACAATATATATATATATATATATATATATACACACAGACCTCAAATTTTCCACCCGCCTACTCACATTTTGCGAGTGGAAAATGAGGTCTGGCGAGGAGCTCGGCTGCCTGGGAGAGGGGGGGGAGCACCGCTGTCGGTCGTTGTTAATCGGGAGCTGTTCTCCCAGCGATCGTCTATGGCAGAGAGCATTGGGGTAAAGGAGGACCGCGGTATCGCCGAGCGGTATAGCCCGCTGTATTAGCATAACATTTAACTTTTCTCTGCTTTCCTCGTTCTCTCACACAGCCCCGCCTCCTCCTAACCCCGCGCCTGTATGACAGAACGCATCCCAGCATTGGACTCGCATTCCGTCTATTTAAACAGGCGCGGGGTTAGGAGGAGGCGGGGCTGTGTGAGAGAACGAGGAAAGCAGAAAAAAGTTAAATGTTATGCTATTACAGCGGCTATACCCTTTCCCACAAACCAATCTGTAAACAGTGTTCCAAGTGGCAATTCTATTCCTTTTAAAGGTGAGCAGAGAGTATGACCCGAGGCCTCTCACTAACCACTTGTCTCCACCCACTCTCCGTCCGGGGCTCAGCAATGCCAGCTGCTGTGACATCTTCCCTATGACCATGGGGCAACATCAGACTTGACAGTGGGGTCCTACAGACCAGAAAATGATAGCGACTTTGCCTCCCTGCATCCCAGACACAGCAGCAAATTATCCAATCAGCCTCCTGCTATGTGAGTGTTCTACTGTTTTTTTCAGTTTAAGTTTAAGTTTTTTTCACTTAAAAATAAAAAACATATTATACTTACCTGCTCAGTGCAGGGGTTTTGCACAGTGCAGCTCAAATCCCTCTCTTCTTGGGTCCCTCGCCGGCTCTTCTGGCCCATCCCTCCTGCCGAGTGCCCCCACAGCAGGCAGCTTGCCCATACACACGATCAGACTTTTTGACAACAATCATGCAATGAAGCGGTGAGGCGCATTTAATATTTAAGATTGTCAGGCAAAGGGTGGCTAATTACCTGCTCTTCCATTTAAAGGGAAATGTGTAGGTGTTAATTGACAGTGGGTTATACCGCTCAGTGATCCCGCAGCTCTCCTCTTTCTCCTGTCATGATCTGGCCACCAATGGGGGCACAGTGAGTGCGCAGTAAGGGCACAATTAGGCTGCAATGGGGGGCACAATGAGGCTGCAATGGGGGCACAATTATGCTGCAATGTGGGGCACGGTGAGGCTGCAATGTGGGGCACGGTGAGGCTGCAATGTGGGGCACGGTGAGGCTGCAATGTGGGGCACGGTGAGGTTGCAATGGTGGGCACGGTGAGGCTGCAATGGTGGGCACGGTGAGGCTGCAATGGTGGGCACGGTGAGGCTGCAATGGTGGGCACAGGTGAGGCTGCAATGATGGGCACAGGTGAGCCTGCATTGATGGGCACAGGTGAGGCTGCAATGATGGGCACAGGTGAGCCTGCATTGATGGGCACAGGTGATGCTGTACTGAGGGGAACTGATAAAGTTGTTAATATTTATTTTTGTAACTTAATTCTGCATAAAACATTTAAGTGTCATTTCAGGAGATAATTTATGAGGGCGTAATTAGCGTCAGAATTAGGGGAGGGGCCTGGTAGGGGTTGGGCGGGAAAATGGTGGCGAGTAACCCTTGAGGCCTGGCTAGTGGCTCAAGACTTGAAATTTTGAGCCCTGTATATACACAAAGCATTGATGTATGTATATACTAAATACACTGCAGATGACTGAATCGCCTGCCTGCTCAAACTAAATGAAATTACACACTCTCTCTCAATGCCAGCAACACACTACACAGGGCCGACGTGCAGGGGCCTTATATAGTTTGGGACGTGGTCTTAACCCCCTGAGCCATAATTGCCCAAAGGCACCCTGCCTTTGGGCAATTATGGCTCGCTTTGCTGACGGTACTGTGATTGGCCAAAACATGCGGGTCATAGTGCATGCTTATCCAATAATCAGACAGCAATACACTGCGATGATGCAGTGCCTTATGGGGCGTTTTTCACCACTCTAATTTGGCGCAAACGCCCAATAATGTTCGCTATTCGGCAAGCATGCAATGTTCGAGTCAAACAATGTTTGACTCAAACATAAAGCTCATCCCTAATCAATACATACAAATAAAAAAACTACTGACACCGTCCACTGCCACATACCCCCTTCCCCAAAAGCACTGTGAAAAAATATTGAAAAAGTGATTTTACCTTTTTTGGGCAACTGGTGGGATGCGGGCGCGGACCGCCACCTCCCTGAAATGAGTTTGCCACCTCCCTGAAACAAGTTTTTGCAGGTAGGGATTTGTTGAAAAGTACCTTATTAATCTGGCATACAGAGAGACAGGTACCTGGTGATTACAGAGTAGGTTACCATAATATCTCTAAATGTTTACGCTTTTCTATCGTTTATCTAAATGCAAATGCTCCCGATAAATCCCGCTCTTCCACTTATCCATCGCTTCCAGAACCCATTTTACACTTTCCTAACCTAACCATTGCGTGTCGCTCTTCTCACCGCTTGACATCATTGTTTCTACTGCTACACAATATACAGCTACCATAGAGTAAGTCACTAGACAAGAGAATCTCGGCTGTTACCATAGAGTTAAAGCCGGTGCAGTGTCATATTCTGCTCCCTATCACAGAATGCAGCCTAAGTCACGTGGCGGCGAACTGCGCATGCGCAATGCGTTCCAACGCCAAATGTGATGCGTTCCAGAGGCTTCACGACACTACCCTTCAGTGAGCCCATCACAATTTGGCGAGGACGAGGACCATACACAGAGCGGGGGGGGGGGGGGGACGGAACGGAACAGAACATGCAGATCTAATGAGAAACATACACAGAGCGGGGGGGGGGGGGGCGGGAGACGGAAGAGAAAGAGACATGCAGATACAGATCTAATGATACATTAGGCTGCATTCTGTGATAGGGAGCAAGCGGTGACACAGCCCCGCCTCCAGCCCCGCCCCCAAAGCAGAGGCTTATTGAGGTCCGTAAAAAACATAGACTCGGGTGGGCGGGCGGAGGCTTTTAAAACATCCCCCATGTATAATAAAATGTTACATTGTTTTGGTGTGCGCAATAAAGACTGTCAAGAAAATGTGTATGTAGGAGGAGAGCTTCTGAATACCAGACCAACAAACACATTTCCATTTTATTCCTCATTTCAATGGGAAAGTTTAAAGTGGAACTTTAGGTTTGATTAACTTTGAAGTGAAACGTTACCCAAAAAGTAAAGTTCCGCTCTTCTGTATTTTTTTAGGCTCCATGTACACGGGCCCATCCTCCCAGCTGCAGGGATCACCCCCCCCCCCCACCGCCATCCGCCAAGCTGTAGGGATCACCCCCCCCCACCACCATCCTCCCAGCTGTAGGGATCACCCCCCCCCCCACCGCCATCCTCCCAGCTGCAGGGATCAACCCCCCCCCCACCGCCATCCTCCCAGCTGTAGGGATCACCCCACCGCCATCCTCCCAGCTGTAGGGATCAACCCCCCCCCACCGCCATCCTTCCAGCTGTAGGGATCACCCCCCCCACCACCATCCTCCCAGCTGTAGGGATCACCCCCCCCCACCGCCATCCTCCCAGCTGTAGGGATAACCCCCCCCCCCACCGCCATCCTTCCAGCTGTACGAATCACCCCCCCCACCGCCATCCTCCCAGCTGTAGGGATCACCCCCCCCCACCGCCATCCTCCCAGCTGTAGGGATCACCCACCCCCCCAGCACCATCCTCCCAGCTGTAGGGATCACCCCCCCCCCCCACCGCCATCCTCCCAGCTGCAGGGATCACCCCCCCCACCACCATCCTCCCAGCTGTAGGGATCACCCCCCCCCCACCACCACCATCCTCCCAGCTGTAGGGATCAGACCTGTAGTAAAAAATTGTCTGACCTGTGAAAAAATCGTACCGCGTCACTTCCGGTGCTCGTATGCCAGGAGCAAAGCTGATTTTCTTTGGTCCGTGAATATCCTAGACTGAGGTAGGTCACTTGTGCCCGTCATACGCAGCCAGTGTGCCCACTATATGCAGCCACTTGTGCCCATCATACGCAGCCATTGTGCCCACTATATGCAGCCACTTGTGCCCGTCATACGCAGCCATTGTGCCCACTATATGCAGCCACTTGTGCCCGTCATACGCAGCCATTGTGCCCACTATATGCAGCCACTTGTGCCCATCATACGCAGCCATTGTGCCCACTATATGCAGCCTCTTGTGCCCGTCATACGCAGCCAGTGTGCCCACTATTTGCAGCCACTTGTGCCCATCATACGCAGCCAGTGTGCCCACTATTTGCAGCCACTTGTGCCCATCATACGCAGCCAGTGTGCCCACTATATGCAGCCACTTGTGCCCATCATACGCAGCCATTGTGCCCACTATATGCAGCCACTTGTGCCCATCATACGCAGCCATTGTGCCCACTATATGCAGCCACTTATGCCCATCATACGCAGCCATTGTGCCCACTATATGCAGCCACTTATGCCCATCATACGCAGCCATTGTGCCCACTTGTGCCCATCATACACAGCCAGTGTGCCCACCATTTGCAGTCACTTGTACCCGTCATACGCGTCACTTCCTTCTTCTTCTGTAGCGGCGGCTGTGGCTCCTGTGTCCGCTCGGCTCCTCAGGCTTCCTCCGTCATGTCTCCTTTTCCGCCAAAGCGTTAGGCATCCAATAGGATCGCCTAAAGCTTTGGCCAATCGGGAGACAGGTTTTACTGGTGTCCCCGTCCTCCAGGGGAGAGAATGGTGTCCCCGTCCTCCGGGGGAGAGAATGGTGTCCTCGTCCTCCGGGGGAGAGAATGGTGTCCTCGTCCTCCGGGGGAGAGAATGGTGTCCCCGTCCTCCGGGGGGGAGAGAATGGTGTCCTCGTCCTCCGGGGGAGAGAATGGTGTCCTCGTCCTCCGGGGGAGAGAATGGTGTCCCCGTCCTCCGGGGGAGAGAATGGTGTCCTCGTCCTCCGGGGGAGAGAATGGTGTCCTCGTCCTCCGGGGTAGAGATTGGTGTCTTCGACCTCCGGGGGAGAGAAGGGTGTCCCCGTCCTCCGGGGGAGAGAAGGGTGTCCCCGTCCTCCAGGGGAGAGAAGGGTGTCCCCGTCCTCCGGGGGAGAGAAGGGTGTCTGTCCCCGTCCTCCGGGGGAGAAGGGTGGCACCCTCTCCTCCTCCAAACACCCAGGGGCCCTCTCCTCCTCCAAACACCCAGGGGCCCTCTCCTTCTCCCACGGACACCCAGGGGCCCTCTCCTCCTCCAAACACCCAGGTGCCGTCTCCTTCTGCCACGTCCACCCAGGGGCCCTCTCCTTCTCCCTAAGCCACCAGTGACCCCAAAGCGGGACACACATGCGCTCTGCGCTCCCGTGACCTGATACCCACCGTCCTGGGATGCCATGATGATGGTGTGCAAGTCTCCAGTGTGAGGGCTATAGGTAAACTCGCACTCAGCTTCTTTGGCCCGATTGGAGGAAAAGCAGCGGAGGCGATCCAGACCCCAGCACTTGACAGAGATCAAAGACCAGTGGTGGCCCCTGCATGGTGGGCCCACAATGCATGGGCACCGCCCTCGTCATCTCTGCCGCCCTCCCAATTCATGTGCCTGGCCCCTTTCAGGATGCCGGACACATGAAATACTATGGCGGGAATAGGCGGGGTGTGTATCTTGAAGCACGTGATAAGAGCCAGAGGCTATTTTCACACTAAAGTTCCTCCTTGCCAATCAGCAGGCAGGTCAGTAAAACCTGTCTCCCGATTGGCCAAAGCTTTAGGCGATCCTATTGGATGCCTAACTCTTTGGCGGAAAAGGAGACATGACGGAGGAAGCCTGAGGAGCCGAGCGGACACAGGAGCCACAGCCGCCGCTACAGAAGAAGAAGGAAGTGCCGCGTATGACGGGTACAAGTGACTGCATATAGTGGGCACAATGGCTGCGTATGACGGGCACAAGTGGCTGCATATGGTGGGCACACTGGCTGCGTATGATGGGCACAAGTGGCTGCATATAGTGGGCACACTGGCTGCGTATGATGGGCACAAGTGGCTGCATATAGTGGGCACAATGGCTGCGTATGATGGGCACAAGTGGCTGCATATGGTGGGCACACTGGCTGCGTATGATGGGCACAAGTGGCTGCATATAGTGGGCACACTGGCTGCGTATTATGGGCACAAGTAGCTTCAAATAGTGGGCACACTGGCTGCGTATGATGGGCACAAGTGGCTGCATATAGTGGATACAATGGCTGCGTATGATGGGCACAAGTGGCTGCATATAGTGGGCACACTGGCTGCGTATGATGGGCATAAGTAGCTGCAAATAGTGGGCACACTGGCTGCGTATGATGGGCACAAGTAGCTGCATATGGTGGGCACACTGGCTGCGTATGATGGGCACAAGTGGCTGCAAATAGTGGGCACACTGGCTGCGTATGATGGGCACAAGTAGCTGCAAATAGTGGGCACACTGGCTGCGTATGATGGGCACAAGTAGCTGCATATGGTGGGCACACTGGCTGCGTATGATGGGCACAAGTGGCTGCAAATAGTGGGCACACTGGCTGCGTATGATGGGCACAAGTAGCTGCAAATAGTGGGCACACTGGCTGCGTATGATGGGCACAAGTAGCTGCATATGGTGGGCACACTGGCTTGCGTATGATGGGCACAAGTGGCTGCATATAGTGGATACAATGGCTGCGTATGATGGGCACAAGTGGTTGCATATGGTGGGCACACTGGCTGCGTATGATGGGCACAAGTGGCTGCAAATAGTGGGCACACTGGCTGCGTATGATGGGCACAAGTGGCTGCATATAGTGGATACCATGGCTGTGTATGATGGGCACAAGTGGCTGCATATGGTGGGCACACTGGCTGCGTATGATGGGCACAAGTGGCTGCAAATAGTGGGCACACTGGCTGCGTATGATGGGCACAAGTGGCTGCATATGGTGGGCACACTGGCTGCGTATGATGGGCACAAGTGGCTGCAAATAGTGGGCACACTGGCTGCGTATGACGGGCACAAGTGACCTACCCCAGTCTAGGATACTCACGGACCAAAGAAAAAGCAGCTGCGCACGCGCCGTGGACCCGCGATCAGCTTTGCTCCTGCCATACGAGCACCGGAAGTGACGCGGTACGATTTTTTCACAGGTCAGAAGATTTTTTACTACAGGTCTGATCCCTACAGCTGGGAGGATGGTGGTGGTGGGGGGGTGATCCCTACAGCTGGGAGGATGGTGGGGGGGGGGTGATGCCTACAGCTGGGAGGATGGTGGTGGGGGGGTGATCCCTACAGCTGGGAGGATGGTGGGGGTGATCCCTACAGCTGGGAGGATGGTGCTGGGGGGTGATCCCTACAGCTGGAAGGATGGTGGTGGTGGGGGGGGGGATAAGTACAGCTGGGAGGATGGTGGTGGGGGGGGTGATCCCTACAGCTGGGAGGATGGCGGTGGGGGGGGGTGATCCCTACAGCTGGGAGGATGGCGGTGGGGGGGGGGTGATTTGTACAGCTGGAAGGATGGCGGTGGGGGGGGGGGGTGATCCCTACAGCTGGGATGGCGGTGGGGGGGGGGGTGATTCGTACAGCTGGAAGGATGGCGGTGGGGGGGGGTGATCCCTACAGCTGGGAGGATGGCGGTGGGGGGGGGGTGATCCCTACAGCTGGGAGGATGGTGGTGGGGGGGTGATCCCTACAGCTGGAAGGATGGCGGTGGGGGGGGGGGTTGATCCCTACAGCTGGGAGGATGGCGGTGGGGGGGGGGGTGATCCCTACAGCTGGGAGGATGGCGGTGGGGGGGGGGTTGATCCCTGCAGCTGGGAGGATGGCGGTGGGGGGGGTGATCCCTACAGCTGGGAGGATGGTGGTGGGGGGGGGTGATCCCTACAGCTTGGAGGATGGCGGTGGGGGGGGGGGGGTGATCCCTGCAGCTGGGAGGATGGGCCTGTGTACATGGAGCCTAAAAAAATACAGAAGAGCGGAACTTTACTTTTTGGGTAACGTTTCACTTCAAAGTTAATCAAACCTAAAGTTCCACTTTAAACTTTCCCATTGAAATGAGGAATAAAATGGAAATGTGTTTGTTGGTCAGGTATTCAGAAGCTCCTCCTACATACACATTTTCTTGACAGTCTTTATTGCGCACACCAAAACAATGTAACATTTTATTATACATGGGGGATGTTTTAAAAGCCTCCGCCCGCCCACCCGAGTCTATGTTTTTTACGGACCTCAATAAGCCTCTGCTTTGGGGGCGGGGCTGGAGGCGGTGCTGTGTCACCGTTTGCTCCCTATCACAGAATGCAGCCTAATGTATCATTAGATCTGTATCTGCATGTCTCTTTCTCCTCCGTCTCACGCCCCCCCGCTCTGTGTATGTTTCTCATTAGATCTGCATGTTCTGTCCCCCCCGCTCTGTGTATGGTCCTCGTCACTTCCGTGACAAATTGTGATGGGCTCAGGCTCACTGAAGGGTAGTGTCGTGAAGCCCCTGGAACGCATCACATTTGGCGTTGGAACGCATTGCGCATGCGCAGTTCGCCGCCACGTGACTTAGGCTGCATTCTGTGATAGGGAGCAAACGGTGACACTACACCGGAAGCCGCTCCTCTTCGTTTCCGTATTTTCTACAAAAGAGAACATGGCGGCCGATGATGTGAAGCAGTTCAAGAGTTTCTGTGAGAGCGACAAACAATGGCGAGCAAGGGAGGAATTTCTACTAAGAAATTTGAGGAATTTCCAGGGTGACAATGAAATAGATAAGCTGCTGGCTCTATCTATGGTCTGGGCTAATCATGTCTTCATGGGTTGCAGGTATATATTACGTATTCTTTGTGTATCTCCCTGGCTGCTGTGCATATGGGTAAAGCTGGTCCTGTACAGTGCAATTCCCTTTAGATCTACCGTTAAAGGTATTTAAGACCCTCTCTGATTTTATAAATGGGAAGATTGTTAAAGCCCAGCTGGGGAAAAAAATTTAAATTGAATATATATTCCTTGCAGTGCTGCATTGTCCCCTCCCCCCTGCATGGGTCAAGTGCGTCTTTGTGTTTAGGGGGACAATGGAACTAGATTTAATTGCCTGATCATCTTCTTCTCCCTAGTGTTAGGCAACATTCACATTGGCAGTTGGGGTCAGTGGAAATTGTTGTGGCTCTGCACAGTTAACAGTTATCTGCGTTGATCACACAAAATCCATCTGACAGCGACCACCACAGGTAATTGCTGACTGTGCAGAGAGACGCAAAGAGCTGCCGCTGCTGGCGACCTGTCATTTTAGTGATCGGGTCTGGTGGCTGCGCTGAGCCATAGAAAACTGCCACTACAATTTTGCCCTTGTCTCAATTGCCGGGGGGGGGGGGGGGTCGGTCAATGAAGCCTAAGAGTGCTTTCTCACACGTTTTTTTTGGCCGCTAGCAGGGCGCTTTTATCTAGGGATGAGCTCCGGCGTGTTCGCACACCCCACGTGCAGAGCCCCCCAGCAAGTCGGTGCTGCGCTAATCACAGGCAGTGAGACATTTCCCGATCTCTGCAGCTGCGCATCGGGACAATGTCTCACGCCTGTGATTAGCGCAGAGCCAACTTCCTGGCGGGCTCTGCGCGTGGAGTGTGTGAACATGCCGGCGCTCATCCCTACTTTTGACCCCCATAAGTGGCCAAAAAAAGGGATGAAAGCTTTGCCGGCGGTTCGGCATCCCTGCCCATTGATTTGGAGCGGTGTTGCAAATAAGCTGCTTGCAGGACTTTTTTTGACACCTTGCCAGCCCAGTGTGAAAGCAATTTGGCTTTCACAATAGGATTGCAGCTGAGGCTTTTCACAGGCGCTATTTTTAGTGCTAAAGCGCCTGAAAAATGCCTCCAGTTTGAAAGGGGGTCTTAGACCGCTCACAGCAGCATTTAGCCCCCCCCCCTTTTCCACCAGAATGTGAGGATACTGAGTGAGTCCACTGCTGGATCAGGTAAGTAAAACGGTTTCTCCTCTCCCCTAGACAAAACAAGCTAAACAGCCTTAGACCCCTTTCACACTGAGGAGTCTTTCAGGCGGTACAGCGCTAAAAATAGCGCTGCTATACCGCCTGAAAAACTCCTTCACTGCCTACAGGTAGTGGTATAGCGCCGCTATTTTTAGCAGCTTTATACCACCACCGCGGCTCCCGCTCCAATGTAAAAAAGGGGCCTTACTGCTAGAGAAAATTTTCAATTCTCTTATCGTCCATGGACGGACACAGCTCCCTAAATCTTGACAAGTGGGTTTTATGTTCCTGTTAATACCAAACATAAAAGTAGCGCTGAAGTGCAACCAATGATGAATACACTGAACTAGATTAGATATATATACATAAGTGAATATATGTGACAAAATAAAAAAAAACAAGTATAATCTCGGTGAAATAAAAAAAGTGATAGTCCAATGGAACAATAAGTGATAAGTGCTCCCTTGATAACTATATGAATATAGTCTATGTAGAGAAGAGGGATACTAGTTCAAAACAATAAGTGATGAGTGCTCTCTTGATTCAATCGTGAAAAAACAAAGAAATAAAAGAAGCCGTCACCAACTGAAGAGAGGCTTACCGGATAGATTGAACCCTGAGGAACATACGTTCGTGAGGGTCAATCGGGCATATGCAAATCTGATAGGACCAATCAAATGCTGCTGATCAGATAAAAAGCTGCAGCAGTGAGGTACCCTACACGTTTCACAGCCTCATGCAGCCTTGATGCACGAGGCTGCGAAACGTGTCTGGTACCCCATTGCTGCTGCTTTTTATCTGATCAGCGCTTATTTCTACATGTAATGCAAGTGTTCCTACCTGTATTAAATACATTCGTAATACAGTATTACGCTATGTGTTTTTCTTCTTTTTTTTCCTCTTCTGGTTACTCTCCTTTTGGCCCTGTTTTTTGACCTCCGTTGAGTCATTACACATACGCATTTACCATCCATTTTGGTCACCACCACCACCTCGAGTCCTTGGAGGTCGTTTTGAGAACTGCAGCATTTGATTGGTCCTCTCAGATTTGCATATGCGTGATTGACCCTCAGGGTTCAATCTATCCGGTAAGCCTCTCTTCAGTTGGTGACGGCTTCTTTTCTTTCTTTGGTTTTTCACGATTGAATCAAGAGAGCACTCATCACTTATTGTTTTGAATCATTATCCCTCTTCTCTACAGAGACTATATTCATATAGTTATCAAGGGAGCACTTATTGTTCCATTGGACTATCACTTTTTTATTTCACCAAGATTATACTTGTATAGATATTTTGTCACATATATTCACGTGTGTGTGTGTGTGTGTGTGTATGTGTATATATTAGGGTTGTACCGATACCAGTATCGGTATCGGGACCGATACCGAGTATTTGCGGGAGTACTCGTACTCCCTCAAATACCCCCGATACTGAAATAGAATACTTGTTTCCCCCCCCCCCCCCCGCCGCCGCCACTGCAAAGCCGCCGCCGCCGTTAATCAGCGTGCGGGGAACATTACAGCTTTCGTTTGAATAGCTGTATCCCCGCCGCGTATAGACACTCCCCCTTGCACGGGATTGGACGGATGATCTGTCCAATCCCACGCAAGGGGGAGTGTCTATACGCGGCGGGGATACAGCTATTCAAACGAAAGCTGTAATGTTCCCCGCACGCTGATTAACGGCGGCACGTGCGGCATCATCAAGGTATGTAGGACATGGCTGCATTATGTGGGGGACATGGCTGGAATATGTGGGGGACATGGCTGGAATATGTGGGGGACATGGCTGGAATATGTAAAAGTGGTATCGGGACATATATATATATATATATATATATATATATATATATATATATATATATATATATATATATATATATATATATATATATATATATATATAATTTCTAATCTAGTTCAGTGTATTCATCATTGGTTGCACTTCAGCGATACTTTTATATATTTTGGTATATTCTTTCTCCATTTGTCTATTGGTTTTGTAGCTGTGCACCAGTAGACAGCTTTGTAGACAGCGCGGAATTGTTTTGCATCGGTTATGTTCCTGTTCACAGGAGAGGACTAGGCAGCTAGGTTAGATAATTAAATACCAGGGGGCGGTCCCTCCATACATAACCCTCTTCCCTGCAGCCTGTTTTTTTCTGCCTAGCAAAAGAGGGCGTATGGCTCCCTTTTGGGCCCAGCGCCCTGAGAAATATTTTCTTTTATTTATTTCATTTTATTGAGAATCTTCTATCAATTGTCGGCTGAGACAGGCTGGATATATAGATCCCTGTAGTCTCCTCAGTCCTGCCAGCGAGCGTGAGCGCACCATTGCTAAGAGGCTGGGTCTACCACAACATACCCCATGACTCCTGGGGTGGCCGGTGAGCTTTTGCTCCAGGGTCCACACGTGACTGGGCTGTGGTGTTGTCTCACTCGCAGTGGACAGGGCCGACAGCTACTCCATTGCAGTTGTATGCCTGTCAGGAATGCGTCAGCAAGTCCTCGCATGGACGGGTAAGTACAGTCCTTTCCGCCTTGGCGGGTCGGTATGGCTGGGCATTCCTGGGGTCCTCCTATCTGCCTGTGGGCTCTTTAACATGTGCGGCCCGTTCAGGTCCACCTGCTAGTTTTTTAGGCGGACCTGAACGGGCGCTCCGTGCTCCTCTATGGAGCCGCGGATGTCAGCGGTGACATGCCCGCTGACATCCGACCAGCTCTGATCCGCCAAAGTGTGACGGAGGAAAAACCTACTTTTCCATCCGTCTGGTGGATCGGATGAACACGGACAGACGGTCCATGTTCATCCGATCCCCCCCCATAGGGGAGAGCGGAGAACAGACAGGGCGGTCCCCGCACAGTGTGCGGGGACCGCCCTGTCATCCGCCGGCTCAGCGGGGATCAACGGAGCGATCCCCGCTGAGCAAGCGGAGG
Organism: Rana temporaria; assembly: GCF_905171775.1. Taxonomy (NCBI): domain Eukaryota; kingdom Metazoa; phylum Chordata; class Amphibia; order Anura; family Ranidae; genus Rana; species Rana temporaria. The sequence goes on from NC_053491.1 coordinate 303,466,309, forward strand.
TTCACGGGGCGGATCATTACTGATCCGCCCCATGTGAAAGGGGCCTTTCCCTGCTCTGTCATGTTTCCCTCTATTGCTCTGCTGCCGCTGCCGGGGTGGACCTGTGGGGGGCTCCTTTAACCACCGTGGGAATGTGTGGTGTCTGGGCCTGTGTATTTTTTGTGGGGGGTGTGTTTGACTCAGGCCTCATTAGGCCTTCTCATCCACGTTGCAGCGTTTTGCCGAATTTTTTTTTGTAGTCTGCTGTTATCATTGTGAAATCCCATTGGCGGCCATTTTCTTGTGGTCACGCTATAGCGCAGCTTACTATTGCGGTCGGACATTTTACTGTGGCCATGCCCTGCTTTATCTGAGGCGTCCGGCGGCCATTTTGGAGGTGGTTTTGTCCTCTAGTGCTGGCTTCTACAGTGCGCAGCACAGATCTCCTTTATAATTGTACCTCATAGCTTTTTTCCTCACACACACACGCTGGGTAACCCCCAGTCAGCGCAGCAAAGAGGGTGGGATTTATTCAGGTCTGAATGGGTCCCTGAGAGCTGTCTGGTTATGAAGTCAGTGTCTGGTTCTTTCCCAAACATGCCAGAGGTGGCAAAGCGCCCCCTCCCCCCACCATCCCTGGGGAATGCTCTGGCTCAGACCAGGACCTGGCTGTGGTTCAGGTCCCTGGTTCTGTGTTGTTGAAGTGGACCAGGACCTTCCTTGTGAGGGAGACTCCTCACTTGGGTCAGTACTAGACAGGGCACTTGTCAGTGCGCTTGTTAATGTTGTAAGGATTATGCTGGATAGTGCAGCTGAGGCATCCTCTGAGGGCTCGGTCTTTTTTGGGTCACACAAATCAGACCACTCTGACGGTTTTTCCTTATGTGTCCTTTTTTGACAAGTTCATTGATAAGGAATGGGAAAAGCCACAGAAGTCCTTTGTAGTTCTTCAGCACCTGGCAGTTTGGTACCCCTTTTTAGGAGAGCCTCTTGAAAAGAAATGGGCTTCTACTCAGGTAGTGGACCCCCCAGGTTGCCCGGTTAGTTAAGGTGACCACTCTCCCTATAGAAGGGACCCCTGCCTTCAAGGACCATGCTGAAAGGAGGTCCGAGGCACTGACCCGCTTCATGTTTACCATGCTGGGTCTGTATTGTGACTGTAACCCTGGTGTCTGACACTCACTGAATGGGAAAAGGTTTTGCGCCAGACTGTGGAGGAGCACCGACTCCCTCCTGAAGTTATTAGGCTGGCGGACCAGCTGATCATGGAACTTGTGTATGTCTGTGACGCTACACTGAATGTGGCCCCCTTGATATCCAGAGCTTCTGTTTCGGCGGTGGTTTTGCGCCGCCTGTTTGGCTGAAATGCTGGTCTGCTGACCAAGCATCCACAAAAAGCCCTGCCAGATTTACTCTTCAAGGATGGGAGGCTTTTTGGTGCCTCAATGGATAAAATTATTAAGGATGTCACTGGGGGTGAGTGCACTCTCCTCACTCAGTCCACCAGGGGGAAAGAGCCCCGCCGTTAGCCGGGTCCTTCTTTTGCCGCTCAGAAGCGGTATTTTTCGTCAGTCAGGGCCCGCGGGTACACCCTCCCAAGCCGACAAAGGCTCTGCTGGGGAACAGAAATGTCCCTGGGTGCATAAGCTGAACAAACGGCACCAAAATCCGCCAATGCATGAAGTCTTCCCCCCCCCCCCCCCCGCACGACTCATGGGTGGGGGGACGGCTTTGCAGGTTCACGGCTCAGTGGACCTCCCTGCTCTCCGACCAGTGGGTCTGCGAGGTGATCTCTTCGGGGGACAAGATAGTTTCTTTCTTCTCCACCGAACAGATTCTTTCCCTCAAGTTTTCCTCTCCTTCCAGCTTGTCGGTCTGTCTGGGGCGGTGCAGGACTTGCTAAGTTGCAGGGTAATTTTACCCGTTCCGCAGGACAAGAGGTTTCAGGGTCTTTATTCGAATCTGTTTGTGGTCCCGAAGTAGGACGAGGTCCGTCCAATTTTGGACCTCAAAGCCCTACATGCCTTTGTGAGGAAGTTCCGCATGGCATCCATTCCTTCGATGGTAGCTGTGCTCCATCAGGGGGACTATCTGGCGTCCTTGGACATCAAGGCCGCATACTTGCATGTCCCAATATGCGCAAGTCACCAGAGGTTTCTGCGCTTCGTGATAGGGGAGGACCACTCTGTTTGTGGCCCTTCCTTTTGGTCTAGCGTCAGCACCATGAGTTTTCACCAGGGTGCTTGCACCGATCCTAGCTTTGCTGAGACAGCGAGTCATTGCCCTCGTGGGCTACTTAGACGACCTTCTTCCGAGAGCAGCTTCTGGCTCAGAATTAGGGGAAGTTGTCTATAGCCAGCCAGACCCTCCAAGAATTTGGATGGGTGTTAAACATCAGAAGTTGGTCCTGGTACCGACTCAGTGTTTGGAGTTCCTAGGGTTGATTCTGGACTCCTTGGAAGTGAAGGTCTTTCTTTCCCTGGAGGAGTTGCTGACTCTTCAGTCTGCAGTGACGATGTTGGCATCTCGCTAATGGTCGTTTTTACATGTGTGTCCTGGGCCTGATGGTTGCCTCCTTTTGAGGCGGTACTGTATACCCAGTTCCACACGTGTTTGGCAGAAGGAGATACTGTCCAAGTGGAACATATCTCCTTGGTCTCTGGATCGTCTGAGTCTCTCAATTGGTGGCTGAGCTCCCCCGGCTCTTCGGTCCGGGAAGGCATTTCTCCCCTTGCAGTGGACGGTGATTACGACGGATGCCATCCTCACGGGTTTGGGGGCGTCTCAGGGGTCCAGTCGGCCCATGGTCAATGGACTCTAGATGAATCCCATCTGCCGATCAATGTTCTAGAACTCCGGCTATGCCTCTCCTCCTGGTCGAGGAGGTTGCAAGGTTGCCCGATAGGGATTCAGTTGGACAAGGCCACGAAGGTGACTTATGTCAACCATCAGGGGGCAACACGGAGCTCGGCTGCAGCGTCCGAGGTCGCTCCCATCCTGAGATGTGCGTAAAGAAGCGTGCTGGCTCTGTCGGCCGTCTACATTCCGGGCGTGAAAAACTGGCTGGCAGACTACCTGAGTCGCCAGATGTTGGACCAGGGGGAATGGTCATTGCATCCGGAGGTGTTTCAACTCCCTTGCAGGAGGTGGGGCACACCGGACATGGATCTCCTGGCCTTTTGTCTCAACCGCAAGGTGTCAAGTTCGTGGCCAGGTCAAGAGATCCCTGGGCTGACGCGTCAGACGCATTGGTGGCCTCGTGGGGGCAGTATTGGCTACTTTATGCCCTGCCTCCATTGAAGTTGCTTCCTCGGCTGCTCCACAGAGTGGAGGCCGAGGGGATCCCGATGATTCTAATCGCTCCAGATGGCCCCGATCTCGGGGGCCTGGTGGCAGATGTGCCCTGGTGGCTGCCAATCCGGGAGGACCTTCTGTCTCAAGGTCCCATACTTTAAAGCCAGCGACTGTAAAGCAGGATAACGTCATGGCTATTGAAAGCCAGGTATTAAGGGACCGGGGTCTTTCCGACTCGGTCATCTCAACCTTGCTGAGGGCACGAAAGTCTTCTTCCTGGAAAGATCTACCATTGCACCTGGAAGGCCTACATCTTTGTGCGAAGAGATGGGGTGGCGTCCACGGTCACGGCACATTCGACCAGTGCAATTGGTGCTTCCTGGGTTTTCCGACATCAAGCATCTGTCTCACAGGTGTGCAAGGCAGCGACTGGGTCGTCGGTTCACACTTCTTCCTAATTTTACATGGTTAATGTGAGTGCATCTTCTGATGCTTCCTTCAGACGCAATGTTTTGCAGGCGGCTGTTTTAAGGTTGCACCTCCTCTGTTGAGGAGCTCTGCTTGTTTTGGGGTGAAGTTAAATTGTTTTTACTGATACTGTTCCCACCCCTTCAAGATTTAAGGAGCTTTGTCCGTCCATGGATAAGAGAAAATAGGATTTTTTTTTTTTTTGACTCACTGTAAAATCCCTTTCTTTGTTGTCCATGGACGGACACAGCACCCACCCCTCCTTTTTAGGTTTGTACTGCTTGTTATGAACTGAGGCTGCAGGGAGGATGATTATGTCTGGAGGGGCTGTTCAGCTCTGTTAAAGTAACATGTCTTTAATTATCTAACATGTTTATGCCTAGTCCTCTCCTGTGAACAGGATCATAACCCACTTGTCAAGATTTAAGTAGCTGTGTCCGTCCATGTATGACAGAGAAAAGGATTTTACGGTGAGTACAAAAAATCCTATTTCTCCCTCGGCTTCCATTACGGCACGCTGAGTAGACTGGTCCACCTGACAGGAAACACAATCAAAAACTAGGTTAAAAGGCCCCACCCCTCCCGTGTGCCTCAGTTCTTGATTGTGTTTCCCCTACAGTGAAACGTTTTTATTTTTTCTTGCGACCTAAGGCCTGTGGCTGGTGGGGGCCCCCCCCCGAGCCTAGACCGCAGGTGCTGTGATGCCTTTGGATCCAGTGAGGTTTTATGCCTGCCCGGGGGGTGTCCCCTTCCTTCTGGTCCAGGGGGGCTGAATAAGGATTCGTGTAGAAGACCCCCCCCCCCCCTGGACACCGGAGCCTCCTAGGTTAGCAGGCTTCCCTAGTGCTCAGTGGAGGCCATTTTCCTCTCCCCCTGCCTCCCCCCTACCTTGGAGGCCGGTAGAGGCTCCCCCCTCTGGATCCGCCTGGTGTTCCTTCCGCATGGCGAGGATGGCACCGCTCCGAGTGGCGCCGCGACTAGCTGGGCGCCTTTTGATGACGCGCACGGCGTCGTGACGTCATTCCGTCCTCCGCGCGGCAAGATGGCGGCCTCCACCGGATCCAGACGCCACAGTTGGTGGGGTGGCTCAGAGCACAGACAGCCGGGGAGAGAGAAGGGCCTGGCGTCCTCACAACGATGGAGGAGGATCGCCCGCTTCCGATTTTGGCTGCAGAGGAGACCGCCAGGGGTGAGTCCTCCTTGTCTTTAGAAGGGTTGATGGACCGGCCCCCCCACTCTCCTGGCCCAGGGGGAGACCAGTAGATCTGTTAAGCCCCCTAAGCTAGTTAGGAAGTGTGGCAACTGCAGTGATAAGCTTCCAGCAGAACATAACAAACCTTTCTGCTCTAGATGTATTCTTAAGTTAACTGGCAAAGAAACTTCACAAATTATAAAGGAATTTCTCTCAGTTCAGACAGAAATGCTTTCTACCCTCAAGGATTTCCAATCCTTCTTGAGAAATAGAGATACTGACCCCCCTATGCCTGGTCCCTCATCTCAGGAAGGCTCCTCTTCTTCGAGGCTTGATTCCCACCAGCGAACCAAGAAGACCCTTTCCGAGGGCTCTGAGTTTACCTTTCAGGACGAGGGCCTGGCGGATAGCCAGGTGGAGGAGGAGGATGATGAGGATGCCAGATCGGGAAAATATGTATTTTCCGCCGATGACATCGAGGGTCTTCTGGCGGCTGTTTACGCCTCTGAGCAGATCCAGCAACCAACAGAACAGGTTTCAGCCCAAGATAGGATGTATTTAGGTTTAATTAAACCCCAGTCTAAGACTATTTCAGTCCATCAATCCCTCAAGGATATTATCCTGAAAGAGTGGGCTGAGCCAGAAAAGAGGCTTCCCAAGTTTAAAACCTGGAAACGCCGCTGCCCCTTTAAGGATGATGTGGAGGATAACTTTTTCAAGGTACCTCGTCTTGACGCATCTTTAGCCCAGGTCTCTAGGCAGTCCGACCTCTCCTTTTGAGGATGCGGGGAGTTTGAGGGACGCCATAGATAGGCGTGCGGATAACCTCCCTCCGTAGAGCCTGGGAAGCCAATGCAGCCGCCTTAGGTCCTGCGTTAGCATCAGTAAGCATCGCAAGGAATGCTGCCGCTTGGACTTCTAGGCTGTTGGATCATCTGATCAGTTCCTCCAAGACTAGGGAAGTTCGAGATTCCCTCCAGGTTATTGGCAGTGCAGTGGCCTATTTGGCAGACGTGGCTATCGAAACAGTTCGCGCTACAGCCAAGACCGGAGCACTTGTTAATGCCTCTAGGAGAGCTGTATGGTTAAAAACCTGGAGGGGCGATCTCGCTTCTAGAAAACGATTGTGCGCTATTCCTTTTGAAGGTTCCCTCCTGTTTGGTACCGCGTTAGATCAGGCCCTGTTTAGGTCCTCAGAGAAGGGGAATAAATTTCCCTCTAGACCTAGGTCGAATAGGAGAAGGTTTTTTCGTTCCAACCAGAGAAAGAACCCTCCACCGGAGAAGAAACCGGCTCCCAACAGGCGCTGGGGTTTTGGGAAGGATAAACCAAAAGGGGGGATCCTTTTTTCCAGCCCAAAACCCAGGGGAAAAGATCCCAAGTGACGAGAGGGTAGGGGGCAGGCTCTCCAGGTTCCTTTCTGCCTGGGAGGGCATAACCCAGAGCCCCCATGTCCTCCAGATAATCAGGGAGGGCTACAGGTTAGAATTTCGCCAGTTCCTCCCCCCCCCCCCCCCCCGATCTTTCTCCTTACATACCTACCCAGGCATCCCCTCAGGGCCGCAGGCCTTTCTCAGAACGTTGCGAATCTGGCGCAACAGGGGGTCATAGTCCCGGTCCTGCCAAATCAAGAAGGTCAGGGAGTATACTCCCATATTTTTATAGTTCCCAAACCAGCCGGGAAGTTCAGGTTGATCATCAACCTAAGACCCCTGAATGTCCATCTTCTCTACAAAAAAATTTGTATGGAAAATGTCTACAGTCTCAGGGGACTCTTATTAGAGGGAGTGTTCATGGTGACGATGGACCTAAGGGACGCCTACCTTCACGTCCCAATTTGTCCAGTTCACCAGAGGTTCCTCAGATTCGCCCTCGCCTCCGCCCAGGGAATTCAACACTGGCAGTTCTCGGCCCTCCCCTTCGGACTGGCCTTCAGTCCGAGGGTGTTTACGAAGGTCCTGGCCGAGGTGATGGCTTTTCTGCATTTAAAGGGGATCTCCCTCGTCCCTTATTTAGACGACCTGTTGCTCTTCAACCCGAGTCAGGATCAGCTCCTCGCGGACCTGGCCACTGTCATGACCACTCTCGAATCCCTTGGTTGGATAGCGAACAAAGAAAAGTCCTCCCTTCTTCCAGAGCAAAGGAAGATGTATCTAGGGTTTCTCATAGACTCCCTAGAAAAGAAGCTTGTCTTGCCCAGGGGCTTGTGGCAGCGGTCAGGTCCCTAGTGGGTGCGGTAAATTCCTCTTTCAGGGAGATTATGAGGTTGTTGGGTCGGATGACTTTGTGCATCCCAGCAGTCCCTTGGGCCCAACTTCATTCAAGACCTCTGCAGGTCTTCCTTCTCTCCTCTTGGGATGGAACGGAAGACTCTCTGGATACCCGGGTCATCATCCCAGTTTCGGTAAAGGACACCTTAGAGTGGTGGCTGTGCCCCCAGAACCTTCTAAAAGGTCGCCTGTGGAGTCAGTCCAACCCGATCAAAGTCACCACAGACGCCAGCGCTTGGGGGTAGGGAGCCCATACGGAAGAACTTCGAGCCCAGGGTCCTTGAAATCGCCAGCAAAGGCGGGCTTCTTCCAACTACCGGGAGTTATTGGCGGTTGCGGAGGCTCTGGAAGGGTTCGAGGAGAGAATTCAGGGCCGAGAGGTCCTAGTTCTCTCCGACAATGCGACTACGGTCGCCTTTCTCAACCGGCAAGAGGGCACCAGGTCTCACTCTCTCCTAGCCCTCTCCCTGAGGATCCTGGGTTGGGTAGAACAGAGGGTACCCTCTCTTCTGGCAGTCCATATAAGAGGGACCCTCAATCCGGAGGCCAACTTTCTGAGCCACCAGCCCATCCTTCAGGGGGAATGGGAATTGTGCCCAGAGACCTTCAGCTGGGTCTGCCAGCAGCTTGGGCGTCCAGAAATGGACTTCTTTGCTTGCAAAGGGAACAAGAAGGTGAACAGATTATTTTCCCTCAGCCGAGAGCAGGGTTCACAGGGGGTGGATGCGTTGGCTCAGCCCTGGAGATTCCGGTTGGCCTACGCCTTCCCTCCCTTGAATCTCATTTCAAGGGTCCTGCAAAAGTTGAACACCTCAGATACCAACCTGATTTTGATTGCACCCTGGTGGCCCAAGAGGACCTGGTTTCCCACCCTCAAGCACTGGTCTCTAGCTTCCCCTCCCTCTCCGGGCGTGTCTTCTGCGGCAGGGGCCGGTCTCTCATCCAAATCCAGAGTTCTTCAGCCTGACGGCATGGCTCTTGAGAGGTGGAACCTGCAGCAGAGGGGCTGTTCTGAGAGAGTGATAGACACCCTGTTGGCTAGCCGCAAGAGGGTCACCAGACACATCTACGCGAGAATCTGGGGGGTCTTTTCGCGTTGGTGCTCCGCGAAACAGATCTCCTGCCCCAAAACCTCCACCATCCTGGATTTCCTCCAGGATGGGGTGGACCTAGGCTTAGCCACTAGGACCTTAAGGGTCCAAGTCGCGGCCTTGTCCTACTTTCTGGACAAGAGCCTTTCAGGGGACCCTCTTATCAAGAGGTTTCTAACAGCCAGGGACAGACTTTCCCCTATACAAATGTCCAGAGTTCCCCCCTGGGACCTCTCCCTAGTCTTGGATCAGCTAACTAAGGCACCATTCAAACCTATAGATAGCATTCCAATTAAATTACTTACATTTAAGTTTACTTTTCTGTTGGCTATCACGTCTGCCAAAAGAATTGGAGACATGCATGCATTTTCTATTAAGGAACCCTTTCTTCGAGTATTTGAAGACAGGGTGGTACTGAGTCAGGATCCTGGGTATCTCCCTAAAGTGGCAACTAAGTTCCACAGATCCCAGGAGGTAATCCTCCCTTCATTTTGCGCAAGTCCCAAGAATGAGAAGGAAGCCACTTTTCATTGCTTGGATGTAAGACGCTGCCTTTTGATTTATTTAGAGAGGGTAAGTGAGTTTAGGAATTCCCCTCATCTTTTAGTTAATTTTTCTGGTCAGAAAAAGGGTCAGCAGGCAACGAAAGCTTCAATATCCAGATGGATTAGACAGGCTATTTCTTTATCCTACACTCAAGCGGGTATGTCAGTTCCTATTATCAAGGCCCATTCCACGCGATCACTGGCTGCCTCCTGGGCAGAGAGGGCAGGAGCTTCCATAGAACAGATATGTAGAGCGGCGACCTGGTCAAGCCAGAACACGTTCCTCAGACATTAGAGTCGAACTGCTGTCGCCGCAAGACTTGATGTTTGGTAGGAAGGTCCTACAGACAGTGGTCCCGCCCTAAGGTAGGCCTGAAATTACTTGCTTCTCTCTCAGCGTGCCATCCTGGAAGACGAGGGAGAAATTACCAGTTGCACTTACCGGTAGCTGGATTTCTACGAAGTCTTACAGGACGGCAGGCCTACTTCCCTCCCTTTTTACTGCTATCCGGGTTTATTTTTGATTTGGTCTCCTATGACCGTGTTCTAATATCGGTTACTTATCTACAAACTGAGGCACACGGGAGGGGTGGGGCCTTTTAACCTCGTTTTTGATTGTGTTTCCTGTCAGGTGGACCAGTCTACTCAGCGTGCCGTCCTGTAAGACTTCGTAGAAATCCAGCTGCCGGTAAGTGTAACTGGTAATTTTCTCCAGTCATCTTCCAAGATAGCACACCTGAGATGACGGTTCCCACCTGACAGGAAATGCAATCAAGAGTTCAAAAGGTCCCACCCTTTCCTCTGTCCCTCAGTTATTGATTGTGTTTCCCACAGGATGGCAGCGAAACAGTTTATTTTTAACAAAATAGACTAAGGTCTGGGACAAAGGTCTTCCCTCCTTGGATTTTCTGACCAATGAGCAGTCAGTGGGGGCTGCATAGACAGATTAAAAGCTTTAGCTTTATTCCAAGGGGGGTCTCCCATCTATCTTTTCTCAGGGAGCAAGGTATGCTGGGCTACTAGAAATCTCTCTGAGAATACTGGCGGCATTTGGTCAGGGTGAGGGTGTCCATGTCTCCAGGGACCATCTATCCCACTCTCTCCTCCTACTTCGATAGTGGTGGATGGTGAGGAGGAGTCGCTCTGATGTCTCATCTTGCTGGGAAGGAGTCCCGCTGGCTGCTGGTGTTCCTCAATGGGACTAAGCACAGAGAAACTTCTCTGACCGCAGTGCGGGCTTCGGCGTCCCTGAAGTCCTACTGCGCATGTCCGGAAGCAAAATGAGCGGCACGCCTGGATGATGTCACTTCCGCGTGCCCGGGCTACGCCAAAATGGCGGTCATCGGCATGATGCATGCTTCGGAGCGGTAATGGAGCGGGGTCCACGGTCCTACGTATGTCCCCCCCCCCCCCAGCCAACACTACAGGCGGTGATTCTTTACCTACGGCGGGGCTGCCCAAGAGCAGAATGGAGGACGGATCGATTCCAGCAACGCAAGTCGTCACTGGTGAGTGACTTGGCTGATTGGGGGTAGTGATTCTGGTGTGGCCCTTTGTACACTCTGCCCCAGGGATAGCCCATGGGTAACAGGGTTTTTTTGTTGTCTATTTTCAGAGACCGAATGCCCTGCCCAGGAGACCACCAGTAGGTCTAGGGGCAAGTCATCTAGTAAATCAAAGCGCTGTGGGAACTATGGTGATAACTCCCACAGGACCATACGAAACCCTTCTGTTTTAAATGTATTTACAAATTGGCAGGCAGGGAGGCAGCACAGGCTATGAAAGAGTCCAGAGCTCTACAGACTGAGATGCTCGCTACTCTACAGTCCTTCAAAGCCACAGTGGCAAACAGGGATTTAGCCCCCCTAGCTACAGAAGATTCCCCCTCCTTGGTAGAGACCCAAACTAGTGTTACGGAAGGGTCTCAGGGGCAGTCTTTGACCTACTCAGATGAAGAGTTAGAATCCTTGGGTCAAACGTCTCAGGAAGAAGGGGAGGATTCTGATCAGAGTAGCCTGGGGGATGCTAGACCTGGCGGCCACCTCTTTTCTGCAGAGGATATGGAGGATCTCCTTAAAGCTATTTATACTTCTGAGGACATCCAGCTGCCGTCCACGTAGGTCTTGGTACAAGATAAAATGTACAGGGGACTCGGTAAAGCACAAACCAAGTCCTTTCCTGTTCATCAATCTCTTAAAGATATTATTTTAAGAGACTGGAAGGAACCTGAGTGCAGGGTGTTGAGACTTAAAACCTGGAAGCGTAGGTGCCCCTTCAAAGCCGAGGAAGAAGACCTATTCATCAAAGTTCCGCGTCTGAATGCTTCATTTAGCTCAAGTGCCCAAACACTCGGATCTATCCTTCGAAGATTCCGGCAACATTCAGGATCCAATGGATAAAAAGTCTGAAACTCTGCTGCGCAGGGCATGGGATGCCAATGCAGCTGCTATGGGCCCTGCATTGGCTTCCGCATGTGTTGCTAGAAATGTGGACGCTTGGGTCCGCAGACTAATGGACCACGTAGCACAGGACAGTAAATCCCAAAGAAGCGCTAGACTTCCTGGAAGTGGTGGGGATAGCGGTGACCTATTTAGCAGATGCCGCAGTGGAAACCGTCAGAACTACCGCCAAGTCAGCAGCTCTTAAATTCTGCTAGAAGAGCCCTTTGGGTAAAGACATGGGATGGAGATTTCACATCCAAGTCTTGCCTTTGCGGGATTACCTTTGAGGAATCCCTGCTCTTTGGTTCTGATTTGGAGAAGGTACTGTCTCGTTCCACAGAGAAAGGGAAAAAAGTTCCCTGCTAAGTCCAAAAAAGATAAAGGTAAGATTTTTTTTTCGAGGGGGGGGGGGGGGGGGGGTGGTCCCCCTTCAAAAAAAAAAACGTTTCAAAGGTAAGAAGGAGCCAAAGAAAAAGTGGGGATTCGGTAAAGGCAAGGAAAACGGTGGGATCCTTTTTTCCGGAGCTACTACTTCCAACAAAGAATCCAAATGACACCAGCATAAAAGTTGGCGGAAGGCTCTCGTGGTTCCTCCCTCAGTGGGAAAGTATCACTCTGAGTCCTTGCATTCTAAATTTGATAAAGGAAGGATACATGTTGGAATTGTCTCCCCCTCCACCAAACTTTATCCTGACCCATCTCCCCAAAGACCCATTAAAAGCAGGGGGCCTATTGGAGAGTGTCCGGGAACTAGCGGAACAGCAGGTCATCATTCCTGTTCCAGTAGATCAAATCGGCCAGGGGTTTTATTTCCATATATTTGTGGTACCAAAACTATCTGGAAAATTCTGGCTGACTATAAATCTACGAAAACTAAACCAATTCCTGGTTTACAAAAAGTTCAGGATGGAGAGCATCTACACGGTCAGAAGACGCCTCCAGGAGGCAGTCTTTATGATAACGTTGGACCTAAAGGATGCTTGCCTGCATGTTCACATTTCCCCAAAACATTAGAAGTTCTTGAGGTTTGCAGTGCAGACGAGGCAGGGCGTCCGACACTGGCAGTTCAAGGCTCTCCCCTTCGGCCTAGCGGCCAGTCCAAGAATTTTATCAAAGGTCTAGCCGAGGTGGTGTCATTCCTACACCTCCAGGGGATAGCCTTGATCCCATACTTGGACGACATGCTGATTTTCAGCCCGGCCTTGGAACAGCTCCAGGCAGACAGACAAGGTGCTGCTGTCCACACTAGAATATCTAAGGTGGCTAATCGGCAAAGAGAAATCCTCCCTAGATCCCGCACAATCCAAGGTGTTTCTAGGGTACTGGGTAGACTCAGTGAACCAAAGGATCTTTCTACTACAAGAAAAGATCGCCAAAGTGCAAAGAGCAGTCTCTGCTCTGCTTGGTACCAGAGAGACCTCTCTAAGAACCATGATGAGGGTGATGGAGCTCATGTCATCCTGCATCCCAGCGGTTCACTGGGCCCAATTCCATTCCCGGAGACTCCAGGGATTCCTTCTCTCCTCCTGGGATGGGAGAAGAGAATCCCTGGACATAACAGTGTCCCTTTCAGAAGAGGCAAGGAACTCCCTAGACTGGTGGCTCAATGCAGACATTCTGTCATGTCAGTCCTGGACCCAACAGAATCTATTGATTCTGACTACAGATGCAAGTGCCTGGGGAGCTCATATAGGAGATCTCTTTGCCCAGGGCCCTTGGGACCGGGAGCAGAGCAAAGCCTCCTCCAATTTCAGGGAGCTGTTAGCGGTCAGAAAAGCTCTAAACGTTTTCAAAGACCAGGTCCAAGGAAGAGAAGTACGAATCCTCTCGGACAATGCAGTAGCTGTGTCCTACCTTAATCATCCAGCAGGCTGATGAAACTAAGCCAGGAGATCCTGGGGGACATGGTGAAAAACATTCTCTCATTTTCGGCGGTACATGTAAGAGGGTCCCTCAACATTTAGGCAGCCCATTCATCAGGGAGAATGGGAGTTGAACAACAAGGTTTTCTCTCTGGTAAGCCAACACTTTGGCAGACCAGAAATTGATTTATTTGCCTGCAAGAACAGGATAGTCCTCAAGTACTTCTCTCTCACCAGAGAGCAGGACGCCTACGGGATATATACCCTGAATGAATGACTTGTATAGCGCAACTCATGCGAACTGAATCGCCTCTGGGCGCTTTTTCCAGCCAGTCTGCTTGGCTGGTGCGGTCATTTTACCCCGTAGGATCGTGACACGCTTGGGACACACCGTCATACACACAGATATACATATATATACTGGGCCAATTTGGACAAGATCCAATTTTACCTACCAGCATGTCTTTGGAGTGTGGGAGGAAACCAGAGTACCCGGAGGAAACCCACGCATGCACAGGGAGAACATGCAAACTCCAGGCAGATGGGGTCGTGGTCGGGATATGAACCAGCGACCCTTTTGCTGCTAGGCGAAAGTGCTACTCACTGCACCACTGTGCTGCCCTAGCACAAAAATGGGAGTTCATCCTAGCTTATGCATCCCCTCCTCTGGCACTCATCCCCCGGGTACTACAGAAGCTATCCAGGTCAAAAAAATACCTTATTCTGATCGCACCCTGGTGGCCGAAGCGAGCATGGTTCCCCACATTGAGAAGGTGGTCGATGGCTCCTCCGTTGCATCTCCCGTCCAGACGCGATATCCTCTCCTAGGGACCACTGTTACATCCTGATCCAGGTTTTCTTTCCCTGGCGGCATGATGTTTGAGAGGGAGATCCTCAGGCGTAGGGGATGCTCGGAAAGGGTGATTGACACACTCTTGCAGAGTAGGAAGCCAGTCACAAGAAAAATGTATGCAAAAGTTTGGAAAGTCTTCTCTCGCTGGGCTCAGCCTAGAGAAGGTCCTCTCCAAACAATCTCCATGGTCCTGGATTTCCTCCAAGAGGGAGTAGACCAGGGCTTAGCAGTAAGCACGCTAAGGGTTTAGGTTGCAGCCTTGTCAGTGTTCTTTGACCAGAGGCTGGCCCTGAACCCACTGGTAAAAAGATTTTTGACAGCCAGGGAAAGGGTAACCCCGACAAAGACAATCAGGTTTCCACCTTGGAATTTATCCCTGGTACTAGATGCTCTAACCAAAGAGCCTTTTGAGCCGGTGGCTCAAATTTCTGTTAAGTTCCTTTTCACTTAAGATGACCTTTCTTCTGGCAATCACAACAGCCAGAAGGGTTAGTGATTTACAAGCTCTGACTATAAAAAAATACTTTTTTGTTGCTCCTAGAGGATAGGGTAATCCTCAAACAGGATCCTTTATATTTGCCAAAAGTGACCTCTGAATTTCACAGGAGATCCTCCTTTTGTCAGAACCCTAAAAATTACAAAGAGGCAAGGTTTCATTTATTAGATGTTGGGTGTCTTCTAGCCTATTTAGATAGTGAGAGAATTCAGGAGATCAAATCATTTGTTAATTTATTTCTCCAGACAAAAGACAGGGCTTCAGGCTTCTAAGCCTACGATAGCCAGGTGGATTAAACAGACTATCGCAGTAGCTTATGAACAGTCAGGAAAACCCGTTCCAGCTCATATTAAAACTAGATCTTTGGCGACCTCCTGGGCAGAGAGGGCAGGCGCTTCGATTGATCAAATCTGCAGAGCAGCAACTTGGACGAGCCAAAATACTTTCCACTACAGATTGGAACAGTTGTCCCCTCAAGACTTGGCATTCGGCAAGAAGGTCCTACAGGCAGTCATCCCACCCTAAGGTAGGCCTGAACTTCTTGCTCATCGTCTCAGGTGTGCCGTCCTGGAAGATGACTGGAGAAAAGTACCAGTTACACTTACCGGTAACGGATTTTCTAGGAAATCTTCCAGGACGGCAGGCCTACTTGAATGAATGAAAAACTTATATAGCGCGGCACATGCGAACTGAATCGCCTCTGGGTACTTCCCACCCTTAATTGTTGGTGATGTTTGTGTTCACAGAAGGTACCCTCTGACACCGGTGTGGGTCTATACTTTGTCATAACTGAGGCACAGAGGGAAGGGTGGGACCTTTTAAACTCTGTTGATTGTGTTTCCTGTCAGGTGGGACCCGTCATCTCAGGTGTGCCGTCCTGTTTTTTTTTTTTTTTGTCAGGGCTGCAATTAACGATTATTTTCATAATCTATTCGTTGTCCAATTATTGTTTTGATCGGATATAAAAATGTGCAACAACCCTTAAAGCGGGGGTTCACCCTGTTAAAAAAAAAAAAAAAAAGTTTTTTTTTTATTAGACCATTAAATTCGGCATCGTAGCGCGAGCTACGGTATGCCGGTCTTACATTTTTTATGCCCGTACTCACTGTGCTATCGATGATTGAAGAATCCGGGGAATGGGCGTTCCTATGGTGAGAGAAGGTGATTGACGGCCGGCCCTGGCACGTCACGCTTCTCCGGAAATAGCCGAAATAGGCTTGGCTATTCACGGCGCCTGCACATAGCCTGTGCGCAGGCGTCGTGAATAGCCGAGACCTACTCCGGCTGTCTTCGGGGAGCGTGACGTGCCAGAGCCGGCCGTCAATCATCCTCCCTCTCCATAGGCACGCCCATTCCCCGCGGGAGTCGGATTCTTCAATCATCGATACCACAGTGAGTACGGGGATTAAAAATTTAAGACCGGCATACCGTAGCTCGCGCTACGATGCCGAATTTAATGGTCTAATGATGGAAAGGAGGGTGAACTACCGCTTTAAGCAGTTGCATCTGTGACGGGCCATAAGCATTTATGTCTTTTTACCTTCAACTTTCAATAAAAGCTTTTGAATGTAAAAAAAAAAAAAAAAAAAGTGCAACAACCTCCTTCCAATTCCATCCTGTCGATGTTCCCCCTTCCTCTCTTCCAAAACAAACCATCTACCTTGATAAAACATTTTTTTTATCCCTGTGAACCTTAACAAAGTGATAATTGTGTACTATTTTAACTTGCTTTTAATTTTAAGGGGTATACCTAGGGAGGGTTATATAGCGACCTCTCACCCTTTCCACCCTAGTTTCGTGCTCACCCTTTCTCCCCAAACACTAAAAAAAAAAAACACCCCCTCATGGCATCCCATCCTCCCTATCGACTATGATTCAAATTAGGGGGGTGCACCCTGCTCTCCTCCCTCAAAAAAAAAAAAGTGTATGTGTGTGTATACATTTTCCCATCCCCTCCCTCCCCCTAAAAAAAAAAATGTTGGTGTATAATTTAGTTAATATATAAAATGTTTAAAAAAAAAAAAAAATTATTCTTGACTATCTCTATGGAGTGCTAAATATACATTATCAGCTGTGGGGATACAACTATCTAATGCACTCTGAGAATGACAATTAATTAAAAATTAATTGTATCATTTTTTTATATATATATATATATAATAATTACACACAGTGCCTTGCAAAAGTATTCGGCCCCCTTGAACTTTGCAACCTTTTGCCACATTTCAGGCTTCAAACATAAAGATATAATTTTTTTTTTTTTGAAGAATCAACAATCATGAAGTGAAACAATTTTATTGGATATTTCAAACTTTTTTAACAAATAAAAAACTGAAAAATTGGGCGTGCAAAATTATTCAGCCCCCTTAAGTTAATACTCTGTAGCGCCACCTTTTGCTGCGATTACAGCTGTAAGTCGCTTGGGGTATGTCTCTATCAGTTTTGCACATCGAGAGACTGAAATGTTTGCCCATTCCTCCTTGCAAAACCGCTCAAGCTCAGTGAGGTTGGATGGAGAGCGTTTGAACAGCAGTTTTCAGTTCTTTCCACAGATTCTCGATTTGGATTCAGGTCTGGACTTTGACTTGACCATTCTAACACCTAGATATGTTTATTTGTGAACCATTCCATTGTAGATTTTTCTTTTATGTTTTGGATCATTTTCTTGTTGGAAGACAAATCTCCGTCCCAGTCTCAGGTCTTTTGCAGACTCCATCAGGTTTTCTTCCAGAATGGTCCTGTATTTGGCTCCATCCATCTTCCCATCAATTTTAACCATCTTCCCTGTCCCTGCTGAAGAAAATCAGGCCCAAACCATGATGCTGCCACCACTATGTTTGACAGTGGGGATGGTGTGTTCAGGGTGATGAGCTTTGTTGCTTTTACGCCAAACAAAGTTTTGCATTGTTGCTAAAAAGTTAGATTTTTGGTTTCATCTGACCAGAGCACCTTCTACCACATGTTTGGTGTGTCTCCCAGGTGGCTTGTGGCAAACTTTAAACAACACTTTTTTATGGATATCTTTAAGAAATGGCTTTCTTCTTGCCACTCTTCCATAAAGGCCAGATTTGTGCAGTATACGACTGATTGTTGTCCTATGGACAGAGTCTCCCACCTCAGCTGTAGATCTCTGCAGTTCATCCAGAGTGATCATGGGCCTCTTGGCTGCATCTCTGATCAGTCTTCTCCTTGTATGAGCTGAAAGTTTAGAGGGACGGCCAGGTCTTCGTAGATTTGCAGTGGTCCATTTCAATATTATCGCTTGCACAGTGCTCCTTGGGATGTTTAAAGCTTGAGAAATCTTTTTGTATCCAAATCCGGCTTTAAACTTCTCCAACAGTATCTTGGACCTGCCTGGTGTGTTTTTTGTTCTTCATGATGCTCTCTGTGCTTTAAACGGACCTCTGAAACTATCACCGTGCAGGTGCATTTTATACGGAGACTTGATTACACACAGGTGGATTCTATTTATCATCATTAGTCATTTAGGTCAACATTGGATCATTGAGAGATTCTCACTGAACTTCTGGAGAGAGTTTGCTGCACTGAAAGTAAAGGGGCTGAATAATTTTGCACGCCCAATTTTTCAGTTTTTTTTATTTGTTAAAGTTTGAAATATCCAATAAATTTCGTTCCACTTCATGATTGTGTCCCACTTGTTAAATTACAGTTTTTTTATATCTTTATGTTTGAAGCCTGAAATGTGGCAAAAGGTCGCAAAGTTCAAGGGGGCCGAATACTTTCGCAAGGCACTGTATTTTAGGGATGCACCGATTACTTTTTTTTTACTTTTTTTTTTTTAACACCGATTACCAATACATATCGCGTAGGTAGGGTGGTGTTAAGAAGTTGGGTGAGTGGGGGGGAGTAGAGGAGTAAGTGACGGCAGGGTGGTTGAGGTTGGGGTGAAATGGGGATTGTTGGGTGGGAGAGTTGGGATGGAAAAGGCTGTGATCGCTGGGGGATGAGGATGGGGATGGAAGGGTCATTGGGAGACATGGGGACAAAGATGACAGCTGGTGGTGGAAAAGAGGGGGCAACACAGGGTGACCACAGCACAGAGTGTTAGGAAGGCACAGTACAGGGCGTTGGGTACAGACCAGTCTTATACAATGACACAGTACTGTAAACTATACAGACCAGTCTGTACCCTGGTCTGTATATAATGTGTGGTGTCAGTGTATAAGTCCAGTCTGTACCCTGCTGATACTGTACATACTACATTAACCTGTTTGCAGGACTTGCTCCAGTTGGTCCCCCGCAGTTCTCTGTTCTGCTTCCAGGGACACTTCCACAGCTGCCTCACATAGAAACACATGTACTGATGCTGTCAAGCCCCTTGCCCTTGGCGACCCTCCCACTCTGTCAATGGATTACAGCCAGCTCTCTGTGCAGGAAGGGAGGAGTTATGACTTCACCCACCCTCCTTGTTTACACAGGCAGGAGGGGATCGGACCTGTATAATGAAAGGAGACAGCCGGGAGCAGGAGTGTCAATGTGGCCGGACTGTTCCCACTGTGTTGCTACATGTTTGTTTTGCCCAATCGCCATGCACAGTCAGTGTTGAGCATGATGGGAGCCGGTTCCTCTGCCTGTGTAAGTGGCTGATCCTGATCGTGATGTGTACTGCTCCTAACCCCACTGCTGGAGGGGAGGAGGCGCCCCGACACCAGCTGATGTCGCTTCCGGTATCGGAGCATTTTCGCGAGTGTCCATATGCGCGAAAATGCCTAGTATCGGCACTGATTTCCGTGCATTACCAATATATATATATCTGGATACAATAAGTGTAGTGCTGAAATGATGAATCGTATGTTGCCAAATAATAAAAAAAAAAAAAATTGAAAAAAGTATTAAACAGAAATGAAAAAACTAAGTGTACAATACATCACTAAAAGTTCATAAATGAAGGAACCCGTGAAGAAAAACTGGGTACGATATATTCCTGTGATTCTTCAATTATAATAAGTGAGTGCGATCCAACGGAGGCTTACTGACTAGCCTATGACCGCCCTTTTCAGGGGGGGTCAGAACAGGCTCAGCAGAAATGCAGATGATTCTCAATAGCACATTTTATGCACCTCCCAGAAACAATCATTCACAGTTGCCACTGCAGCAGTTACCAGCTTTTCAAGCATGTCTTGTTTTTCAGTAGACAACTGTTAATCTGCTTCTTCCTGCCCTTCCTCCTCCTCCTCGGGAATGCTGCAGACTGACGCCCCATGGCGGGGATCTGGGGAGAGAGCGATGTACCGGCTACAGGAGGAGGAGGGGGCACCTGAGCCCCACAAAGGTTTCCTGCTGTGTCCCTGATCTGTGCAAGAAGAAACAGCAGAATTTTCAGACCGTGTGTGATGATTTTTTTTTTTTTTTTTTTTTTTTCCATTCAGAAATTACATGCTTTTAACATTCAATTTTAAAATGAAAGTGACATTTTTGAATGTACAAAGAATATTTCTGCATGCTTTTTTTGGTTAAATTATGCTCTTATGGTACAACAAGTGTGTGTGTGTGTGTGTAAAATATATATATTTGTATTTTGACTGAGAGCCAGACATGAAGCTGTGTGGAGGGGGGAGATCCTTGGACAGCTCTTTGGTCTTGGCCATGGTGGAGAGATTGCAATCGGATTGCTTCTGTGGACAGGTGTCTTTTATACAGGTAACACGCTGAGATTAGGAGCACTCCCTCTTAAGAGTGCTCCTAATTTCAGCTTGTTGCCTGTATAGAAGACACCTGTGAGCCAGAAATCTTGCTGATGTGATAGGGAATCAAATACTTATACTGAAATGACAGGTGTTCTTTAAATGTAAGGACTTTTTGATGGTAGTTAGAATTTTTTATATTTGCAAACAAAATGAAGGTTTCCTATTTAGAATAATAAGCTGTCAGGTTGGTAAACCAGCGATATCAGAACTGATTCAATCATACAGTTTGAAGTGTACTTAGAAACAATGGGATAAAGGGAATATTCCTGAACTTTGTTTTTTTTTGGGGGGGGGGGGCAAATGTACAGCCTTATGCTCCATTTCGTACTGAATAAACTAAATTATTAATTTATCTTAAATAGAAAACAATCTTTTAGATATTGGAGGAAAAATAAATAAAAATTGTATTAAAATGAATTTGATACAAATCAAACCCCCCCCCCCCTCCTCTCTTTCTCTCTCTCTTTCTTTCTTTCTTTCTTCTTTCTTTCTCCTTTCTTTCTTTCTCTCTTTCTCTCTTTCTCTTTTCTCTTTTCTCTTTTCTCTTTTCTCTTTTCTCTTTTCTCTTTTTTCTCTTTTCTCTTTTCTCTTTTCTCTTTTCTCTTTTCTCTTTAAATGAAATTTTTATCATTTTGTTCCCACAAATAGAGCTTTCTTTTGGTGGTATTTGATCACCTCTGCGATTTTTGTCAGACGCGAGTGAGGAAGAGCCGATCAACGGCTCTTTCTGTTTACATCGTGATCAGCCGTGGTTGGACACGGCTAATCACGCCGGAGGCTCTTTACCGAGATCGGAGATGCAGGGTGTCAGACTGACACCCCGCATCACCGATCGCTGCGCGCCGGCATGAAATCCTGCAGGACGTCAATGGACGTCCAGTCGGTTTCACAACCACTTCAACCACTTCAATTGACTATGAACAGTGTGCTGAACTGTATTTTCGGATATGTACACAAATAATGCATTCTGTATGCAGAACAACTTATCGGCTGATCAACTAGTTGATTCTGAAAATAGTTGACAACTATTTTCATAATCTATTATAATCGATTATGCCAATATTTAGTTGTTTCAGCCCTAGTTGGGCTTTAGGCTAGGTCCACTCTGTAGCAATTCAATTTTCAATATGGTTAATTAGTGTTCGGACGTGGTTTGCATATTCTATGGGCCAAAATGTTGCTGGAATCACACCCAAGTAGAACGGGAACCTTTTCCAAAATCGCTGTCTTGAGTTGCATTGATGTGAACAGCACCACGGGAAAACAATGGGATTTCCATTGTCGTGCAGTTCTGTACGACTCAAGTCACATCTGAAATCGCGCTAGTGTGAACCAGTCCTCGGTAAAGGAAAATATACAGATTGTCAGGGTTTATGGCCAGTTGTAGTCTCAGTATGCCTTTTTCTGGGGTTGGTGTAGCCTGTTTTGACTAGTAAGTCTACAGCAGCTAATCAGTGAACTACCACGGTGCTGAACTACAAGCCAACAGCCACCAAGGCTGTGAATAAGTGATGCGGCAGAGGAGAACATGTTATGAAAGGTGAAATTTATTCTTTAACCACTTCAGCCCTGGAAGTATTTACCCCCTTAATGACCAGGCCATTTTTTTCTTTTTGCAATACGGCACTGCGTCACTTTAACTGACAATTGCGTAGTCTGAGATGTTGTACCCAAGAAAAATTGGTGTGTGGGTTGGGGGTTTTTTTTTCTTCCACAAATGGCTTTCTTTTGGTGGTATTTGATCACTTCTGCAGTTTTAGACAATTTTGAAGAAAAATATATTTTTTACTTTCTGCTTTAGTACATATCCTAAAAAAAGTAAAAATGTATTTGTCAGTTTAGGCCAATAAGTATATATTGATTTGGTTCGGGCAAAAGTTATAGGGTCTGAAAAATGGGGATAGATTTATGAAGTTTTATTAATCTTTTTACTGGTAATGGCGGCAAACTTTTTTTTTTTTTTTTTTTTTTTTTTTTTTTTCTCTGGACTGGGACATTACGGCAAGACAAATCTGACCCCAAGTGACACTTTTTGGGGACCAGTGACATTATTACAGTGAACAGTGCTAAAAAAAAAAATGCACTGATCAATGTATAAATGACACTGGCAGGGAAGGGGGTAACACTAGATAACAACAAAAACCTGGGGAATGCCCAGGGAAAAACCAAGCCTACTTACCGACCAGCTTGCAGAGAACCAATTAACCTGTCTACAGTATGCGTTAAAAACAGGGGTTCGGTCCGCACGCATTTGCAAGGGGGGTAACACTAGGCAGTGATCAAAGGGTTAACTATTCCCTGGGTGTAGTCTGTGTGGGGGCTGGGTTCACTGGGACAACACAGATCGCTGTTCCTGATCACTAGGAACAGCAGATCCGAATGTTGTCCCCTGTCAGAATGGGAATCAGCCTTGTTAACATAGGCAGATCCCCCTTCTGCCTCTTTGTACCACAGGTGGCGGTGGACTTCGAGTCCGCCGGCCCCGCATGCTACTGCGGCGCACCCACAGTATCTATTGGATGAAACAATGTACAGGTACACCGTTTCACTCAATAGAGCCACCCTGCCACAGTATATGTGCAGTGGACAGTCTTAAAGTGGTTAATAGGTTGGCCATACATTATACAATTTTTCTTAATCAATTTCCTTTTAGATATACCCTCAAATACAGGCACGGGCCTACCTGAAGCTGTAGAGGATGAAGAAAAAGTTTGCTTACTGTAATGATCTGTTCACTCTAAACTATATGTATGCTGGCATACTGATGCATTAAATTGTGACCGTTTACAGATACAGTGATGAACTTTTGGGAAGAGTTTTCGCTATGGCAGATGATATTCGCATCGAAGATGCTCCACATTTCACCACCAGGGATGAAATAATGAAACGGGTATGTTTCTGAATTTTTATGAGTCATGATTTACACTGAAATGTTTAGCGTGGGTGGATATATATATATATATATATATATATATATAATTACACAGTTCCTTTGCGAAAGTATTCGGCCCCCTTGAACTTTGCGACCTTTTGCCACATTTAAGGCTTCAAAAACCATAAAGATATAAAACTAATTTTTTTTGAAGAATCATCAAGTGGGCCACATTAATGAAGTGGAACGAAATGTATTGGATATTTCAAACTTTTTTAACAAATAAAAAACTGAAAAATTGGGCGTGCAAAATTATTCAGCCCCTTTTTATTTTCAGTGCAGCAAACTCTCTCCAGATGTTCAGTGAGGATCTCTGAATGATCCAATGTTGACCTAAATGACTAATGATGATAAATAGAATCCACCTGTGTGTAATCAAGTCTCTGTATAAATGCACCTGCACTGTGATAGTCTCAGAGGTCCGTTTAAAGCGCAGAGAGCATCATGAATTACAAGGAACCCACCAGCCAGGTCCGAGATACTGTTGTGGAGAAGTTTAAAGCCGGATTTGGATACAAAAAGATTTCTCAAGCTTTAAACATCCCAAGGAGCACTGTTCTAGCAAAATATATTGAAATGGAAGGAGTATCGGACCACTGCAAATCTACGAATACCTGGCCGTCCCTCTAAACTTTCAGCTCATACAAGTAGAAGACTGATCAGAGATGCAGCCAAGAGGCCCATGATCACTCTGAATGAACTGCAGAGATCTACAGCTGAGGTGGGAGACTCTGTCCATAGGACAACAATTAGTCGTATACTGCACAAATCTGGCCTTTATGGAAGAGTGGCAAGAAGAAAGCCATTTCTTAAATTTATCCATAAAAAGTGTCGTTTAAAGTTTGCCACAAGCCACCTGGGAGACACACCAAACATGTGGAAGAAGGTGCTCTGGTCAGATGAAACCAAAATCGAACTTTTTGGCAACAATGCAAAACATTATGTTTGGCATAAAAGCAACACAGCTCATCACCCTGAACACACCATCCCCACTGTCAAACATGGTGGTGGCAGCATCATGGTTTGGGCCTGCTTTTCTTCAGCAGGGACAGGGAAGATGGTTAAAATTGATGGAAAGATGGATGGAGCCAAATACAGGACCATTCTGGAAGAAAACCTGATGGGAGTCTGCAAAAGACCTGAGACTAGGACGGAGATTTGTCTTCCAACAAGACAATGATCCAAAACATAAAGGGAAATCTACAATGGAATGGTTCACAAATAAACATATCCAGGTGTTAGAATGGCCAAGTCAAAGTCCAGACCTGAATCCAATCGAGAGTCTGTGGAAAGAACTGAAAACTGCTGTTCACAAACGCTCTCCATCCAACCTCACTGAGCTCCAGCTGTTTTGCAAGGAGGAATAGGCAAAAATGTCAGTCTCTCGATGTGCAAAACTGATGAAGACAAACCCCAAGCGACTTACAGCTGTAATCGCAGCAAAAGGTGGCGCTACAAAGTATTAACTTAAGGGGGCTGAATAATTTTGCACGCCCAATTTTTCAGTTTTTTATTTGTTAAAGTTTGAAATATCCAATAAATTTCGTTCCACTTCAAAAAAAAGTTAGTTTTATATCTTTGTTTGAAGCCTGAAATGTGGCAAAAGGTCGCAAAGTTCAAGGGGACCGAATACTTTCGCGAGGCACTGTATATATACTGTATTTGCTGGCATATAAGACTACCTTTTACACTTAAAAAAAAATGTCCAAAAAGCAGGGGTCGTCTTATACACCGGGTCAGCTGCTCGGATGCCTGCTGGATGTGCGGTAATACTGTATGTAGCTTTGGCTACATACAGTATATACCACTTAGCCAATCCCGGTGAGCGATGTATTCAAATGAATACAGAGCCTGCTTGGATTTGAGTAACAACCTCTGCCAATCCGAGCAGGCTACATACAGTAGCCTACTCGGATTGGCTTTGAGAGTCAGAGAGGCGTGGGCTGATGTTGCAGCCTCTGCCAATCCAAGCAGGCTTTGTATTCATTAATCTAATACATTGCTTGCCGTGATTGGCTCCAGCAAGAAGGGAGACGAATATGGCTCCAGAAGGAAGAAATATGAAGCCTCGGTGAGTACAGGCAAAAAATCTTAAAACAAATGTAAAATTAGGGGGTCGTCTTATACACCCGTGTACACATATTCGCCAGCACACCAAGGATCATTTAAAAAACGTCCAAAACACCCGGTCGCCTTATCCACCGGCAAATACTGTGTGTGTGTGTGTGTGTGTATTTTGTTTTCTTCCTCCCACTGCAAATATCTGCCTCTTTTAGCTAGGCTTTTTCTGTAGACTAGTGCATACTGCTCTTTAGTAGCTGAAACAAAGTTTAAGCCAAGCTAAACTAAAAAAGAAATAAATGCAACAGGCACTTTATTGCAGAAGAGATAGGCTTTGTCCCTTCTGTAATAAAACTGTAATAAAACAAATGTATCTGCCTTACCTACCAGTCATCTTTTAGAAGCTCAGCTCAGTGTACATTCTCTACACACCTCTGTGCCGGAATGAATGAACTCTGCATGTGTGGGCATAATTTCATCTTCTGCCAATCAAGATGGCAAAAGTTTCCAAACCTAGAGGATGGTGAGTTCAATTCTTTAACTGCTTCCTGCCCGGGCCATTGTAAAATGATATTCTATACAATTGTGTTGCTAGCTGTAATTGGTCACAGTGATCACATGGTGAAATTCACTGCTATAAGCAATCGTAGTATATAAAAATCCTGATCAACTCCCCGGGGGTTACTATGGTCACAGTATGAAAGAAATTGATAAAAAAAATAATTATGTTGTCACCAGTCGGTGTTCCTGTCATCAGTTATGTTTACGCTGTACTGCACTGCTGACAGTATGTTTAAAAAAAAAATAAAAATTGCCATGCCTCTTACTAAATACCTCAGACTGTTTACTTTCCAAAAATCATTTTGGAAGCTATTTGTACTGTCCTGGTGTGTTCGGGTCGCAAGAAATTAGTACATCATGATTGAGGCTGGGTTTACGCCGCAGCATGGAGCAGCTCACAGCAGGTGTGCATCCATATTCACCATTTCAGCTAAATAATATATTTATTTCTCTTCCGTTCATAGACGGACACAGCCTTCTTTGACATTAGGGTTCTGCTTCTTCCTACCAGGAGAGTTTAGGCAGAATTTAACAGCACTTAAAGTGTTAAAACCTTTCCTTCGTGCCGCTCCTCCCAGGGGGCGTGGCTCCCTCAGGCATAACCCACACCCTGCTCTAGGAGCCTCAGTCTTTTTCTGACTAACGACAGGAGAGGAGTCGGGCACTTCTGGAGTCCCTGTACTGTGGAGTTTTTTTTTCTTGCGATTTTTCTCGCTTTTATTATTTTGTTCCTGCATTTTTGAATCCTGTGATTCTTCTATCAACAGCCGACTGGGTGACAGGCTGGGTCTTGACTCTTGTAGTCCCCCCATGTTCGGCCATCGAGCGTGTGCCGGCCCTTAGCGCACCATTGCTCAAGGTGCGGCAGGGGGATCTTCGGTTCTAGGGCACACATATGACCGGTCTCTATGGCTTTGTCACAGTGTGTCTGGCCGACAGCCATGCCGTTTACGGACGTTGGTTCTGCCGGTTTTCCCTGGGGAGGTCGACTGAGGGTCCTCCCTGCTTTCCTCTCTCCCCTTCCTCTCCCTCCTTCCCCTGACATGGTAGTGGCTGTGAAGGGGGGCCTCCTTGGTTTTCTTTATTACCACCGGGGCCCGTGTGTTGTTGGGGGACTGTGTTGTTACTCTGGGGGGTGCTGCTGTGTTCTATGAGGTGATTTTTACCTCAGACGGCGGCCATCTTGGAAATCTCTTGGTCTCGTGACATTTTTAGTGCTGTGATCCACAGGGCCGACAGGTCAGGATCCTGTCCGATGACGCCGTGGCGTAGGTTGATCCATCAGGGAGGCACACAGAGTTCTGTTGCAGGGACGGGGGTCGCGCACATCCTTTCGGTGGGCCGAAGGGTCCGTTCCGGCTCTATCAGCCGGGTACATTCCGGGAGTTCGGAATTAGCTGGCCGACCTCCTAAGTCGCACTACACCAAGGGGAGTGGTCTCTCCACCCGCAGGTGTTTCGGGGTCTGTGCCGAAAGTGGGGCACTCCGGACGTGGACCTTCTAGCATCCCGTCTCTATCGGTAGGTGCCACGGTTTGTGGCCAGGTTTAAGGACCCGTGGGCAGACGCGTCAGGCGCGTTGGTGGCTCCTTTGGGGTCACTATCGCCTAATTCACACCTTCCCTCCTCAGAAGCTTCTTCCTCGCCTGCTGCGCAGAGTGGAAGCTGTAGGGATTCTATCAATCCTGATTGCCCCAGATTGGCCGCGTCGCTCCTGGTACGCGGACCTGGTGCGTCTGGTGGCAGACGCCCCCTAGCGTCTTCCCCTGGGAGTTGATCTTCTGTTACAGGGTCCGATCTTCCACCCTGTCTCACAGCCACCGGCTTTAGCGACGTGGCTGTTGAGAGCCAGGGGCTGAAGGACCGAGGCCTATTGGGCTTGGTGGTCTCTACCGTGCTGCGTGCACGGAAGTCTACCTCACATAGGATTTCTCATCATACATGGAAGGCCTACATCTCTGTGTGTGAGGAGATGAAATGGCACCCTCGTACATACGTGGTGTACAGGGTTCTGCTGTCTTTACAGCAGGGAGTGGTTCGGGCTCTCGCCTTAAGTACGGTTAGGAGCCAGATTTCTGCTCTGGCTGTTCTTACTTGCAGCGACCCTTGGCATCGCACTCCTGGGTGCGTACGTTGGGTCAGGGGGTCTGGCAGGTGGCCCCTCCGGTGCGCCCTCCATTACCCCCATGGGACTTGAATTTAGTCCTTTGGGTGCTTCGGGATGCTACCTTTTGAGGACATTCGGAAGGTTTTTTTGTCACAAAAGGTGATTTTATTTCTGGTAGCGATTACCTCGATCAGACGTGTGTCTGTCTGAACTGGCGGCCTTGTCTTGCAAGGCTCCCTACTTGGTCATCCGTGAGGATGAGTTGGTGCTGCGGCCGCAGCCGTTTTTTCTCCCTAAGGTCGTTTCAGCTTTTCACATTGTGGTAGACATTTGTTCTTCCATCCTTATGTCCTCGGCCGAAATGCCAGGAGGAGGCCACTTTGCATCCTCTGGATGTGGTTCGGGCCCTACGGGTGTACTTGTATGTTACGGTTCCGTTCCGGAAGTCGGACTAACTGTTCGTGTCGGTGACTGGCCCTACAAGAGGGCCTGGCGGTCTCGTCGGCCACCGTTCCTAGGTGGTTCCGACAGATTGTGCTTCAGGCCTATGCCCTAAAGGGGCGTGCGCATTCGACCAGGGCGATCGGGGCTTCTTGGGCTTTCCGGCATCATGCCTCTGTGTTGCAGCGGTGTTGGGATGCATCCTGGTCGTCGATCCACGCTTTTTTCAAAGTTTTATGAGGTGGATGTGTGTGCATCCTTTTGATGCCTCCTTCAGCCGCAGGTGTTACGGGCGGCAGTTTGTTTGGAGTTTCTCCGTTGAGCAACTCCGGTTTTTGTTTGGGGTGTAACCTGGTTTGCTGTGTTTTCCCACCCCTCGAATTTTTTTGACCCTGCTTGGGGACGTCCCTAATTTCAAAGAAGGCTGTGTCCGTCTATGAACGGAAGAGAAAATAGGAATTTTGTACTCACCGTAAAATCCATTTCTCTGAATTCATAGACGGACACAGCACCCACCCTTCCTTGGTTTGTACTGCTTGTTACGAACTGAGGCTCCTAGAGCAGGGTGTGGGTTATGCCTGGGGGAGCCACTCCCCCTGGGAGGAGCGGCACGAAGGAAAGGTTTTAACACTTTAAGTGCTGTTAAATTCTGCCTAAACTCTCCTGGTAGGAAGAAGCATAACCCTAATGTCAAAGAAGGCTGTGTTCGTCTATGAACTCAGAGAAATGGATTTTACAGTGAGTACAAAAATCCTATTTTTTTTTTCAAATTTTTGTAAATATTTTATTAGATCTTTTCCTGGGGCAACACTGAAGTAATGACACTTTTGCTAAAATGTAAAGTAGTGAGTGTACAACTTGTATAACGGTGTAAATTTGCTGTCTGTGACGAGATCCTTGCTCGCCCAGGTCCTGCTCTCCCGACACTCCTCTGCTACCAGTGAGTCAGCTTGCAGATTGCAGCGTCTGATGGTCCAGTCATCCAAGGTTCCGGGGTCCAAACTACAGCTATGTGCCATTCAGACCCATTAAGAACGAACACCAGGCAGGCTGTATGTAAGTTCAAGCAGGACTCTTTATTTTCAAATACACAGCACACTTTTATACAGAATTTGGAACATCCCACTCCCAACAACCGCTTTCCTATTGGTCAATTGTAAAGTATCCAGTCTTCACTCAAGTCCTCCTTGACCATGCAAATGAGGACTTGAAATAGTCAACAGGGATTGGTCCAATAGCTTGGATAGAAAGACTTGTGTAGTGAGACAGAAGCCCCAGGGGGTAATCAATGTACACAATAACCCGGTCTACTTAATTACTACCTCTGAGAGGTTACATTGCTTTAGACAATAGAATGCTAATTCAATGCTCCTGACAGGAGGCTTCTGACCTTTAGAACAGTACAAAGGCACTTAGCATAAACACTTACATCTTCAGACGGGCTGTCTCCGACAGAAGACACCCACACCTGATAATCACAAAGGCTTTAAACAGGCTTATCACATAATGGAAATGTCTCAATATAGCTCAGTAACCACTCCATTACTCCAAGGTCCATGACACTGTCCCCTCAAAATAACACCCAGCCATTAATGTCTAAACCGCTGGTAACAAAAATGTCCAAATTGGACCCAAAGTGTCAATATTTTGTGTGGCCACCATTATTTTCCAGCACTACCTTGGGCATGGAGTTCACCAGAGCTTCACAGGTTGCCACTGGAGTCCTCTTCCACTTCTCCATGATGACATCACGGAACTGGTGGATGTTGGAGACCTAGTGCTCCTCAATCTTCTGTTTTGGGTATGCACCACAGATGCTCAATAGGGGTTTAGGTCTGAAGACACTGCCATCACCTTTTTAACCTCAGCTTCTTTAGAAAGGCAGTTGTCATCTTGGAGGTGTGTTTTGCGGTCCTTATTTTGGAATACTGTCCTGCAGCCCAGTCTCCGAAGGGAGGGGGATCATGCTCTGCTTCAGTATGTTGCAGTACATGTTGGCATTCATGGTTCCCTCAATGAACTGTAGCTCCCAGTGCCGGCAGCAGTCACGCAGCCCCAGACCATGACAATCCCACCACCATGCTTGACTGTAGGCAAGTCACACTTGTCTTTGTACTCCTCACCTGGTTGCCGCCACTCACGCTTATCTCCATCTGAACCAAATAAGCTTATCTTGGTCTCATCAGACCACAGGACATGGTTCCAGTAATTCATGTCTTTAGTCTGCTTGTCTTCAGCAAACAGTTTTGCAGGCTTTCTTGTGCATCATCTTTAGAAAAGGCTTCCTTTTGGGACGACAGCAATGCAGACCAATTTGATGCATTATAAGGCGTATTGGTCTGAGCACTGACAGGATGGCAACTCCCCCCCCCCCCCCCCCCCCCCCCCACCCCTTCCACCTCTGCAGCAATGCTGGCAGGACTTGATTGTCAATTTCCCGAATCCAACATCTGGATATGACGCTGAGCATGTACACTCAACTTCTTTGGTCGACCATGGTGAGGCCTGTTCTGAGTGGAACCTGTCCTGTTAAACCGCCGTATGGTCTTGTCCACCATGCTGCAGCTCAGTTTCAGGGTCTTGGAAATCTATAGGATATGACACATCTTTATGTAGAGCAACAATTTTTCTTCTTTTTCTCTTTCATTCATAATCTTGACAAAGTGGGTATTGGCCTTCGTTCAGGAGTGACTAGGCAGAAACTTATAGAAAGTGTTAAACACAACACGCACCATACAGTATCGGTCCCTCTGGGTATAACCCCTCTTTCTGCATCTCGCAGATCAGTTCGTCAAAAAGCAGTTCAAACACAAAAAAGGAGGGGTGGGTGCTGTGTAGGTCCATGAACTCGGAGAAAAGGATTTTACAGTGAGTACAAAAATCCTATTTTCCCACCTCCACCTTCCAGGACAGCTACTTGAGGGATGATTGGCTCCACCCTCTACAGGAAACACAAATCAGATACAATTTAAAAGGCCTCCCTTTCCTCTGACCCTCAGTTGTTTTGTGTTTCCAGACCCTCCAGGAGCACCGACACATTTTTTGTTATTCTTGGGTCTGGTAACTGGTTGGTGGACCCCCCTCCTTTTGGCGTCATCCAGGACTAGTTGTGACCAAGTCCTGGTTGCTTTTTTTTTTTAGTCATACTCCCAAAGGAGTTCTGTCCAAAAGGGTTCCGTTTGGAGTTTCTTGCCTACCTGGTTGTAGAATGGTGGCAACTTCCTTCACTTTTTTTTTTCCCCCCCAGCCGTGCTGTGTGGAACCTGTCCTTCCTCGTGCATTACGGAGGTGTACCAAGATGGAGTCTGAAGACTTCCGGTGACGTGGAAAGATTGTGCGGGAAGTCGTGTGACGCGCTTCCGGGCGCCGTTTTTTTTTATTAGAAGCGCGGCGTGATACACTAAGGACATGCTGCCTAGGGGACAGTCTGCTGAACGCCAGACAGGGGCATTTTTAGCAGGTCAATTGCAGCCTATTTCTTTGGCCGATGTCCGCTCGCCCGATGGAGCTTAAGGGCAGGTTTGAGGATGAAGCATCCGCTCGGATTGAGCCAGCTGCAGCCTCCGGGTCCCATAATGCCCCCCAAGGTAAGCCCTTGTCTGTGGTTCTACAGCAAGGGACCTTTTTTATGTATGGATCTTTTTTCTTATGGTTCTAGTTTCTGCTTTGTTCTATCTAGACCAAACCGGTAAAGAAGTGTGGGAACTGTAGGGCCAGGCTCTCATAGTTATAAGAAACTATTTTGTGAGGATCATATGCCATCTAGAGCTGGTTCAGAGACTGCCTCTTTAAAGGAGTTTGTCTTCTATGGAGGAGGTTGTGGCCTCCTTCCGGTATTTCAATGACAGGTTAGCAGGTCTGGGGCCTTCCTTATCTAGTTCCATAGCTCAAGACCCTTCAGCCTCGGCTAGACCCCTTCCTCTATTCGTATCCAAGACCATTAGTTCACGCAATGCCTCTGATCTGGAAGAAGGTGAGAACCCAAGCTCTTCATCTGATGGGAATTCCACATCAGAGGAAGAGACGGGTAGCTCTAAGTATCTTTTTCCAGTGGAAGATATTGACGAACTGTTAAAGTCAATATATACTTCAGAACAGATTTAGACACCTCAGCTGGTCCAATCTGTACAAGATAAGATGTATAGGGGTCTACAGGGGCGGAAAGCGAGAGCTTTTCCGGTGCACCAGTCGCTTAAGGATATGATTCTTGTAGAGTGGAAGGAACCTAAGAGAAGGTTATTCCAGTCTAGAGGACACAAAGGGAGATTTCCTTTTCATTCTGAATTCGAGGAGGCTTTCTTTAAATGTCCTAGACTAGATACCCCCATGTTGCAGGTGTCAAAAAGGTCAGACCTGTCCTTTTAAAGACTCCGGGGTCCTTAAGTATCAAATGGACAGGATGCCTCAGCTTTCTCCTTGGGTCCAGCTGTAGCATCCACCTGCGTGGCTAGGAATTTGAACGTATGGGTTCAGCGTCTGGACGATCTTCTTTCATCAAACGCCCCCAAAGAGGAGATCAGGGAGTCTATCCCACTCATTGCCAAGTCAGTTGCCTTCTTGGCTGATGCTGCTGCAGATTCCGTAAAAGCAGCAGCCAGATCTTCTGCTCTCATTAATTCAGCCAGACAGGCTATCTGGCTTAAATCTTGGGAGGGTGATCTTATCTCCAAAAACAAACTCTACGGTATCCCCTTTGAAGCCAAGCTCTTATTCGGTTCCTCCTTGGTGGAGGTCCGAGCTCGCTCCTCTGAGAAGAGTAAACAGTTCCCTTTTCAAAGTAATAAGCCACAGAATAAGAAGCCCTTTCGCGGTTTCCAGGGCAAGGTTAATTTTAAAACCAACAGGCGGAGAAAAAGTGGTCTTTTAACAAAGATAAGCAAAAAGGGGGGGACTATCTTTGCTCCTTCAGCCCCTTCCAAGAATCCCCAGTGACGTCAGGATAGGGGTATGAGGAAGGTTGTCCCATTTCGTCAAGGAATATGGCAGAGATTTCCGACAATTCCTTTATTCTTCAAACTTTAGAAAAGGGTTACAGGTTGGAATTCAAGAGTCTTGCCCCAACTACCCCCAACCCCCATCTGTATTCTCTACAGATGTTTCCGGACAGGAAAATATTTATTCTGTAAGAAATCTGTTGTGGCTGGAGGTCTTCATGGTAACCCTGGATCTTCAGGACGCTTATCTTCATGTACCTATCTGCCAGAGCCACCGAAGGTTCCTCAGATTTGCGATTCCCATGGACAACGGGCCAAGTCATTGGAAATTCAATGCCCTTCCTTTCGGTCTCTCGGCAGCACCCAGAATTTTTACAAAATCGAGGAAGAGGTCATGGCCTTTTTTCGGATACAAGGTGTATCGGTCGTCCCATATCTGAACAATTTTCTGATCTTTGCACGAGACAGGGTCCCTTATCTGGGATCTGCAGTTGGTCTTGCGGATCTTTCAGAAACTAGGGTGGAAAGTCAACCAACAGAAGTCTTGTCTGGTGCCCTCCCAGAGGATACTTTTTCTGGGTTATCTAATAGACACTGTTGCTCAAAAGATATTTCTTCCCGAGGAGAACATTTTGAAACTTCTTCTCTCCGTGCAGGCCTTTAAGTTACTCCCACAGACCTCTTCGGCGTATCATGCAGTTGTTAGGTTTAATGACTGCGGCCATCCCAGGGGACCCTGGGCCCAATTACACTCCAGACCCCTTCAGGCGTTTCTCTTACGCCATTGGGATCGCAGGAAGAATTCTTTAGATCAGCTGGTACAGCTGCCAAGGAGAGATTTTTCTCAATCTCTCCTGGTGGGAGCAGCGTGAACACCTGCAGGGAGGGAAGAACTGGGCGCAACATGCTCCAGTAAAAATTACTACAGACGCCAGTCTGTGGGGCTGGGGTGCGCACTCTCAGGGCTGGCAGGCCCAGGGAGCTTGGTTGCCAGAGGAGGCAAGGCCACTCCTCAAACTTCAGGGAACTGCTAGCTGTGGGGAAAAGCTCTCTTGGCCCTGCAAGAGAGGGTCTGTTCAAGAGACCTATTGGTTTTCTCAGACAATGCCACTACAGTGGCGTACCTGAACAAGCAAGGGGGCACTCGCTCAGAATCACTTCTGATGCTGACACAGCAGATTCTGTCCTGGGCAGAAATCAATGTCGCCTCAATCAGAGCAGTACACATCAGGGGTTCAGAGAATGCACTGGCGGAATATCTGAGCAGAGTGAGCGTCAGTCCCAACAGGAGCTACATCAAGGCACGTTCCAGGAGATTGTGCTAAGATGGGGTCTTCCTGCAGTGGATCTTTTTGCCTCCAGTCTCAACAGAAAACTGCCGATCTTCTCGCTGGAGGGAGAGACGGTCCTTGGACGGATGCTCTCTCCTTTCCGTAGAATTTCACACTGGCCTATGCCTCACCCCTTTTCCCCCCTCTTACCTCTGGTAGTTAGAACCACTTCTGCCCGTTCCTGAATAATTTTTCTGATTCCCCTCTGGTGGCCCAGGAGAAGTTGGTTTTCCTCTCTGAAGACGCTCTCTGTGGATCTTCCCTGGCCCCTACCAGATCGGAAGGATCTACTCCACCCGGGATCAGTGTTGCACCCAAGCCCTCAGTTAAAAGGGTGTTCAGAGAAAGTTATTCAAACTATCCTGGACAGCTGCAAGTTGGTCACAAGAAGAATCTATGGGAAAGTTTGGAAAACTTTTATTTCCTGGCAAAGGAAATCCGGTTTAGATTCTTTCTCCACTCCCTGTATATTGGATTTTTTACACAGAGGAGCGAAGAAGTGACTGTCAGCACCCTTAGGGTTCAGGCCGCGGCCCTGTCTGTGTTTTCAGACAAGAGACTAGCGGAAGATCCTTTATTCAGGAGGTTCCTTTCAGCCAGATCTAGGCATACTCCCAGGATCGTCAAACACGTGCATCCTTGGGATTTGTCATTAGTGTTAAATGCTTTAACAAGGGCTCCTTTTTGAGCCTTTGCATGAAGTTTCCCTGAAATTGATTTCCTTGAAGATTTCCTTCATTTTAGCCATTATGTCAGGGAGAAGGACTTCTGACCTACAGTCCCTTTCCCTGTAAAGACCCCCTTCCTGAGGATTTTAGAGGACAGGGTAGTGATTAGGCCTGATCCTTTCTATTTGCCCAAAGTTTCTTCTAACTTTTATAGGTCCTTCCTAGTTTCTGTTCCTCTCCCGAGAATGCGGAGGAGGAAAGATTTAGTTTCTCTTATCGTCCATGGATGGACACAGCTCCTTAAGTCTTGACAAGTGGGTTATGTTCCCTGTTTACAGGAGAGGACTAGGCAGAAACATGTTAAATGGTTAAATACATGTTAAATTAACAGTTGAACAGCCCCGCCCAGGGGGCGGTCCCTCCAGACATAACCCTCCTCGCTGCAGCATGCAGCCTCAGTTTCGTTCTGCCTAGCAAAGGAGAAGGACGTATGGCTCCCTTTGGGCCCAGCGCCCTGAGGAGTAATTATATTTTATTTTATTTTCACTTTTTCTTGAAGAATCTTCTTTCAACTGTCGGCTGAGTGACAGGCTGGATATTATAGATCCTTGTAGTCTACTCAGTCCGACCAGCAAGCGTGGACACACCTTTGCAAAGAGGCTTGGTCTGCCACGCTATACCTCATGACTCCTGAGGTGGCCGTGAGCTTTGCTCCGAGGTCCACATATGACTGGGCTGTGGTGTTGCCTCACTCACAGTGGACCGGGCCGACAGCTACCTCCATTGCGGTTGTAGATCTGTCAGGAATGCGTCAGCGAGTCCTCGCTCCGACGGGTAAGTACAGTGCCTCCTACTTCGGTGAGTTGGTACGGCTGGGCATTCCTGGGGTTCGGAGGTGCCCTGACAGTGGAGGAGCACTCCTCCCTTCCCTGCTCCTTTCCCTTGCTGCATTGCTAAGGCACGCTGTCCGGGGGGGGCTTTCCTGAGAGGGCTGTGTTATCTGGCACCTTTTACTGTCTGATACAGGGTTTTTCCTGTGGGGGTTTTCACTGTAAAGGCTCTAGGAGGCTTTCCCTGTTTAAAAGGTGGCGTTTGGCTGACGCTGGCGCCATTTTTTGGGAGGTTTTCAATTACATTGAAAACTCCCATTGGCGGCCATTTTGTCGTAGCCGCGCCATGTGCAGCGGGCGGCCATCTTTGCGCAGTTCCGTCCCCTAGTGCTGTATCTACGGCGCACACAGGTCCCTGCAGACGCCGCAGGGACCGTATTATTGCATTTGTGACCATATGTGTTTTTTTATCTTTTTGTCTATGGTTTATATGACTTTTTTTGTATGTCACCTTTTAAAGTCCCACCCTCAGGGGGGTACTTTTGTTTTTTCTGCTATGGAGCCATGGACCAGGTACCTGGGTAGTAAAAAAAAAAAGCAGGATAAGGCATTTATGGGTGCGCTTCTCACTGCTGTAAGGGACTCTCTTAAGCTGTTTAGTGCAGCTGTGTTTCCGCCGAGGGCTCGGTCTTTTTTTTTGGATCACAAATCAGACCGCTCTGTGTAGGTTCTCTCCTTCTTGCCCTTCTTTGATAATTTCTAAGATGCGGAATGAAAAAAGCCGCTGAGGTAGTCCCTCACCGTCTGGCGGTTCAGTGCCCTTTTGAGGAGAGCCCTTTCAGGGGATCCTCCGGGTGTCATGTATAGCTGACCACTCTCCCTATTACGGGAGTCCCCGCTTGTATGGATCTGGCTGTTAGAAGATCCAAGGTACTGGCCCTTGTCATGTTTACCATGCTGGGGTCCGTCTTGCGGCCTATTGTGGCTACTACTCTGGAGTCTCAGTCAATTTCTGAGTGAGCCTTTTGCACCAGACAGTGGAGGAGCACCGTCTCTGTACCAAGGATATTAGGCTAGCGGACCCGTTGGTCCAGGGCCTCATATAGGTCTGTGATGCTTCTTTGAATGCTGTGCCCCTGTTATCCAGGGCTTCTGTTTCAGAGATGGTACGCGGTGGTGTAGTGGTTAATTCCATTACTTGTGAGCAAGAGTCATTGGTCCAAATTCCGGACACTGACACCAATCTAGCTGGAGCTTACTTTGTCACTCTCTGTGTCAGCGTGGGTTTCCTCTGGGTACTCCGGTTTCCTCCCACCCTCCAAAGACATGTGTGCATACACTGCCATAATATACATGCAAACTTTGTGTATGTATTAGTACGGGGGCCGACAAGGGCTCAGCGGGAGGACTAAATTGTCCCTGGGTGCGTAAACGCCATATGCAGTCGTCTTCCCTCCCTGCTCTAGGTGTGGGGGGGGCGGCTTACAGGTTCACAATTCAGTGAATCTCCCTGCTCTCTGACTGATGGGGGGCAGTCCTGCATGGTGCAGTGGTAAGCCACCTGCACTTCGGTGCACAAGGTCATAGGATCGAATCCATTAGACCCACCATGGGGCTGCTACCTGTATCTGCGAGGTGGTCTCTTCAGAGTCCTAGATAGGGTTTACGCCTATCCATAGAACAGAGTTCTTTTCTCGTTTATTCCTCGCCCGGCTTGTCGGTCTGTCTGAGAACAGTGTGGGACTTGTAAGTCCCACAGGGACGCATACATGCATGTCCCGTTTTGCATATGTCACAGAATTTTCTGTGCTCCATGATGGGGGAGGGCTTCTGTCAGTCTGTGGCCCTCCCTCTTAATCTGGCGTTGGCACTGAGGGTTTTCGCCTAGGAGCTCGCAATTATCCTAACTTTGTTGGGACAGTGAGGTTTTGCCTCGTGGGCTTCTTGAACGACCTTCTTCTGAGGGCAGCTTCTGCCTCAGACCTAATGGAGCTGTTTATAGCCATTCAGACCCCCCGAAGTCTCGGGTGGGTGCTAAACATTTGGAGCCGGTCCTGAGTCCGACTCAAAGGGAGCGAAGGTCCTTCTTCCCCTGGAGAAATTGCAGACTCTTCAGTCTGCAGTGAGGGTATTGGCATCACGCTATCGGTCTTCTCTCCGGGTGCATGCTGGTCCGGACCTGTGGGTAGCCTTCTTCGAGGCGGTACTGTATGCCCAGTTCCACACTTGGGCTTTCCAGGAAATACTGTCCAGGTGGTAAGAAATTTCTTGTCTCTGTAATCGCCAGATTCAGGTGCGCCACCAAGTCGGAGTCTTCTGAGTTGGGACGGAGATCCCCGGATCTTCGGCCCAGGAAGTTGTTCCTTCCTTCCAGTGGTCATTGTCTACGACGGACGCAGGCCTCACGGATTGTGGGGACCCCTGGGGGGGGTCCAGTCGGCCCAGAGTCGCTGGATTTGCATAGACCTATGGCCACAACTTCCTGAATGTGCCTGCTCTTCTGATCTTGGTGGCTACCCAGGGTCGGGGCAGGCGAGATTATGGCTCAGCGGTAGACTGCCTGCCCTGCAGGCAGTTGCCTCTGGGTTCAAGTCCAGGAAGATCTGTGTCATTGCGTGGCCCGGGCTCGCCTTGGTTTTTTTTTTTTTTCCCACTCGTGGATCTCCTGGCCGCTCGTCTCCACCGCAAGGGTGTCGAAGTAGTGACCAGGTCTAGTGCTCTGGTACTGACGCGTAAGTTGCGCTGGTGACCCTGTGGGGGTCTGTATCAGCGGCCATATACCGTTCCTCCATTTGGTTGCTTCCTCAGGTGCTCCATAGAGTGGAGGCTGAGGGGATCCCGATGTTCCTAATCACTCCAGATTGACATTGGCGTCCTTGGTACGCCGTTTTTGGGCGCTTCATAACGGAGGTACCCTGGCCGTCACCAGGGCGAGAGGTCCTTCTGTCTCGAGGTTCCATACTTCCTTCTGTTGTACAGTCACTAACTTACTCAATATGG
This sequence comes from Rana temporaria, assembly GCF_905171775.1. Classification (NCBI taxonomy): domain Eukaryota; kingdom Metazoa; phylum Chordata; class Amphibia; order Anura; family Ranidae; genus Rana; species Rana temporaria. Next base: position 303,505,372 of record NC_053491.1, read on the forward strand.
CTATTGGTAGCCAGACTTTAAGAGATCGGAGTCTGTCTGACTCGGTCATTTCAACCATGTTCAGGGCATGGTAGTTTTCTTCCAGGAGAATCTACAGTCACACCTGGCAGACCTACATCTCTTGGTGCGAAGAGATGAAGTGACGTCCACGGACGGATTCGATGGCCAGGGTCCTGCTGTTTTTTACAGCTTGGTGTGGATCTCAAATTACTTTTAAGCACCGTTTGGGGGCAGAGTTCAACCTTGGCTGTGTTCTTTCAGTGGCCCTTTGGGGCCCGTTCCCTGGTGGGTACCTCTTTGTGCAGGGGGTTTGTCATATTCTTTCCCCTCTTGGCCCATCTCTTCCCCAATGAGTTTTGACTCTGGTGCTCTTGGTTCCTCAGGAGCTTTCCCTTTGGAAACTTCAGAGAGATTTTCTCTTAACACTATCTCGGAAGGTGGCCCTTTTCTTCCGTTAGAGGGGTCTCTGAGCTGGCGGGCTTGTCTTGCAAGCCGCCATGCTTGATCCTCCATAAGGATTAGGTGGTGGTGCGCCCGCGACCTTCCCTTCTTCCGAAGGTGGTCTCGGACTTTCGCCTGAATAGGGGCATTGTTCCATCCTTTTTGCCCTCGGCCGGCGCATCCTACGGAGGTTGTTTTTTCATACTTCTGGCATGGTACGCGCTTTGCGGGTGTATCTACCTGCTACGGCTCCGTTTTGGAGATCTGGCCCTCTTTTGTGTCAGTGTCTGGTCCACAAAGGGCCTGGCGGTCTCGTCGACCACCCTGTCTCGGTGGATTTGACAGACCGTCATACAGGCCCCCCTTTTTCCGGTCGCGGCACTTTTGACCAGGGCACCTGGTGCTTCCTGGGTTTTTTCCGACTTCATACGTTGGTGTCACAGGTGTACAGGGCGGCTACTTGGTCGTCCGTTCACGTTTTTTGTTTTTCAAAATTTCCTGGTTGCTGTGAGTGCATCATATGATGCTTTTGCCCGCTAGCGTTTGCAGGCGGCTGTTTGAGGTTGCATCTCCTCCGTTTGAGGAGCTCTGCTTGTTTTGGGGTGAAGTTAAAATTGGTTTTACTGATATATTTCCCACCCCTCGTTTTGACACTGCTTGGGGACGTCCCACTTGTCAAGACTTAAGGAGCTGTGTCCGTCCATGGACGATAAGAGAAAATAGGATTTTTTTTGTACTCACCGTAAAATCCTTTTCTCTGACGTCCATGGACGGACACAGCTCCCACCCCTCCTTTTTAGGTTTGTACTGCTTGTTACGAACTGAGGCTGCATGCTGCAGTGAGGAGGGTTATGTCTGGAGGGACCGCCCCCTGGGCGGGGCTGTTCAACTCTGTTAATTTAACATGTATTTAACCATTTAACATGTTTCTGCCTAGTCCTCTCCTGTAAACAGGGAACATAACCCACTTGTCAAGACTTAAGGAGCTGTGTCCGTCCATGGACGTCAGAGAAAAGGATTTTACGGTAAGTACAAAAAATCCTATTTTTTTTTACGTAAAGAGATGTCTGCTACTTTACCTAGAAATCCAGTGGTTTTAGGAGTTCCTGCCAACAGTATTCAGTGGCCCCAAAAGGGGATCCAAAGCGTCTAAAATCTCTATCGCTAGATGGATTAGGGAAGCTATTTGTGAAGCTTACAAAGCGGCAGGTTGTAGTCCTCCTTCTAGAATTAGGGCTCATTCAACAAGATCCATGGCTATGTCATGGGCAGAAAGAGCAGGGGCATCATGGGAACAAATTTCTAAAGCTGCCGTCTGCTCCTCTCATGTATTTTTCGAACATTATAGAGTTCAGATGCTTTCCAGCCAGGACCTCTCCTTTTGGTAGGAATGTGCTTCAGGCTGTTGTGCCTCCCTAAGGAAGGTATAGTATCTTGCTTGTCCTCTCAAGTAGCTGTCCAGGAACCTTCCAGGACAGCGTCTATATTCCCACCCTTTTTTTTCTTTCACTTGGGGGTGGTGTTTTGTTGTTTTTTTTTTTTTTTTTTTTTGTATTTTCCTCTGCCGAGTGCACTTTGGTGGAGGTTTGCTTGATCTTCTAAACAACTGCGGGTCAGAGGAAAGGGAGGGGCCTTTTAAATTGTATCTGATTTGTGTTTCCTGTAGAGGGAGGAGCCAATCATCTTAAGTAGCTGTCCTGGAAGCTTCCTGGAAATACCTGTACCGGTAAGACCAACGGGGGTCTTCGCTTTCGGCTGGGAAGCCGAGATCATGTTTTGATTTTTGATTTCAGGCTTTCCAGCCTGGAGGTGAGATGTTAGATCTTATGGACCCCATATCTCACTGTAAAGAGAACCTGTCATGCTTATTCCTATTACAAGGGATGTTTGCGTTCCTTTTGCAATAGAAATAAAAGTGATCAAACGCAAGTCGCGCCCACATATGTAAACAGTGTTAACACCACACATGTGAGCTAGAGCAATAATTCTAGCCCTAGACCGCCTCTGCAACTCAAAACATGTAACCAGTAAAAAGAAATGGGGATTTTTATGTACCGAAGTTTGATGCCATTCCATGAGCGTGTGAAATTTTGAAGCATGACATGTTGGCTAAATACTCAGCGTAATATCTTTCACATTATGTAAAAAAAAAACATGTTTGAAAAGTTGCAACGACTGCCATGTTGTTCTCTAGGGTCTGTGCTAAAAAAAAACATTAAGTGCCACCAAAAGAGAGCTCTCTTTGTGTGGGGGGAAGATAAGTTTTATTTGGGTACAGTGTTGCATGACCAAGCAATTTTTATGTGACAGTGCTGAAAATTGGCTTGGCAGAAAGGGTAAAAGTGCTTGGTATTGAAGTAGTTAAATACATTTTTACTCAAACATTTCATATTCCTAGTGTGCCTGTTGTACCATGCATTGCTTCTTTTTGTGAAATACGTGGTGTTCCTGACAGTACCCCTGTATATTTCATACTGACCTTGCTAGGCATGGAAGCACATCCACCCCTGTAAAGTTTTCTTGCTGTGCTGGAATACCAGCCTGCCTGTCCTCCAGTGGTCAGACTTGGGCTGGCAAGCATACACTCACACAGCCATTTACTGGGAAGATCGTGGACTGCTGTCCACTCCAGTTTTCTAAGCAGGTGAGAACAGAGATTATGTGATCACTTTAAAAAAAAAAAAAAAAAGTCTAGAAACAACATTTCTCTTATTGTCCATGGACGGACACCGCTCCTTAAATCTTGACAAGTGGGTTATGTTCCCTGTTTACAGGAGAGGACTAGGCAGTAACATGTTAGATAATTAAATACATGTTACATTAACTGAGTTGAAAAAAGAGGAAAGGTCTGGTGTCCCCAGTAACACACTGCCATCCCTATTACATATAGCCAAAACAAAAGTATTCACCTTGGGACTTTAAATGAAGTGGGTAACGTTTCCGCCAGTAAAGATAACAGTAATTAATAGTATATAATTTATTCAAGTAAAATTGTTTACAGGCGTAAAGTAAAATTGTTACATAGATAACACCAACAATTGCCAATTGAAAAGATACATGAACAATAAATATTAATACACAAGTATAATATTGGACAGTGTACATGGGCATCGTACTACCCGACTAGACTAGTTTTGCAAGATCCAGCTCGCTTTTCAGGGGTGTGTAACACTGTACCTAGGATGAAAAAGTATGTTTGGCAATATGACACAGTATTTGTTGTAGAGGCACAGGGTAGGAGGGGTTGTAGGTCCCCATACTCGCCACTGAGCTTGACCATGGCTGCAGGTGTGCGGCCCCAAGACGGCAGCAGCAGGTGCCTTACCATGCATGCATATTCTTGGCCCTTAAGTGCAAAACTTTACATTTATCAACATTAAACCTCATTTGCCACTTAGTTGCCCGATTAGTGCATTGAGGTTGACTTATAAGTTTGGATACATCCTGTAAGGACGTTATTCCCCTGCATAGCTTGGTGTCATCGGTAGAGATAACAACATTTTTACTTTTAATCCCAGACCCTATATCATGTTTTAAAGATATTAAAAAGTTGGGGGTCCCAGCACTAAACCTTGAGGTACACCACTGATGACCTGCTCCATTTAAAGTCCCAAACCCCACCCCCCTCTTTTTAACACTGATAACCTTAGACCATTCAGAGTAAACATTTATTAACCACTACTCTTATAGCCAATTTTCTATCCATTTAGAAATCTATCTTTCCAAGATTGTAGACTTTATCTTACACATGAGCCTCGTGTGGGGAACTTGTCAAACGCTTTTGCAAAGTCCAGGTATACCACGTCCGCAGTCACCCCTCTGTCCAAGGTTTTATGGGTGAGAACACCCATGCGATCTGATTCTAGTCTGTGGGGGGGGGAGAGAGACAAGTACCTGCAATTTTTCTGTGCGACTCTAATGCAAGTTCAGCCATACAACCTGTATAGCTGAACTCTCATCTCACACACAATGCATGTGATTGGCACCGCAAGTGCGGGTGCGAATGGCATTCGATGTCTGTGATCGCACTAGTGTGAACCTGGACTGAGTTGGAATATAGATCACCCCCCTCCTATAGGCCCGTACACACGATCGGATATTCTGACAATTGTCAGACGGACATGTTTTGTCGGATAATCCCACCGTCTGTATGCTCCATCGGACAATTGTCGGCATTTACGCCAACAAATGTTGGCTGTGCATGATCTCATATTGTCCGACAACAGATGTGTTGCGTCTAATCATCCGATCGTGTATACACAAATCCGTCGGACTAAAATCCAAAGTACAAACACGCATGCTAAACAGACAACAATAGCAAAAGTTGCCCAAAGGGTGGCAGTAAAGAGCTGAAAAACCATGTGGCTTGGTGTATGTTGTTCTGCATACACATGGCAAAACATTTTCAGCCAAGTTCACGAACAATGCCCTTTGGACAAAAATCCACGGATTTGTCCGATGGAAGTCCGATCGTGTGTACGAGCTTTAAAAATTACTTTTAAACTTGCTCAGGTGTAGCTGATCACCTTCTCCATGGCACACAAACAACAAGTCGGTCCAACTTTGAAAACACTCCCTGAACTACTGGTCCGATTTTGATCCTACTTCAGCCCATTGAATATAACTGAAGTCGGATTGCGGTCTTAACTGAACGGACTTTGGTATTCGGGTATTCGACTTGTCCCCTGATGATCTTGAAGGGGGAACTCCACCCCAAATGTAAAAATAAAAACTGCATGGGTTCCCCCTCCAAGACCATACCAGGCCCTTGGGTCTGGCATGAATTTTAGGGGAATCCCTCAAAAGCCATACCAGAACCTTATCTAAGCATGCAGGTCAGGAAAGGGGGTGGGGGATGAGAGAGTGCCCCCCTCCTAAACCGTACCAAGCAACATGCCCCTGACATGGAGGGGTGGGCCTTGCGCCCCCCCCCAAGCACCTTGTCCCCATGTTGATGAGGCTTCTTCCCGACAACTCTGGTCATTGGTAGTTGGGGGTCTGTGGGTGGGGGGCTTTTAACAAGGGGGGGGCAGATTCTGGCCCCCCACCCTTTGTGAATGAGTATGGGGGTAAATTGTACCCCTAACCCATTCACCAAAAAAAAAAAAAAAAAAAGTTTGTAATGTCAGTAGTTCCTGATGAACCCAGTTGTATCCCCTGAAAGACCAAGGGCTCGGATTGCCGAGCCCTTGGTCTTTCAGGGGATACAACACTAGGGATATGACGCAGCGGCTCAGATTGCTGAGCCGCTGCGCCTATGTGGTATTGTGCCCACAGTCAATGTTGCTGATTTACCCTTTATCACTAAGGATGAACTGTCCTCGGCCCTAGCTGGTTTAGAGCACAGGATTGTTGGAATGATTACCTCCATCCCGCACGGTGGCAAGAAGCGCGACAGTACCCCCTCTTTGGAGCCGAAATGGGTTGAGAATGGGGGAGAGCTAAAATGCCCAGGATTCAGTGGAGTGCCCAGCAGATGAGTGTGCTTCTGAGCAATCTGGACAAAGGGAGATCAGGTGAATGTCTGTCTTTCATCTTGAATCTGACCGAAATGGTTCATTCTGCGTTTAAGTTGCCTCTTAGGATCCCTGAGGCCTTTTTAGGCCACACACCCCCCCCCCCCCCCTGCTGGAACAGGCGGTGTATGCTGATTGGCAATATCCTGACAGGATTTTGTTCCCCTTAAGAGGTTTTCCCTTTTATATCCCATGGATCAAAGGTTCGTTAAGAAATGGAGCATGCCAGCTGTAGATGCAGCAGTCTCTTCCTTAAATAAGAACTTAACTTATCCGATGGATAAGTCACCAGCCAGCCTCCATCTAAAATAGGTGTGGCAATAAAGAGCACTGGAAAAAATGCATGAGGGTAAATGTATAAGCATCAAAATCGCATCTCCATTCCTATTGGTAAACATGGAACTGGGTTTGGGACTTTGAATGAGGCATGTGGACAACACATGCCTCCATCCCTGAAAATTGAAAGAGAGAAAGGGATGGGACTTTAAATGAGATGCGTGTTGATGCAAACAGTATGTATAAGTAAATAAATAAAGTTGTATAGCGTAATAACCAGGCTCAAACTTGCTAACCAAATTGCAAGCCGAATTCAACTGTCTAACTTGGTATGTAGTTGAGGCTGTTTGGTAATGTATAAAGAAGCAGCAACTGTGTCAGTCAAGTACTCAGAATGGGATGTTACAGTGGGTAATGAAAAATCCAGTTTTTGCTGGGTACAATATGTTTGTAAATTGAATAATAATTTTTTTTTTTTTTTTTTTTACTAGAATCAAAGTAACTGATATGGATTTGGATTCAGAGCCAGTGCAATCGTGTACGTTGGATAAGATTGTGTATAGTGGCATGATCTGGATCATTGCCTTCAAAAATTTTGAAATGTGAATAATGCCAGAAGACATGTTTTTAACCTTTTATTTAAAATATTTCAAATTTTAATACATTTTTTACATTGCATAAATGAACCTTTTTTTTTTTTTTTTTAATATGATGTATTGTGTGATTTGAGATTTTTAGCATTGTACTAATGGAGCCAATTTACTTGGAATGTGTGTGCGCAAGTCCTGGTTTTCTCCACTTTCTGAGATGACCCCTTGATATTGTAAAGTCTGCACAGCTTTCTGGAGAAAATTACAAGAAGCACCACCCAGCAGATCCAAGCCTGCCTTGAAAGTGATTAGTTTATGCAAAACGAAGAGTGGAATTCTGCATTGTGTTTAACCTATCAGCAATGATTGGGGGAAAATGGAGATTGATGTTCATCTACACCATCACAGAATGTCTTGCATATATTGAAAATAATGGAAGATGTTTTTAGAATGTATGATCTGCTTGGCGAACAAACCACTGTGCTATGGCAATTCAAGCCATAACTGTAAGTTTAAGCACTGGCTGTACTGTGAAATGAAAATAAGAGTATTGCATAAAGCAACAGCCTCTGATACTGTGCACTTTTTTCGTTTGGGTTTCTTTTATTTTTTTTAGAGTGCAAATGGTCAAATATTTTGCGGTTCAGCTTCTATGATGTCACTAAAATACTAAGTGGGTGATCTATAGTATCAGAAAGATACTATAGTATATCTTTCTGATACTAAGTTATCTGTTGGGTCTCTGACGTGATCCATAAAAAAAAAAAGGAATTTTTTTTTTTTTTTTTTTTTTTAATACAGCTTACCTGTAAAAAATCCTTTTCTTGGGAAGACATCACAGGACATAGAGCCTTAATTACTTAAAGGGTCACTAAAGGAAAAAAAATTTTTTTTTTTGCCTAAAATTAATGTCTGCAAGGTAGACAGACAGAATTGTGTAATGATTCTGTTAAAAAACGAGTAAATACTTATTAAATTCTTTCATCTATATCACCTGCGGCATTCTAGTTTCTGTTCTCGCATTCACTTCCTGGTTTGCATCGTTTGTTCATGTAAGAACTACATTTCCCAGTATGAATTGCGGCACGCCCAGTAATTCACACCTCCTTGAAGTCTCTAACACGTAGAGAGCGTCCTGCCTCACAGATGTAGTTCCCAGGAGGCACGTTACTCACCACCGCAGTAAAGCCTCCCATCACGGTGGTGAGTAACAATCAGACAAGCAGGAAGTGAACAGAACAGAGAAGAAATAGAGCGACTTCTGAGCAAAAACTAACAATGAGGAAGTGAAAAGAGGAATGTCTGCAGGTAAAGGATACTTATTATGAAAAAAAAATAAAAATTCCTTTACAACCCCTTTAATGTGTTATGTAGTTGCCACAGGTCATTGGACACTGGCAACCCCAATTAGAATTGAGTTCCTTCCTATGTAACCCCTCCCAAATGCAGAGTACCTTGGTTTTGTAGCAAAGCAGTAAGTGTCCCACTCCTAAGAGGGGCGAGAGCTCTGTGTCCCGTGATATATTCCCAAGAAAAGGATTTTTACAGGTAAGCTGTATTAAAAAAAAAATCCTATTTTTTTTCTTGCCTGTACATCACGGCATACAAAGCCTTAATTATTTAATGGAATGTCCCATAGCAATGCTTAAATCGAGGGGAGGGAGACACAGATCAGAAATAAGACCACCATTGGGCCAGAGGATCTACACTACTGCCTGCAGTACATTACACCCAAAGGTGGGATCCTCGTACCGTCTCACAGCTACCTGGTAGGACTTGGTCTTCGTTCCATACATTTACCAAGTAGCAGCCTTACAGATCTGAGCCATGGAGGCCTGATGATGCACTGCCCATGAAGCACCAACTGCTCTAATTGAGTGCGCTATCACCTGAAAAGGAGGAATCTTTTCTAAACCATAGGCCTGAATAATGACTTGCCGAATCCAACATGCAATAGTAGATTTTGACGCTGCCTGGCCCTGTGGCAGAATAATCAATCGGTCTTCTGTATCTGAGCCGTAGCTTGCAGATAAACTTTTACCGCTCTTGCAACATCTAGAGAGTGCAGACCTGGAAAAAGACGGTAGGACTACATCTTGATTCAGATGAAATCCTGAAACGACCTTGGGTAAAAAAAGTTGAGGATGCAGCACAACCCTGTCATGAATAATCATACAAGACTCTACACGAAAGAGCCGCCAATTCAGATACCCTCCTTGCTGAGGATATGGCTATGAGAAAAAAGTTTCTTTGTCAAAAGACTTAGGCCCCGTACACACGACCGGGTTTCTCGGCAGAATTCAGCAAGAAACTCAATGCGAGACGTATTCTGCCGAGAAAACCGGTCGTGTGTAAACTTTTTGCCGAGAAACCCGCCGGAGGAACTTGTCGAGCCAAATGAACATGTTCTCTATTTCCTCATTGGTCAATGGGAAAATTTGGCTCGCCGAGATCCTCGGCGGCTTCACAAGGAACTCGACGAGCAAAACGATGTGTTTTGCCCGTCGAGTTTCTCGGATGTGTGTACGGGGCCTCAAAGAAGCATGGTGCAATGTTCAAAAGGTAGTTTCTGTAAAACGGACAATACCAAATTCAAATCCCATGGGCACACGTGAGACTTAACCAGTGGATTCAAGCGCAGTGCTCACTGAACAAAAGCCCGCACTAGGGAATGAGAGGCAAGCGGTCTTTGAAAGAATACCGGCAAGGCTGAGATTTGGCCCTTGATAGTGCCCAAGAAAGGCAAGAATCCTATTAATGACATACTTCCTAGGATGCCATCTTCTGTGTTCACACCAGGAAACATATGCCTTCCAGATTCTGTAGTAGATGAGCCTGGAGGCCGGCTTCCTAGCATTAACCAGAGTGGATAGGACTGGGCCTGAGAACCCACATTTTCTCAGAATGTGGGTCTCAACAGCCAAACCGTCAAATTTAGACTTTGTAAGGCAGGATGAAATATTGGACCCTGCGATAGTAGGTCCGAGCGTAGTGGGAGTACCCAAGGTCTTCCTTTTGCCATCTTTGCGATTTTACGCGTACCAGGGTCTCCTGGGCCAAGCCGGGGTGACCAAAATCAACGGCTTTCCTTTCCCTCTTGACTCTGAAGGAATCGTGGGAGAAGCGGAACTGGAGGGAATGTATAAATCGGAGCATATCAATCCCACGAAATTGTCAGGGCATCCGACCCTTGAGCAAAAGGATCTCTTGTCCTTGACACAAAGTTGTCCAGTTTTGTGCTGAACCTGGAAGACAACAGGTCCACATCTGGGGGTACATTTCTGACATGATTTGAAATATGTCGGGGTGTAGAGACCATTCTCCTGCCAATTTTCTACCCCTGGAATGAAGACCGCAGACAGGCCTTTCCGCCCAGGACAAGATGTGATTCACCTCTCTTTTAGCATTAAGACTTCTGGTGCCCCCTTGGTGATTGATATAGGCTACAGCTGTAGCATTGTCGGACTGTATCCGAACAGGACAACCATGCAGAGTCTGTAAGACCAGACTCTGAGTGCCAGATGAATTGCCTGAATGTCCAGAATGTTGATGGGTAGGAGCATTTCGGCTCTGGACCACTTCCCCTGGGCAGATGCCTCTTCCAGAACTGCCCCCCAGCCTAGAAGGCTGGCGTCTGTGGTTACCATTTTCCAGGTAACCGGAGTAAAGTATCTTCCTTTTGATAGATTTTGGGGGAGCAACCACCAATTGAGGCTCTGGCGAACCCTTGGAGATGAGATAATTGGAAGGTCCAGGGCCTGAACATCTTTGTTCCAAGTGGACAGAATTTTGCCCTGCAATGGCCTTGAGTGAAACTGGGTGTAAGGGACAGCCTCGAAATGGGGCTACCATCTTTTCCAATAATTTCATGCATAGAGGGATGGAAGGCCTTCTTTTTGCCTTTATCACTCGGACCAAGTCTCCTATGGCTTTTGTCTTTGGCTTGGGAAGTAACACCCTGCTTTGGGACGTGTCTACAATCATGCCCAGATATTCTAGCCTTTTCTGAGGCTGTAAGGAGGACTTTTCCTTATTGATGACCCAGCCTAGGTACTCTAAATACTCCACTGTGCTGTGCACATTGTGGTCAATTCGTGCAGTGGACTGATCTATGAACAAAAGATCGTCCAGATAGGCTGTTATTGCTATGCCCCCTGCCCTCAGCCTTGCCAGGGGTGGGGCAAGTATTTTCGTGAACACTCGAGATGCCGTAGCCAGACCGAAAGGAAGGGCCACAAACAAAGTGGAGCTGATCCACTGCAAACCTTAGAAATCTTTGGTAAGTGGGGATTATTGGCACATGTAGATATGCATCTCTGATGTCTATTGATGCCAGGAATTGTCCTCCCTGGAGGGTGGAGACAACTGAATGGACAGACTCCATGTGAAAGGAGCGGATGTTCAGAAACTGTTTCAGGCTTTTCAGATCTAGAATAGGTCTGAAGTCCCCGTTTGGTTTTGGAACCGTGAAAAGGTAGAACCCTGATCCTCTAGGGCTAACTCTATGATTACCCCTTGGGACAACAGGCGTTCCAAGGCCAAAAACAAAGGCTTTATTTTTTCCGGATCTTTGTCAATTCTTGATCTCAGAAAACGGGGTGGAGGAAGTTCTCTGAATTGCAGCTTGTAGCCAGAGGACACCGTGGAGATGACCCACTTTTCCTAAACTTCTTTCTGCCAGGCGTTTGCAGCAGCAAGCATTCCCCCCCCCCCCCCCCACTCGGCCGAGTGGGGGACCTATAGTATATTCATAGGGAAGTTTTGGGGTTCTGCTTGAAAGATTTAGAACCCCAAGTCCTTTTCTGCCCTTGGCTCTGGGCCTTTTCCCTAGTATTAGACTGGGGAGGCCATCACCACTGCCTGGAGAATAAGGTTCCAGGGGCTGGGGAAAGAGAACGCTTAAACCAAGGATGTTTACTCTTCTTTTTAACCGGAAACAGAGTAGACTTGCCTCCGGTAATCTTTTGGATGTATTTATCCAAATCATCCCCAAACGGGCATCCTACACCAAAGGGGAATGCCGCCAAGTATCTTTTTTTGCAGGAAACCTTGGCTTCCCAATGTTTCAACCAAAGGGACCTGCGCATGTGAACCAGCAGGAGATTCAAGCTGGATTCTTGCTAAACAGAGTCCATAATCGCATCAATTGTAAAACATAGTGCCTTAAGAAGGTCATCATAAACCTCAATCTCCTCTGTAGGGAGGAGGTTAATCATCTGCTTCATTTGTTCCTTGAGGAACTGACATATACCAATTAGTAACAACCAATAAAAATAAATTGTAATTATACAAATGTGAATGTAAACTCAAACCATATATATAAATTGGTTTGGGACGGCGTACAGTGACGTCACCGCGCTCAATGTGAAGGAGGAAGGGCTCCTATAGTGCCGGCCGGCATTGGTTTTTACACGCTTTTATGAATCTATGTTTGTAAGTACAATCTTCTACTTTTTTAATAAATTTGCCCAAACGTTATTACGCCATGGTCCGCTCTTTTTCATTTATGACCCACGGACCGCATATACGACAAGGGTGCATAATTACACTGTTGAGGCTCCTGTTAACCCAGCGTCTAACTTGTGGACGGATACTGTATATATTACTGCTGGTTTTACCTGTCAATGTGGTAAGCAGCTCTCCAGTGCACTGTGGTGTTGTCTGTTTTGATTACGGATACCAAGGAGATATATTCAGCACGTTCTTGGGACATTACTTATTTAATTCAATTAACTCAAACCAATTTATGTATATGGTTTGAGTTTACATTCACATTTGTATATTTACAATTAATTTTTATTTTAGTCTTGGTTGTTACTAATTTTTGTTGGTGCAGTTATTTTTCTTTTCTATATTGCTTGTGTTTATACCACCTAATTGCAGCCTTCTAGTTCATCATTTCCTAATTTATTTGTTGGGTTAGCGCAGTTTTTCTTGTACTATGACATATACCAATGGCTGTAACTGCAGGTTGTACTACAGCCCTAGCCATGGCAGAGGAGGCTTTTAATAGGGACTCCAGCTTTTTATCAGTTGGATCCTTAAAACCCTGCGCGTTGTCTAAAGGACAGGTCAGGTTTTAGTTTTCCTAACGTAATATGCGCAGTAAAAAATAAAGGGCTAGATTCACAGAACAATTACGCTGGCGTATCTACAGATACGCAGCGTAAGTGAACAAATGCGCCGTCGTATCTATGCGCCCTATTCTCTTAACTAGATACGCCTGAATTTGAGGGGGCGTGACCGGATGCAGGTGTGCGGAGTGTGGAGTGAAGCAGGCATGTGAGATGGGGCGGTGAGGTGTGAGCTGCTTCCCCCATGTCCTTACTACCCTCAGTGTGCAACTAGAATTTCTTCGCTGACCCCCTGCAACCCCCGGGATGAACGGTATATGCTCTGTGAAACTATTGAATCCCTGCTGAACCCGGGAGTCCCCGGAGCTGCGAGTTGGCTGCCTGGGGGGGGGTCCCCCACGAGATCCGTCCTTCCATCGGAGGTCTGGCGGCGGACCCGTCTGGAGCCCGAGCTCTGAGCACCGCACGTGATTGGACGGCGGTGGTCAGCTGACCGGACCAGTCCCGGCGTTTCCCCGTCAGAGGTTGGAGGAGAAGGCTGCGGGGCATCCCAGAGGGTCTCCTCTTGTTCCCCCATGGTAACCAGTATAATACTCGCTACAGGGTAGCATAGTACAAAGTAAAGTTCACAGCATACGGCACCTCTCTGAGGGCCCAGGAATCTGCTACATTGAGAGTATTGGCAGCGGAGGAGTCCAGACTTAAAGAGAGAAGGAAAGATCCTATGAGCACTCTGCAGCTTGACCGGTGCTATGGGGGAGAATCCGTAGAAAACAGCCTGGAAAGGACGGAGTGAGTAACCCAAAATAACATTGACGCTCTATGCTTGGAACTGTGTAATATTTTATAATTGACTGCACTAACTGAGTAAAATTTAAAAAAAAAACTGGCACCAAGCATTTTATGGTGGCTATTACTCCTCTATACAAGGAGGTGCGAGGGAAGGAGCTGCTTTTTTTTTTTTTTCTCTTCCCCTTGTTCTCCTCAGACCGTCTAGCAACAAAGAGCCGGCTGGTCAGAGCCAGAGGGTTCTCCTCTTGTTACCTCAGGGATACCAGTTGCCGTTTGTTTATACCCCCCATTTTTTTTTTGTACTGACCTCCTTGGGACAATTGAATATAATGCTAATAGACGGTTAATACACAGCCATTACATACCTGCAAGTCCCCACTAAGGATTCTAAGAGGTAAAAGTAAAGGTTCACTACCCAAGTACTAGGGGCCAGATTCACGTAGCCCGGGCGCAGCGTAACGTAACCGATTTAGGTTACACCACCGCAAATTTTCTGGCTAAGTGCCTGATCCACAAAGCACTTACCTGGAAATTTGCGGCGGTGTATCCTAAATCCGTCCGGCGCAAGGCGGGCCAATTCAAATGGGGCGGGTACCATTTAAATTAGGCGTGCTCCCGCGCCGGACGTACTGCGCATGCTCCCGACGCAAATTTCCCGACGTGCTTTGTGCGAAATTACGACGCGCCGACGTTTTGTGAATCGCGACGTGAAAAAAAAGATTTGCGCCGGAAAAAAAATTAATTAAAAAGCGACGCGGGAAAGACGGGTATACTTTTACATGGTGTAGTAATTTTACACTTTGTAAAAGGTGCCCTATCTTTGCGACGGCAAACTAACACTTGCAGCGACGTAAAGACGACGGGAAAAAGTTTTGTGGATCGCCGTAACTGCTAATTTGCATACCCGACGCTGGTTTACGACGCAAACTCCCCCCAGCGGCGGCCGCGGTACTGCATCCTAAGATCCGACAGTGTAAAACTATTACACCTGTCGGATTTTAGGGATATCTATGCGTAACTGATTCTATGAATGAGTCGCATAGATAGAAACAGGGATACGACGGCGTATCAGCAGATGCGCCGTCGTATCCCTTTTGTGAATCTGGCCCTAAGTACCTCTTTGAGCGGAGGGACATCTTGGACATCTTGGAACCACCTATGAACAGTGTGTAACTTTTACTGCCTTTTTAAAGGAATTTCTTATAAAGTTTGTCGGGCTCACCATAAAGGTATCCCATTTGCCTACCTATTGGACTGTTTATTTCCCTATGTCCCCCCTTGGCAGCCTTCAAAGGGGAAGGAATAGGAGGAATAGTTCAACATCTAAAGACTCTGCCTTACAAATATTTAGCGCTTAGCGCTCTGAACAGGGATCCCTGCTCCTGCCCCCACTATCCTTATATTACGGACTATTGCTGGCCTATATCATCGCCCTTGCTCCACCCATCCTGTATAATTGGCTTTCTCTACCCACTGTGCTTAGCATTCATAGAGATGGCAACAAGACTGTAAGCACCTTGTACTCTATACCTCTGACAGGGTCCTTTGCCCCCTTCTTAACTATCATACCCTTTGTCCTGGTGTTGCTGCCTATTAGGGTCCCCCCTCCTTTTTTTTTCTTTTTTGTTGTTTCTCTCTCTTGCCCACACTGCCCTACCTTGAGCTGACGGATATTAATAGAGGGCAAGAAAGACAGCCACAGAATGGCTGCAGTAGCAGGAAAGAGGGGCAGCATAACACTGAGAGTGGGGGGTCTCAAGCAACAAGGGCAAAGGAGAAGGCCTCACAGACAGCGGCAGCAGCTAAAATGGAGCAGCACCCGCAGGCTCCCCTGGAAAAGGGGTTCAGAGCCAACAAACGCAGGCCAAAACTCACGGGGCCACAACAACTGACAGGAAGAGCCAGGGCCATGGGGTGCCGGCCCTAAAGACAACAACTTAAAAAGGTACCATCGGGGAACCCTTAGGGGGTCACAAGTAATGGCAGCTACTACAGTAACCAACACAGCAGCTCAAATATCAGACGGGTTGGTATGTGAGGGGGAGCCATCTTTGAAAGAAATACTTTCGGCCGTAAACGTTTGTAAGGGGTCTTTGGGCAACCTATCGGCCCAGATGAAAGAAATAAAGGATGAGATAAGGACAATAGGGCAAGAACTGCAGAGAACAGTGCAAAGAGTAACGGTGGTAGAGAAGAGAGTGAGCCAGGTGGAAGATGAAGTGTTCCCCTTAAAACAACAGATGCAAGCAATGAGGGAGCAAATTGACCAGCAGGCGTCGAAACTTGACGACATTGAGAACAGATTGCGTAGGAATAATATATGGGTGGTGGGCCTCCCGGAGCAGAGTGAGGGTACCCACCCAACACGTTTCCTTGAGGACTGGTTCAGAGAGGTTTTTGGGGAAAGTGCTTTTTCACCCCTCTTTGGGATAGAGAGGGCTCATAGAGTTCCGTTCAGAGCCTTAAAGGATGGTCATCCCTGACCTTTACTCCTGAAAATGCTTAACTACAATGACAAGGTGACAGTGTTACAGAAGGCAAGAGAGAAAGGCGAAATTTACTACAGAGGGTCTCGTATCTCCCTGTACCCAGACTTTTCACCTGAACTAAGCAAAAGAAGAGTGGAGTTTACACCAGTGAAACGCAACCTTCTAAAAAGCAACATTACATACACTCTATTATACCCAGCGCGCTTGCGGATAATGACATCAACGGGACCCCAGTTATTTGACTGACCAAAAAAAAGCAGCACAATGGCTTGAAGAAAATAAATCACACATAGAACACAAGGACTGATAAAATTGTATAATCGTAGAGACGGTTAAAGAAAAGAGGGGAGATAGAGTAGAGTGGGGGGGGAGGGGGGAAAGAACAAATATTTCAAAAAGAGAAAATGCACGGAGTGATGAAAAGTGTAAATTATTTGTGATTTGTATTTTGGAATTGCTTAAAAACAGGGCACTATATTTTTCTGATAATTTGCACAGTAGGGAGGGATGGGGATGTGGGGGGGGAGCTCACACGGGAGTATAAATGGGAAGAGATGTGGAAGGGGGTGTGAGAGAGGGAGGGCAGATAGGGGTCACAAGTAAAGCTCCAGGGGTAGGCCTAGAAAGGCAAGGGAATAGGGTGGGTGGGAGAGTTGGGGAGGGAGGGGGATGCGGTCAAGGGGGGGAGGCAGGGAAGGACACAATTATATAAAAAATTTTGATTCACTCACTTAATAATGTATCAAATAATGCACTTAAGGAACAAGGAAGAGGGAAGGGGAAATTTAAGAAGATTGAGAGATGCACGCACTAGGAAAAAAGTACACTTAAACTAGGTAAATTTTTGGATGTGTCTTTTTTCTTTTTAACAAGGGCAGGGAGGGTAGTGGCCAGCCAGAAGGGAGGGCCAGGGAGGTAAAAGTGCCTTCCTGGTCCCCCTTCCCTGGCCTCCCCCCTCCCCAGGTATTGTGGAAAAGCTATTGGCTTGCTCAGCAGGAATCAGCCCTGCGGGGTCTCTCTGTTACCACAATTGGAGGGGGCTCCCTCCCCTCCAACTTTATCAAGGGGTGCTTGTCTGGTTATACATGTTCCTCTATAGAGGATGTGAGGATACACTGTGACTGTGCCTATAAGTTTATGCTGGAGTTATGAGGCCAAAAACACTTAAAATTGGTTCCTGGAATGTCAGGGGGATGGGTGACCCTGTTAAAAAAGCTGCAATTTACTCTATGCTCGAAGGGCATGGAGTGGAGCTAATTTGCCTGCAAGAGACACATCTAATAAGTGAAACAAAACTAAAATTAACAAATAGAAAATATCAATATCAGTATCATTCAGTCCACTCCTCGTATTCAAGGGGGGTGAGTATAATGGTCAAGAAGGGGGTGTCTTTTGCATGCAAGGAGCTCAAGATAGATGAAGTGGGCCGTTATATATTTTTGCATTGTCTAATAGAGAACGCTCCATATGTATTGGCGAATATTTACATCCCCCCACTATTCAAAATGGAGGTCTTGTACAAACTAATGGAATTTGTAATAAATAAGGACAATACCCCCGTAATAGTAGTAGGGGACTTTAATGTCACACTGAATAGGACAAAAGATAGGTTTCCACCAGGTGGGCAGGGAGACAGCAAGGGGGAGAGACTCTTTAACCAATTCCTGGAGGAAGTCGGGGTGGTGCGATATGTGGAGAACAAAATATCCAGAGGTACGACAATATTCCTGTTTCTCGAGCACATACTCTACCCTGTCCAGGATAGATATGGCCCTAGGTAATGGGGCAAGTGTACAGCTGGTGGATGAAATAGCATACTACCCAAGAGGGGTGTCGGACCACTCCCCATTGGTGTTGTTTTTGATTATAGGGAGGATGCGTCCCGTCAGTAACTGGTAAATAAGCCCGTTTTGGCTGGAACTTATGGGGAACCCAGAGGAAGTAGTTATAACGTTGAGAGAATTTATAGATTTTTAACTCTGGGACAGCACCGGAGGAGGTAGTCTGGGATGCTATGAAGGCCTTCTTCAGAGGGTTACTGATCCAACAGGTAGCCAAGATAAAGAAAAACTCCAGGGACTGGGAAGTAAAAATAAGGAAAGAAGTCCTGGAAGCAGAAAAACAGTTTGTAGAGGACCCCTCTCTGCCTAAACAAAAAAACTGGCTTGAGAAACAGCAGGAGTATAAGATGGCAATAAACAGGAGGGTGGAGAACAAACGCTTATTTCAGAACCAGAGTTCATTTGCGGAAGGGGAAAGTGTAGGTCATACACTGGCACTCTTAGCTAGAACTAACTCGGCACCCTCCAATGTACCTGCAATCAGGACAGTTGGGGGTGAGATATCCTCGCAGACGTCCGTGATACTAGATACATTTGAGGTATTCTATCAGGAATTATATAAAACAAAAAGAAGGGACGAGACAACACGCATTAATGAGTTCCTAAGGGAAATGGAAACACCAGTGCTACAAGAGGAAGATAGAAACAATATAGAATCCCCCATAACCCTCGAGGAGATACAACAGGCCCTGGGAGGAATGACAAACCAGAAGTCCCCTGGACCGGATGGTCTACCGGCAGAAATTTACAAACATTATAGTAAGGTATTGCTCCCAGAACTTCCTAAGGTGTTAAATGGGGCCCTAGAAAGGGGTAGACTGCCTGCGTCAATGTCAGAAGCTATTATAGTGTTGCAGAAGGAAGGGAAAGACTTATTGGACACAGCCTCTTATAGACCAATATCCTTATTGTGTTCTGATGTTAAGTTACTGACTAGGGTACTTGCAGCCAGGATAAATAAATACATACAGCAACTCATCCACCCAGACCAATCTGGTTTTATACCGAACAGATCAACCAGTGTCAATATTAGAAGACTATTCCTGAACCTACAAACGCCAACTGTGAATGCGGGAGATGAAGCCATCCTAACCTTGGACGCCACCAAGGCGTTTGATAGCCTTGAGTGGGACTACCTTTGGTATGTCCTGGAAAAATTTGGATTTGGTCCCACCTTCACTGGCTGGATAAAAATGTTATACAATGCCCCAAGTGCAAAAATCAAAATCAACAATGAATATTCGAGATTGTTTAAGCTAGAAAGGGGGACGAGACAGGGGTGCCCCCTGTCTCCTCTCCTCTTCGCTTTGGCAATTGAGTCACTGGCTATTGCGATCAGAAGAAATCAGGATATACAGGGCTTCCAAAGAAACGCAGGGGAGGAAAAAACTGCACTATATGCTGACGACATCCTCCTCTTCCTGGGGGACTGTACTAAGTCCCTAAACTCGGCATTAGAAATAGTGGAGGCATTTGGGTTAATTTCGGGGCTAGTGATCAATTGGGAAAGGTCTGCACTTTTGCCAATAAACCCAACAGGAAACAGGACAGGTAGAGTAATACCTCAATTGAAAATAGTCGATAAAATGGAATATCTAGGTGTAGTTGTAGCGAGGGACCCAGAACAGTATATTGCTAACAATTTAGAACCTCTCTTGAAAAAATTCATACGGAAAGCGGAGATTTGGGGAGGACTCCCCCTATCGATAGCCGGAAGAAGCAATCTTATAAAAATGATTTGGATGCCACAACTGCTGTACGTACTCCATAATTCACCTGTGTGGATAGGAAAGGCCTGGTTCAAAAAAATTGAGACCCTTTTCAGGGAACTGATCTGGAAGAGGGGGGTAGCTCGGATCAGTCTCCAGACGCTACAGGCCCCAACAAAAAAGGGTGGACTGGCGGTCCACCACCCCCACAGCTACTTCTTAGCGGCTCAATTACAGCATTTGGGGGGGGTGGTATTGAAGGAGGAGATAGCGCTAGCGGGAAGATGATGCTAATGGGGTCCCCTCACAAGTCCGTGATAGAAACATTAGAGGCGGACTCTTTCCCAGTCATGGATCCTACATTGAGACTGATCAAAAAAAACTGGCAGGCAAGTAAGATGGTATTGGGGTACAAGGGGTTAACAGAGTACTCCCCACTCTGGGACAATAAAAACTTGCAGGAGATTGTAAAGATGGGAAAATTAAAAGAGTGGGAAAGGTTGGGTATAACCAGAGTGGATCAACTTTATTCAGATGAGACGCTGAAATCGTTCGCTGCACTAAAAGAAGAATACGGCATACCAAGCTCCCTATTCTATACATACTTGCAGGTTAGGCATGCCCTCCAGGCGCAATTTAAGTTGGGCCGGGTAAGGGGGCAAAAAATCCTCCAGCTCCAACGCCTAATTAATAGGGCCCCAAGGGAACTATTTCAGACCTCTACGCAAAGATCAGAGAGGGGTTCCTCGAGGGAGAAAGATTGTAAAAAAACAAACAGAGGTGGGAGGAGGATGTAGGCCAAATTACAACAGCACAA
This sequence comes from Rana temporaria, assembly GCF_905171775.1. Taxonomy (NCBI): domain Eukaryota; kingdom Metazoa; phylum Chordata; class Amphibia; order Anura; family Ranidae; genus Rana; species Rana temporaria. Next base: position 303,525,917 of record NC_053491.1, read on the forward strand.
TGGGAACAGATCCTTGCGGCAGGGAATTTGGTGTCGCTTGCACCATCGCAGAAAGTCTCTCATCTATTTTTATTTTATAGAGTCTACTACACGCCAAAGAGGCTATATGAGTTTGGTAGGAAAGAAGACGACAAATGCCCCAGATGCCAAAACACAGGTGACTTAATACATATGCTGTGGAGGTGCCCAAAACTACACAAGTATTGGGGTAAAGTAATAGATATCATAAACACTACCTTTGGGATAGATTTGGAGCTGGAGGCATTGGTCTGTCTGCTGGGATATGTGTAGAGGAGAGATTTGAGTTAAAAGGCAGAAGGGTAGCAGCTATAAGGTGCCTGTTTCAAGCCAGAAAGCTGATTGCACAAAAGTGGCAGTCAGAGAAAGCGCCTACATCAACAGAATGAGAAAATGTGATAAATGCCACAGTATGGAAAGAAAAAGTAACCTTAACTAGACAAGGCAACTTTAACAAATTTAAAATAATGTGGGAGCCCTGGTTGAGCAGAATGGGATGTCCACCATAAGGAGAGAAGGGGAAACAAGTGAGGTCAATGGGGCAAGTCAAGAGTGAAATCAAGAGGTAAAAGAGTGCGGGTTAGGAATTCTCCAGGGATAAAAATGCATTATATATAAAAAAAAAAGTTCTAAGAGTAAAGTAGAGCTTAAAGGTCTAGGTGGGTAAATGAGATACAAATAAGAAGGGGGGCGGAAAGGAGTATAGGTAAAAGGAGTAATATAAACAGTAAACATAGAAGAGTTCTATATTAGGATATATGATATGTAAAATGTGTTTTTATGTCTTTTGTTTTTGTTTTGTACGGAAGAAAATGAATAAAGATTACTTAAATAAAAAAAAAAAGATACGCCTGAATTTGGCCTCCATCCGACCGACGTAAGTCTCCTACGCCGTCGGATCTTGGGCGCATATTTACGCTGGCCGCAAGGGGCGCTTCTATTGATTTACGCGCCGAATATGTAAATGACCTAGATACGCCTATTCACGAACTTACTTGCGCCCGTCGCTGTAATCTACGCCGTTTACGTAAGGCATCCGTCCGTCGTAAAGTTATCCCTGCTATAGGTGGCGCTACCCATGCAAAGGTATGGACGTCGGAACGGCCGTCAAATTTTACGTCGCTTACGTAAGTCGTACGGGAATGGGGCTGTGCGTAGGCTACGTTCACGTCGAAAGCATTGAGCCAGCGTAGCTTAGAGAGTATATGCAACGTGATTCTGAGCATGCGCCGTTCGTACGGCGCTTCATTTACATGGGGTCATGATTCATTTCAATACAACACGCCCACTACCAGCCTACTTTGAATTAGGCGGGCTTACGCCTACCAATTTACCTGTGTTGGTAGGTAAATTATCGGTTGCATCCAAAATAAGGATCAGGGGATCAAGCTTGATGGGTATCCTACTGATTAATCTGATGTCAGCAGCCCCAAACCATATGTATAGAGTTGCCTACTCCCTCTTTGCAGCGTGGACAACGGTCGTTAGATGACCGACAGCCGTTGTGGCGTATCGTACACCCTATGAAGAAATTTAATCTGAAAGAACCGATCTTTGGGGGATGTACCCCCAGTATAAGGGGATGTACTGCTGGAGGCTCTCGGAACAAACTTCCTCCATCAGGCTAGGTATGTCTCTCTGCCAGGCATTGAATGACCTGTCAGCTCCATTACTGCCAGCACAGGTGAGTCTAAGGTATATGGAGAATAGTGTTCTGTCTATGTTGCAGTCGATAAACCGAATGCGGGGCTAAGGTGACCGGTTCTGGAAACTGGGCCCTAAGTGCATGTCGAAGCTGCATAAGGCAGAAATGCATCCATGAAGGGAGTGAGAATTTTATTCTTTAGGTCATTAAAGGGGAGAAAACGGTCCCCAGGCATAACATCCCGGAGAGTTTTTATTCCTATTCAAACCTGCGGGTCTGGCACGGTCCTCAAGTGGGGCAGCTCTGGGTTACCCCATAGGGGAGTATATGGAGAATAGGTCCGGGGCTTCATCAGGGACCCTGAAACCCGTCTCCACACTCCAGCGGTGGTTCTCATAGGGATGGTAATGTGTATGTTAGAACGAGGCCCTCTAAGTTACGGAGTTCCGCATATAAGCCCAGTATTGCCACCTTGAGATTCACCACGGGATTGGAACAGTCTTGCACGAACCACCACCTCACAGAGACCAGGCCCCCCACCCAGTAATATTTCTTAAAATTAGGTAGTGCCAAGCCCCCCCCTGATAGTGAGAGCTGGAGCGTGGACCTAGCCACTCTGGGGACCGTCCCCTGCCCCACAAACATCCCAATCGCCTGGTTCAGTTTAGTAAAAAAGGGATTATGGATACTATAACAGGGGTATGCCTAGACGCGTACAGGAATTTAGGGAGGAAGGACAGTGGTGTAGTGAGTAGCACTCTCACCTAGCAGTAAAAAGGGTTGCTGGTTCGAATCCCGACCACGACACTACCTGCCGGGAGTTTGCATGTTCTCCCTGTGCCTGCGTGGGTTTCCTCCTCCGGGTACTTCCGGTTTCCTCCCACATTTCAAAGACATGCTGGTAGGTTAATTGGCTTCTTTGTATATGTAAAGCACTGCGTAAATTGATGGCGCTATATATAAGTACCTAAATAATAATAATACCCTTTCCAGGCCAGGCCAGAATGCGCCAGGTCCTCTCACCCTACTCAAAGATCCTTTGCGATTTGTAGAGCAATTGTTTTTTGGCAGCTGAGACCCTAAGTAGCTGAACCAACCGTAGTAAGCTCTCCCCTCCGCATACCGGGCCTCCTGCGCCTGGGCATAGGATTCAGCCTGGAGCAAAGAGTCCCGGGAAGACTTGCGGGCCGAGCCAATGGCACTTTGGTATTGCCCCCTGATATTTTTTCAAACATTCCCAGCTAGTGGGGGATTTACGTGGGGGGGGGTCAGAAGACCAAAACGACACTATGGCAGGAGAAAACAGTTTATCTGGGTGAACCCAGTCATCATACATCAGTTTATCCAGCAAGGGATGAACTGGAAAGGAGCATGCAGCCTGTGGAGATTTCCGAGATCCCAAAGAGGAAACAGGAGCTTCAACAGGAGGCAATTTGTAAGTGGCACACACAGGCCCGTCGGAACTAGACAGGCAAAGGAGGCAATTGCTTGGGGCCCCGAGCTGGCCAGGGGCCTCCAAGCTGGCCAGGGGCCCCCAAGCAGGAGCCCGTTCGTTCCGCTGCGGAGATAGGGGCTTTCGTTTGCTGACCCCCGAGCGAGCACCGTGTGTTGCGAGAGCTGTGTGTGGCCGAGAGTCGAGAGACACAGATCCCGCCTTCCGGAACCTGCAGCACCTATGATGGACGTCCCACTGCTCCAATCCGTGACTGCGGGACGTGTGACGTCCATCATAGGTGCTGCAAGCCCAGAAGGCGGGAATTACAAAGCCGCCCGGCGCGCCAAGATGTCACATGATCCATCCCCGCTCGGTACAGCGGCTCTTCTCTCCTCGGCAGCTCGGCTCCTCCTCCACTTTGACACACATCAACATATGTACACAGGTTAGCCAATGTTTTCAAAAGCTTCTTTGTCACGTTTTTTCTTTTCATTTGCATTGACTTTGCCAGGTATTTTTTTGGGGGTAAAATCAGTGGCTTCAGTGTATTTAAATATACAATAGCATAGCATTAAAGTTGCCTCCATTTTTGGGAAAATATCAGCCTTATGGTCCCATTAATGTAATTGGTGATAAGTTAAATTTTTACTGGATACGTGGCGTACTTTCTTATTGCGAGTTTCAGAAGTATTATGCTGGAAGTAAAAATTATTTTCTAATCATTTTCAATCAATGGCATGTAGGTATGTGGGATGTGCTATTGCTGGATTACATTGTCTGCTGCTAGTGTTCTCCACAGAAAAGATTAAGGTTTTTGCACCTATAGAATTAATTTTGTGGAATATATTTAGTGTTTATACATAAAAGGGGATTAAAAAGTCTGAAGAGTCACAAATGTTTTCACCTTGAATATGTATTTCTGAATATTACTTTCTGTCTAGAGTTTATTTTATTCAATACCAAGTTTTCATTACTGTATATTCTCATTTGTATGCCTGGTTGTTGTGGTAACCAAGGCAGTACTATGAGATCAGTGTCATTGGCATCCTGGGAATGGATTTTCTCTGCTGCAGAGACAATTACTTCTCTGGAGATTCAGAGGACTACTATGTAGATGAGCATAGCAGAAATCCACGTTCATTGCTGATTTGTCCACTACGTTGCCCCATATTTGTAGAAGGTATGGGTTACACAGACTAATTTACATTGAAAGCTACAGGTCATTGAAGGAGGAAAATTATACTTGGAATGCATTTGTTATTTTGCTAGCCAATGGAACAAAAAAATGTTACCATATTTTTTTTTTTTTTTTTATAATTAGCATTACAACCACCATTCTTCACAAATGTAATATCCTATAAAAAAAACTCTCTTGAAATGTACTAAACTGTAATGTAGTCACTATAAAAACTACTATAAACACAAATCTGAAACATAGCTACACTGTACCTTCTTTTGGAGGAAAATATATCACTATGACAACACTGAAATGATAAACATATTTCAGAAGCCTTTTACTGAGGACAGATCAGGTCAGTGTATGTAGGTCAGGTCAGTGTATGTTGGTCAGGTCAGTGTATGTTGGTCAGGTCAGTGTATGTTGGTCAGGTCAGTGTATGTAGGTCAGGTCAGGTCAGTGTATGTAGGTCAGGTCAGTGTATGTAGGTCAGGTCAGGTCAGTGTTTGTTGGTCAGGTCAGTGTATGTAGGTCAGGTCAGTGTATGTAGGTCAGGTCAGTGTATGTAGGTCAGGTCAGGTCAGTGTATGTTGGTCAGGTCAGTGTATGTTGGTCAGGTCAGTGTATGTAGGTCAGGTCAGGTCAGTGTATGTAGGTCAGGTCAGGTCAGTGTATGTAGGTCAGGTCAGTGTATGTAGGTCAGGTCAGTGTATGTAGGTCAGGTCAGGTCAGTGTATGTTGGTCAGGTCAGGTCAGTGTATGTTGGTCAGGTCAGGTCAGTGTATGTTGGTCAGGTCAGGTCAGTGTATGTAGGACAGGTCAGGTCAGTGTATGTAGGACAGGTCAGGTCAGTGTATGTAGGACAGGTCAGGTCAGTGTATGTAGGACAGGTCAGTGTATGTAGGACAGGTCAGGTCAGTGTATGTAGGACAGGTCAGGTCAGTGTATGTAGGACAGGTCAGGTCAGTGTATGTAGGTCAGGTCAGGTCAGTGTATGTAGGACAGGTCAGGTCAGTGTATGTAGGACAGGTCAGGTCAGTGTATGTAGGACAGGTCAGGTCAGTGTATGTAGGATAGGTCAGGTCAGTGTATGTAGGACAGGACAGGTCAGTGTATGTAGGACAGGTCAGGTCAGTGTATGTAGGACAGGTCAGGTCAGTGTATGTAGGACAGGACAGGTCAGTGTATGTAGGACAGGTCAGGTCAGTGTATGTAGGTCAGGACAGGTCAGTGTATGTAGGTCAGGACAGGTCAGTGTATGTAGGTCAGGACAGGTCAGTGTATGTAGGTCAGGACAGGTCAGTGTATGTAGGTCAGGACAGGTCAGTGTATGTAGAACAGGACAGGTCAATGTAGGTCAGGTCAGTATGTAGGACAGGTCAGGTCAGTATGTTGATGGGGCACGGTGGCTGCATTTGATGTTTCTTTTTTTTAGAATCCGTTTGCGCCCCCCCCAAACAAATTTGAGCACCGACTGCCTCTGCCCCCAACACATATCTATCTCTCCCCTCTCTAGCACTAGCCCTCTCCCCAGGACATATCTAACCCCTGCATTCCATGCAGAACACTCGCAATTCAGATACATGCGTTTGCTGCGGCACATTATATGCAACAGCAGTATTTGCACTGTAAACATTTTTTATTTATATAACGTGTGGGTGAACCTAAACTGTATCGCTATGCTGTGGTTCCTGTAGGCTTTGCGTGCGTGCGGGGGGGGGGGGCTGGGGCTTGGGGGCCTCCATGTCCATTTTGCTTGGGGCCCCCAAATTCCTTCAAACGGCCCTGGGCACACACCATCTCTGCATAATATTGCACCTGTATCTTTAGTGACTGAGAGGTAGAATGAATCTTCTCATCCTCTGAGTCCTCAGACTGCACCTGATCCTCATCTACAGAAAGGGATTTTTCACCCTCAGAATGCTCATCCGATGAGAGAGCCAGAGCAGATGAAGGGGATCTACCCAGTTTTCTGCCACCTTTTAAGGAGGTTGTGATTATAGTAGCAATCCTTCCTTCTAAGGCCCCATGCACACGAGACGCAGATGCAAACTCATCTAAACACACGTTTTCAAATGCAAAAAACGGCGTTTAAAATGCCCGTTTTGCAGCAAATTTCGATGCGTTTTACCGCGTTTGCGTTTAGTTAAGAAACATCATAGGACCCTCCCTAAGCTCAAAAAACAGTATTATTTAACCAATTTAGCCATTTTGTGAGACCAGAGTGAGTAGCAGCTGAGAGAGCAGCAGTGTACTTGTATTTAGCGTGTCACTTGCCACATCACCTGCCACAAGCTGCAGATTGTCCACTTGCCACGTCACCTGCCACAAGTTGTGAATTGTCCACTTGAATGAATGAAAAACTTATATAGCGCGGCACATGCAAACTAAATCGCCTCTGGGCGCTCGTTGTTCCTGTCTCTCTTGATATCAAAAGAGATGAGTTTTGATCTTTCTTCTGAAGGTCAGGTGGTTTTCCTCCAACCGAATGCTGGTTGGTAAAGCATTCCATAGTCTGGGACCTTGGAGCGCAAATCTTCTTTCTCCTTTGGACTTGAATTTGGCTTTGGGTATCTGAAGCAGATTTTGGTTGGTGGATCGCAGAATGCGATTGGGGTTGTGAGCTTTTCGCATAGATATTGCGGAGCCTTCCCATGGATGCACTTATGTGTCAGACAGAGTGCTTTAAAAGCAATTCTGTCTTTTACTGGCAACCAGTGTAGGGATCTCAACGAGGGTGAGATAGATTCCCACGTTTTTTTCCCAGTCACAAGTCTGGCGGCCGTATTTTGTACCACTTGCAGGCGAGCGATTTGGTACTTTGGGAGTCCAAGGTAAAGGGCATTAGCATAGTCCAGTCTGGAGTTCACAATTGTTCCCACCACGACTGCTACGTCTCCTTTAGGAATAAATGGAATAAGTCTGCGTAGTAGGTGCAGCAGATGGTGGGATCCGCTGACTACTGACCCTATTTGTGCATCCATTGTCATGTAGGTGTCGAAGATGACCCCGAGACTTTTGACTTTGGAGCTAGGGGTGATGATTTGGCCCAGAATTGGCGGGGGTGTCCAGGTTGTTGTCCGTTGACTCTTACTGCTGGCGTGTAACAGAAGAAGTTCTGTTTTGGAACTGTTGAGTTTAAGATAACTCTTAGTCATCCAGTTTTCTATCAAAGAGAGGCATGTCTCTAGATTTGGATGATGATCCTTTTTGTTGCGGATGCTAAAATGCAGTTGCGTGTCATCTGCATATGAGTGATAAAGTAGTTTTTGGCTACTGATGATTTCAAAGAGAGGGCGAAGGTATATATTGAACAGCACCGGTGACAGAGGGGATCCCTGGGGGACTCCGCATGATACCGTGCGTTTTTCAGAAGTGAAAGGTCCCAATTTCACTGTTTGTGATCGGTTTTCCAGAAAGGAGGAGAACCATGATAAATCACCTTCTGCGACTCTGGCTACTTCAGCTAGCCGAGTCAGTAATAGTTTGTGGTCCAACTGCGCTTAGGTCCAACAGAACCAGGAGACAGGGTTCTCCTTCGTCTGCGGCCTCAAGGGTGTCATCCCAAATTTTGAGCAATGCTATTTCCGTCCCGTGTCCGGGATGGAAACCCAATTGATATGGATCAAGTAGATTATGGGTATCTAGATGCTGTTGCAGCTGTCGTACCACTACTTTTTCCATTACCTTGGAGAGGGCGGTTAGGCCTGTTATCGGACGGCGGTGAATTGGGTCCTTGGGGTCTAGGGTGGGTTTCTTCAAGATGGGTTGGATTGTGCCCTCTTTCAATTGCGAGGGCACTATGCCTTCCTTGAATGACTGATTTATACGCTGCGTGATAGGCGGTGCCAGGATATCGGCACAGCAGTTTAGCGGGGATAATATCATTAGGCGCTGTGCTGTTTCGCAAAGTACCGATGATATTTTTAACGGCATCGATGGAGATGGGTTTCAGAGTGAACTTTGTTGATTGTAGCACATTTCTATGGGTGTTGTGTGAATGATTGAGGGGGGGTTGAGGGGGGTATTGTTTTGCTGAATGCTTTCCCGGATTCTCTCAATTTTATTGATGAAGAAATCCGATAATTCATTACAGAATTCTTGGGTATCTGAACTGGGGGGTTCAAGACATCCTGGATTCATGGTCTGAGTGACCAGCTTGAAGAGTTCGCGGGGGCGTTGGTTTATGGCGTTGGTGATGGCATTGGAAAAGTGATATTTTTTGGCTTTGAAGATCTCTTTATGGTATTTTCTTGTGAAGGCATTTTCTGTGAAGTAAAAAACGAAGTTTTTGAAACTTCAATTTTCAAAGACGAAGTTGCCTACACACCATCGTTTTTCTCACAATGTTCTAGCAAAGCGAGGTTACGTTCCACCACGTTTTTCCATTGAAGCTCGCTTCATAAGTAGCTTCTGGGCATGCGCGGATGAAAAAACGTCGTTTTAAACAACGTTTTTGCTACACACGGTCAATTTCTGTGAAGTAAAAGTTGACGTTTTGAAAAACGACACATAAAATTGAAGCATGCTTCAATTTTTTTTGGTCGTTTTTTCGAAGACATAAAACGACGTTTTCCCCCACACACGGTCAATTAAAGTGACGTTTTTAAAAACTTCATTTTTTTTCATCACATAAAACGACCGTGTGTACGCGGCATGATAGATGGTGAGGTTCTCCTCTGAAGCGTTTCTTTTCCAGGCGGCTTCCGCCCTTCTGCACTCTTGCTTCAGTAATGACAGCTGGTTGTTAAACCAGCCGGAGTTGTTTTTCCGGATGCAGGCCTTGCGTTTCGGCGCTATTAAGTCGGCTGACTGTAATAGGGCTGTATTTATGGCGTCCAGTGTTTCTGAGGCTGTTTGAGGTGGTTGGATTATTTTTATTTTATTACCTAAGGTAGATTTGAAGAGTTCCGAATGGAGCTTCTTCTGAGATCTAGTCCAGTGTGTTATCACCGGCTTAGGTATTTTTATTAATGGTGGCATTATGGAAACTATGAATTTAATTGCATGGTGATCTGTCCATGGCAACGGTTCATTTTCCAAAATGTTTATTTCCAGATCTTGTCTGAAAATCAGGTCGAGCGTGTGACCGGAAGTATGTGTGGGCCCACATACTAGTTGCTGCAGACCTAGTCCTTCCAGATGGTCAATGCAGGCGTCGGCCACGGGATCCTGTGAGGAGTTTGCCCAGAGGTTGAAATCCCCGAGTAGCAAAAGGTGTTTGCTGTTTAGGGTGAAAGTGGACATGAATTCTGTCCAAGGTGAGAGAAACTGCGATTTTGGACCCGGTGGTCTATAGCAGAGAAAAATATGAACGGTCTCCTGGGGGTTTGTTTGTAGTTGCAGAGTGAGGGTTTCCATGAATGGAAGTGAGTACTGAAGGGCTGGTTTAGTGATCGCGAGGTGAGTCTTATGGATCACTGCCAGGCCTCCTCCTCTTTGCCCCACTCTGTTTTCTGTTATAATGCGATAATTTTCTGGCACCAATTCACCTAGAATGGTGTTACAGTCAGCTGTGAGCCAGCTTTCTGTAATAAAGAGACAGTCTAAGTCGCATTGTAGGATGAAATCATGGATTTCCATTCGGTGTCTTACTGCTGATCTTGTGTTAACCAAAGCGCATGATATTCGCTTAGGCTGGGTTAAGTGGATGTAATTTCGCTGTGTCGATCGTCGATCGATTCTAAAAATTTGCTCAGTCCTTAGAGCTTTTTTGGTGGCGGCTAATAATCTTGAGGCAAATGGCTGTAATCCCTGTATGGTTTCTGCAGAGTATTTCAGCTTGGCCATAGTCGCCGAGAGGCGTGGGGAAATTATGCTTATTTGGGGTGGGGGGTTTTCAGGAGGATTCACTGAATCCTCCCTTCCTGTTTTTTTCTTTGATCCAGAGGAAGGCAAAAAAACCCTACCCGTGCTGTGCCAATATGCTGTGGATAGGGGAAAAAATTCCTTCCTGACCCCTCAGAGGCGATCGGAGGAGCCCTGTATCAAAAAAAAATGAATGGGGGGGGGGGGGGAAATATACTCTCTCCTGAATATGTCCAGTAGGAGCCGCTTGTGGTTATTGGGTTGGGGGGGAAGAGTTCAGATGGCCACTGATCAGGGGTCCTGGTCTGGATGGCCTGCAGCTGGATGGATAGCTCGAGTGGGGGGGGGGGAGAGAAGACAGAGGGGTGTCTAGTGAGGGGGGGTCCTCCTGGGGTAAGAGGGGGCTTACTGTAAATTTTGAGGACGGGTGCTGGATGTTTGGTGCGGCGAGCCGCTAGGCCGTGGATGAAGCCGCGGTCTTTCCTAAACGCGGCTGCTGCGAATTGTTCCACAAGGTGGCGCGAGGGCCAGGATCCGGTTGGCTGGCTGTCGGAGGCCGAGGGGGGGTACCTCAGGTTCTGATTGGTGGTTGGGGGCCCGGAGATGGAGGATGAGAAGGAGGGAGGCGGTTTCCCTGATAGTGAAAGATTAGGCCGCCGCCGCGGCTTGTCCTGAAAAGGACGGCCGCTTACGGGCCCCGGGGAGGTGTAGATAGCTCGGAGTAGCAGGGGCCTACCTTGTGAGCCTCCCGGGGGTGAAGCCTGCGGAGGGGGAGAGGCGACCGGGGAGAAGCTGGTGGTTGGTCCTGGAGCCAAGGCGTGCTGCGGCTGGGAGATGGAGACCCTGCCTGTCTGGAGCCCAGGAACCACAATGTCCTACTGGTAGGTACGTGCGCCGATTACTACTGGGACAGTTCTCGCCCTGGGGAGGGTCACTCTTTCAGACCCAACAGGAAGAGCTCCTGGAAAACCTTGCCACGCCACCTGCCACAAGTTGTGGATTGTCCACTGGCCACGTCACCTGCCATGTCACCTGCCACAAGTTGTGGATTGTCCACTGGCCACGTCACCTGCCACAAGTGGTGGATTGTCCACTGGCCACATCACCTGCCACGTCAACTGGCCACGTCACCGGCCACAAGTTGTGGATTGTCCACTGGCCACGTCAACTGGCCACAAGTTGTGGATTGTCCACTTGCCACGTCACCTGACCACGGCACCTGCCACAAGTTGTGGATTGTCTACTTGCCACGTCACCTGCCACAAGTGGATTATCCACTTGCCAAATCACCTGGCCACGTCACCTGCCACAAGTTGTGGATTGTCCACTTGCCACGTCACCTGACCACGACACCTGCCACAAGTTGTGGATTGTCCACTTGCCACTTTACCTGGCCAAGTCACCTACCACAAGTTGTGGATTATCCACTTGCCAAATCACCTGGCCACGTCACCTGCCACAAGTTGTGGATTGTCCACTTGCCACAAGTTGCGGATTGTCCACTTGCCATGTCACCTGACCACATCACCTGCCACATCACCTGTTCACATCACCTGGCACGTCACCTGCCACAAGTTGTGGCTAGTTCACTTGCCACATCACCTGGCACATCACCTGCCACAGGTTGTGGATTGTCCACTAGCCACATCACCAGGCCATGTCACCTGGCCACATCATCTGCCATGTCATCTGGCCACGTCACCTGCCACAAGTTGTGGATTGTCCACTTGCCACATCACCTGGACACGTCACCTGCTATGTCACCTGGCCATGTCACCTGCCACAAGTTGTGGATTGTCCACTGGCCACGTCACCTTGCCACAAGTTGTTGATTGTCCACTTGCTATGTCACCTGGCCACAAGTTGTGGATTGTCCACTTGCCACGTCACCTGCCACAAGTTGCAGATTTCCACTTGCCATGTCACCTGCCACGTCACCTGTTCACATCACCTGGCACGTCACCTGGCCACAAGTTGTGGATTGTCCACTGGCCACGTCACCTGCCACAAGTTGTGGATTGTCCACTTGCCACGTCACCTGGCCACATCACCTGCCACAAGTTGTGGATTGTCCACTTTCCACATGACCTGGCCACGTCACCTGGCCATGTCACCTGCCACAAGTTGTGGATTGTCCACTGGCCATGTAACCTGGCCACGTCACCTGCGACATCACCTGGCCACGTCACCTATCACAAGTTGTGGATTGTGCACTTGCCACGTCACCTGGCCATGTCACCTGACACAAGTTGTGGATTGTCCACTGGCCACATCACCTGGCCATGTGACCTTCCACAAGTTGTGGATTGTTCACAATGCAATGCAAGCAATTAAATTTTTTTATGTTTTTTTAATGGTTTTTCATCATTTGCCATCATTTTTGAGATTTCTAATGTAAAAAAATAGGTTACCTTTAAAAATGCCTATAAACGAAATCGCGCCAAAACGCCGGTACGGTGTTTTGCGTCTGAAACGCGAAAACTTTTGCGTCTGAACCCATTGTTTTGCGTCTGAAAAAACGAGCATAAACGCAACTGCCGAAAAACGCAGAAAAACTTGACTGTGTGCATGGACACATAGGATAACATTGAATGTGTTCAGTTGTGGATTGTCCACTTGCCACGTCACCTGACCACAACACCTGCCACAAGTTGTGGATTGTCCACTTGCCACGTTACCTGGCCACGTCACCTGCCACAAGTTGTGGATTATCCACTTGCCAAATCACCTGGCCACGTCACCTGCCACAAGTTGTGGATTGTCCACTTGCCATGTCACCTGGCCACATCACCTGGCCACAAGTTGTGGATTGTCCACTGGCCACATCACCTGGCAATGTCATCTGGCCACGTCACCTGCCACAAGTTGTGGATTGTCCACTTGCCACGTCACCTGCCACATGTTGCAGATTTCCACTTGCCATGTCACCTGCCACGTCACCTGTTCACATCACCTGGCACGTCACCTGGCCACAAGTTGTGGATTGTCCACTGGCCACGTCACCTGCCACAAGTTGTGGATTGTCCACTTGCCACGTCACCTGGCCACATCACCTGCCACAAGTTGTGGATTGTCCACTTGCCATGTCACCTGGCCACATCACCTGCCACAAGTTGTGGATTGTCCACTTTCCACATGACCTGGCCACGTCACCTGGCCATGTCACCTGCCACAAGTTGTGGATTGTCCACTGGCCATGTAACCTGGCCACGTCACCTGCGACATCACCTGGCCACGTCACCTATCACAAGTTGTGGATTGTGCACTTGCCACGTCACCTGGCCATGTCACCTGACACAAGTTGTGGATTGTCCACTGGCCACATCACCTGGCCACGTGACCTTCCACAAGTTGTGGATTGTTCACAATGCAATGCAAGCAATTACATTTGTTTATGTTTTTTTAATGGTTTTTCATCATTTGCCATAATTTTTGAGATTTCTAATGTAAAAAAATAGGTTACCTTTAAAAATGCCTATAAACGAAATCGCGCCAAAACGCCGGTACGGTGTTTTGCGTCTGAAACGCGAAAACTTTTGCGTCTGAACCCATTGTTTTGCGTCTGAAAAAACGAGCATAAACGCAACTGCCGAAAAACGCAGAAAAACTTGACTGTGTGCATGGACACATAGGATAACATTGAATGTGTTCAGTTGTGGATTGTCCACTTGCCACGTCACCTGACCACAACACCTGCCACAAGTTGTGGATTGTCCACTTGCCACGTTACCTGGCCACGTCACCTGCCACAAGTTGTGGATTATCCACTTGCCAAATCACCTGGCCACGTCACCTGCCACAAGTTGTGGATTGTCCACTTGCCATGTCACCTGGCCACATCACCTGGCCACAAGTTGTGGATTGTCCACTGGCCACATCACCTGGCAATGTCATCTGGCCACGTCACCTGCCACAAGTTGTGGATTGTCCACTTGCCACGTCACCTGCCACATGTTGCAGATTTCCACTTGCCATGTCACCTGCCACGTCACCTGTTCACATCACCTGGCACGTCACCTGGCCACAAGTTGTGGATTGTCCACTGGCCACGTCACCTGCCACAAGTTGTGGATTGTCCACTTGCCACGTCACCTGGCCACATCACCTGCCACAAGTTGTGGATTGTCCACTTGCCACGTCACCAGGCCACGTCACCTGGCCATGTCACCTGCCACAAGTTGTGGATTGTCCACTGGCCACATCACCTGGCAATGTCATCTGGCCACGTCACCTGCCACAAGTTGTGGATTGTCCACTTGCCACGTCACCTGCCACATGTTGCAGATTTCCACTTGCCATGTCACCTGCCACGTCACCTGTTCACATCACCTGGCACGTCACCTGGCCACAAGTTGTGGATTGTCCACTGGCCACGTCACCTGCCACAAGTTGTGGATTGTCCACTTGCCACGTCACCTGGCCACATCACCTGCCACAAGTTGTGGATTGTCCACTTGCCACGTCACCAGGCCACGTCACCTGGCCATGTCACCTGCCACAAGTTGTGGATTGTCCACTGGCCATGTGACCTGGCCACATCACCTGGCCACGTCACCTTCCACAAGTTGTGGATTGTCCATTTGCCACATCACCTGGCCATGTCACCTGCCACACGTTGTGGATTGTCCACATCACCTGGCCACGTCACCTGCCACAAGTTGTGGATTGTCCACAATGCAATGCAAGCAATTACAGTTTTTTATGTTTTTTTGTAATGGTTTTTCATCATTTGCCATCATTTTTGAGATTTCTAATGTAAAAAAATAGGTCACCTTTAAAAATGCCTATAAACGAAATCGCGGCAAAACGCTGGTACGTCGTTTTGCGCGTTTTGCATCTGAAACGCGAAAACTTTTGCGTCTAAACCCATTTTATTGCTTCTGAAAAAACCAGCATAAACGCAACTGCCGAAAAACGCAGAAAAACGTGACTGTGTGCATGGACACATAGGATAACATTGAATGTGTTCAGTTGTGGATTGTCCACTTGCCACGTCACCTGACCACGACACCTGCCACAAGTTGTGGATTGTCCACTTGCCACGTTACCTGGCCACGTCACCTGCCACAAGTTGTGGATTATCCACTTGCCAAATCACCTGGCCACGTCACCTGCCACAAGTTGTGGATTGTCCACTTGCCATGTCACCTGGCCACATCACCTTGCCACAAGTTGTGGATTGTCCACTGGCCACATCACCTGGCAATGTCATCTGGCCACGTCACCTGCCACAAGTTGTGGATTGTCCATTTGTCACGTCACCTGCCACAAGTTGCAGATTTCCACTTGCCATGTCACCTGCCACGTCACCTGTTCACATCACCTGGCCACAAGTTGTGGATTGTCCACTGGCCACGTCACCTGCCACAAGTTGTGGATTGTCCACTTGCCACGTCACCTGGCCACATCACCTGCCACAAGTTGTGGATTGTCCACTTGCCACGTCACCAGGCCATGTCACCTGGCCACATCACCTGCCACAAGTTGTGGATTGTCCACTTGCCACATGACCTGGCCACGTCACCTGGCAATGTCACCTGCCACAAGTTGTGGATTGTCCACTGGCCATGTGACCTGGCCACGTCACCTGCCACATCACCTGGCCACGTCACCTTCCACAAGTTGTGGATTGTCCACTTGCCACATCACCTCGCCATGTCACCTGCCACAAGTTGTGGATTGTCCACATCACCTGGCCACGTCACCTGCCACAAGTTGTGGATTGTTCACAATGCAATGCAAGCAATTACAGTTTTTTATGTATTTTATGTAATGGTTTTTCATCATTTGCCATAATTTTTGAGATTTCTAATGTAAAAAAATAGGTCACCTTTAAAAATGCCTATAAACGAAATCGCGGCAAAACGCTGGTACGTCGTTTTGCCGCGTTTTGCATCTGAAACGCAAAAACGTTTGCGTCTAAACCCATTTTATTGCTTCTGAAAAAACGAGCATAAACGCAACTGCCGAAAAACGCAGAAAAACGTGACTGTGTGCATGGATACATAGGATAACATTGAATGTGTTCAGGGGCAGTTGAAAAAGCTGTCCAAATGCCTCTGAACACGCGTTTACCAGCGTCTCGTGTGCATGGGGCCTAAGCCATACAAAGCAACTTTTAAAGTGTCCAAAGTGACGTATACATAGGGCTGCCATAGGAGAAGCAGCAAAACCAGGCAGGGGCACATGATCATTCTGTGAGGCTGCTACCAGACTGACAGAGGGGGATGATAAGCTGCAGGCATGCTCAGCATCCTTAGCCATAAGCGGGGATTTCCTAGTGCCTCTTTTACAAGCCCTTGTACCTCTTCTGGGGGACATAGTCCTGTACTGTAAAGCAGAGGTACTATCACAAAAATGCAATCACTGTTGTGCTATAGTCTTACAATAAACAATATTTGCTCACTGCACAACCTGATACCGAGTAGGAGTCTTAGATTTGCCTGGTTCAATCCACAGGTATGCTTACAGCCCACAGCTCTGTGTCCATGCCGCTTTACAGAAGGCTCTGGCGTGCTGGGCTTTTTAAACAAGTCTCTTGGCGCCTGCACACAGGTGTGCCGTGCACAGGCACGAGCAACCACGGCCCTCCCCCTCTTCACCTGCCTGTAGACAGTCAAAAGCACACTCCCGCAGACCATCATGATGGTGCCATATGGTGAAAAAGAGAAAAGAGAGCAGACCACTGGGAAGGGCTTTGGGGGACCCCTGTATGTGTTTTGTGGCAGAGCCTGCAGTGGAGGAGGTGAGTGGTGTTTAAAAAGACCGACTTCACTAAGCGTGTTTCCTGTATGGTTTTGTAAGAATACACCAGGTATGTAACTTACTCCCTC